>NC_041729.1:40256563-40577278 GCF_004115215.2 Ornithorhynchus anatinus
TTCCATTCCGAACAAGATGCAATTTATGTAGTCTGGTTTATGAGCTTTCATAATTGTGCACCTTTTAAATGGTAGGAGCTTTTGCCGAAGGAACGTGAATAACCCAATCCTAGAATAAGTCCTGCCTAAAGATATGTAAAGTCCTTTTATAAGAAACCGTAGATACTAGATATGAAGCAGCGTGGCTCAGTGGAAAGAGCATGGGCTTGGGAGGCAGAGGATGTGGGTTCTAATCCTAATCCTGCTACAATATTGCCAAGATTCGCCCTTTCCTCTCCACCCAAACGGCTACCTTACTATTACGGGCTCTCGTTATATCCCGGCTAGACTACTGTGTCAGCCTTCTCTCTGACCTCCCTTCCTCCTCTCTCGCCCCGCTCCGGTCTATTCTTCACTCCGCTGCCCGGCTCATCTTCCTGCAGAAACGATCTGGGCATGTCACTCCCCTTCTTAAACAACTCCAGTGGTTGCCTATCGACCTCCGCTCCAAACAAAAACTCCTCACTCTAGGCTTCAAGGCTCTCCATCACCTTGCCCCTTCCTACCTCTCCTCCCTTCTCTCTTTCTACCGCCCACCCCGCACGCTCCGCTCCTCTGCCGCCCACCTCCTCGCCGTCCCTCGGTCTCGCCTATCCCGCCGTCGACCCCTGGGTCACGTCCTCCCGCGGTCCTGGAACGCCCTCCCTCCTCACCTCCGCCAAACTGATTCTCTTTCCCTCTTCAAAACCTTACTTAAAAATCACCTCCTCCAAGAGGCGTTCCCAGACTGAGCTCCTCTTCCCCCTCTACTCCCTCTGCCATCCCCCCTTTACCTCTCCGCAGCTAAAGCCTCATTTTCCCCTTTTCCCTCTGCTCCTCCACCTCTCCCTTCCCATCCCCACAGCACTGTACTCGTCCGCTCAACTGTATATATTTTCGTTACCCTATTTATTTTGTTAATGAATTGTACATCGCCTTGATTCTATTTAGTTGCCATTGTTTTTACGAGATGTTCTTCCCCTTGACGCTGTTTAGTGCCATCGTTCTCGTCTGTCCGTCTCCCCCGATTAGACTGTAAGCCCGTCAAACGGCAGGGACTGTCTCTATCTGTTGCCGACTTGTTCATCCCAAGCGCTTAGTACAGTGCTCTGCACATAGTAAGCGCTCAATAAATACTATTGAATGAATGAATACTTGTCTGCTGTGTGTGACCTTAGGCAAGCCACCTAACTTCTCTGTGCCTATTACCTCATTTGTAAAATGGGAATAAGACTGTGAGCCCCACATGCGACAACCTGATTACCTGTGTCTACTCCAGCACTTGGAAGAGGGCTCGGCATATAGTAATTGCTTAATAAATACCACAGTAGTAACAATTATCATTATTTTTATTATAACAGTTCAGCTTGCAAAACTGAGGAGGTCACTCTTTTTTATTTTTGGTTGCACTTCCTCACACCCCAGTCTTAACCACCCCCAACGCTCACACTGTGTGGCAGTGTTATAGAATCATAGACTCCAGGAGAGCAGCTCGTTTTGTACCCTGCTTGTTTATAGCAAAATGGGGCATAAAGTAGGTGGGCTCTTCTTTTCTTAAAGGTCCCAAGGATAAAGACACCATAACCTCTCTTATAATCCATTCTAACCTTTTAGCGTCTTGACAATCAGGATGTTCTTCCCTATATCCAACTAAAATGTCTCCTTCGATTCAAGTCTATTGACTTTTTTTTTTTGCTCTCCATGGATATGGGAGAACAATTGATCCTCCCTATAAAAATCCTCTATATACTAGAAGACAGATACATTCCTCAATCCCCGTGACCTTTTCTACACCCCCAATTCTTGTAATTTTTCTTCAAAGGCTTTAATGTCCAAACCTTCATTTTTGTCATGTTTCTCCAAACTTTCTTCATTTTGGTCACCTCCTTTTTAAAGCGTAGTAACTAAAACTGGATAAAGCACTCAACTGTGCACTGTCAGACCTTTATCAGAGTGGAAAGGCACTCTCTTGATCTTTCCTGTTTTACTCCTGTTGATTCATCCCTGTACAGTGTTGGATTTTAAGAAGAGCCTTGTGTTGTTGGCTTTTTTTTTCCACCCAACTTCAGGTCACTTATGACCCACAGGTGTTTACCTGCTGAATAGTAACTGTTTATTTTTCCCTCTCTGAATTTGAGATGTTTGTTTTTTGTCCCTAAGTATACAATTGTTCATTTGTATTTTATGGATGAAATACTTTTTTTTAATTTGTCTTAATCATTCTGAATTCTAACCCAGTATTATAAATCCAACTAATCTGCTATTATCTAAATGAGCCCAAGCTTTTAAATCCTTCTCTCCTCCCAAATTCCCCATCTCTGTTGACAGCATCACCATAAGCTTGACCTACAACCATTCTCGGCCCCACACAGTCATTCAGCCCTTACATCCAATCTTCTGCTAAAGCCTGCCAGTTATTTTTCAAATACCAGTCCTGGCTCCACCCATCCTTCTCCTTCTATTCGGCCAGTATCCTGATCAAGAATTCACTATATCACAGATTGCTGGACACTCTACTTCCAGCCTCTCCATCTTCGATCCCTTCTAGACGCTGCTGCCTGGATCATCTTCCTGAAATGTCGCTCAGCCTATATCTCCCCTCTCCTCAAAAACTTTGCAGTAGTTGCCTGTCTCCTTCCTTATCAAGAAAAGAATCCTTACCTTTGGCTTTGAAGCTATTCACCGGCTCTCGCCACCTGACATATCGTCTCTCTTCACCTACATGGACTCTGTTCTTCCCAAGCCTATCCCTTGACTGTCCTCCACTCTCACCTTTGCCTTCCTTTGACCCCCGTGCTCATAATGTCCACCCAAATCTTTCAGACCCCAACTTATCCCACCTCCTCCAACAAAACCTTTCCTGATTACTGTGCCTTTAATCTTATCAACCCTTCAGCTCTCCCATGCATTTTTTTGTGTTTGTTTATGCCCATTTTCAGCGATTGCGTATTGAATTGAACATTCAATGCCATTTGAATTCCAAAGCTTTTGAATATGTGCGGTTTTCCCTCCCGCCCCTTGGCAGCACATCCACGTGGAACTATTTGGGCCGCAAGCGACGACGTGATACTTCAGGTTGCAAAGCTAAAGAGGAAGATTTAGGAGTCTCCTCACAGAGGTGGTTGTTGAAACCATGGAACTGAAGAGCTCCGCAAGAAAGTATAGAACTGTAAAATTAGGGGACCCAATTGGGCTTTCTAGAACTCTTCTTGTCAAGCAGAAATCCCTCAAAGTCAACTGCAAGGCTCCACCAACTCACATCACATACCGGTTCTCTCCATAAAAACCTCCCAAATTTGCTGACTTCATTCCTCCCAAACTAACCTTCTAGCTAAACCTCACTCTTTTATTCTACCTCCATTGCCCTACTTCCACTGTTTCCCCATTTTGTCTAGGATTTGGCTCTTGTTCAGCTGTTCAGTTTTATTTCTGAAAATTCAGAATACTGAAAAGAACCTCTTGCATTTTCTCACTTATTGGGTATTCGTTTTCCCTTCTCATCCATCAAGGGTTGACATTTTTTCTGCCCTTCTCTTCTTCTGAACAACTGATGGAGGTTTTGTTGTCATTTGAACATTATAAATTTTAAATTTTGTTAAATCAAAGTGTGGGAGAATTAATTGAGGAGGTCCCAGAATTTTTGAATCTTGACATCTTAAGAAAGCATATGCAAGGGCGACCTACCGTCGTTCTTCGGGAAAGGGTGTTTCCTATAAGTTACTGATTTATTAGGAGACTATGTCTGGAAAGCTTTGTTAAGGAAGGTAGTTTTATTAACAGTACAGACATTAGCTTGAAGATCTGTGGCTCCGTTGCCCTATTGAGGGGATGTCAAGAAGTGTCCTTCCTCGTTGGTTGGACTTACGGGCATCTTAACATCTATGAGAAGCAGCGTGGCTCAGTAGAAAGAGCCCGAGCTTGGGAGTCAGAGGTCTTGGGTTCGAATCCCGGCTCTGCCACTTGTCAGCTGTGTGACTGAGGGCAAGTCACTTCTCTGTGCCTCAATTACCTCATCTGTAAAATGGGGATTAAGACCGGGAGCCTCACGTGGGGCGACCTGATTGCCCTGGATCTCCCCCAGCGCTTAGAACAGTGCTGTGCACATAATAAGCGCTTAACAAATACCAACATTATTAATATCCTAACGGCTTTGAACAAATCTCTTTAATGATTATGGAGAAACTTGAGGGGCTCTCTTCTGCCACCTAGCCGATGATGTGTGTACTGCGTGCGATTTTGGAATTGAGAAAGTGAGCTTCCTGCTCATTGACATTTTTGCTGCAGTAAAATTCAGGAGAACAGGAGGCTGATAACTTTTCAGACCCTTCACACCACAAAGTAGAAGGCCAGTTTCTTTAGGTGCCACCTGGCTGGAGAAACTGAATATGCTAATAGAGAGGCTTCTTTACTTTCAAGCACTTTCATTCATTCATTCAATAGTATTTATTGAGCGCTTACTATGTGCAGAGCACTGGACTAAGCGCTTGGAATGAACAAGTCGGCAACAGATAGAGACGGTCCCTGCCGTTTGACGGGCTTACGGTCTAATCAGGGGAGATGGACAGACGAGAACAATGGCAATAAATAGAGTCGAGGGGAAGAACGTCTCCTAAAAACAATGGCGACTAAATAGAATCGAGGTGATGTACATTTCATTAACAAAATAGATAGGGTAATGTAAATATATACAGTTGAGCAGACGAGTACAGTGCTGAGGGGATGGGAAGGGAGAGGGGGAGGAGCAGAGGGAGCTGGGGGGAGAAGAGGGTTAAGCTGTGGAGAGGTGAAGGGGGGGGCAGTAGAGGGAGTAGAGGGAGAAGGGGAGCTCAGTCTGGGAAGGCCTCTTGGAGGAGGTGAGTTTTAAGTAGGGTAGCACTTAGTATAGTGCTCTGCACACAGTGGAAGCAGCATGGCCTAGTGGAAAGAGCACGGGCTGGGGAGTCAGAGTCATGGGTTCTAATGCCAGCTCCGCTGCTTGTCAGCTGTGTGACTTTGAGCAAGTCACGTCACTTCTCTGCGCCTCAGTTACCTCATCTGTAAAACGGGGATTGAGACTGTGAGTCCCACATGAGACAACCTGATTACCTCATATCTCCCCCAGCGCTGAGATCAGTGCTTGGCATGTAGTTAAGCGCTTAACAAATGCCATCATTATTATTTAAATATTCAAATACCATTGATTGATTCATTTCACTAGTCCCGTGACGGTTGCCACCCAGCTACATGGAGGGCATGGGTCCTGGCAGAAATATGGTGCATTTAGAATGTTAAATGTGGGTGATGAAAATGCGGGAGTTGTGGAGATAATTTTGTGGAAGAAATTTTTAAAAAGTTCACATCAGTAATCTATTTAGCAAAATGGGTGTATGAAAAATTCAGTATTCTAAAGGCTCAAAGTCCAAAATGTAGCAACCCTAATTGAGACTCTTAGGCTATTATTATTACATTTTTTGAAGAGTGTGGGAGTTCTTTTATATTCAGTCTAAAATGGTGTCTAACTGTGCCTTGTTATTGTATCTAAATGACAAGGTGCTTTAGAAAAGGAGAAAATGTTGTCTCTGGAAGGGGTTCCTGATTGATTAATGGTTTCCTGAGTCATCAAATGCAAGGTTAATAAATTCTGGAATCATTGATTTCAAGAAAGGGGAGAAGTTGAAATCTTGTGTATCAATCTCCTATTAACGAACACTGTGTTTTGGAAAACGTTTTGGTGCATTGAGTTGCTCCTCGGGTTGAATGCCAAAAACTAATCTGTCATTTAGCCAAGTCTTGGTTCTTTTGGGATTAGGGTTATGGTTCCATATTTTGGGGAAAAAAAATGCTTTTGTCCCAACCTGAACATTTCAGTGAGAGAACTGTCCTACTGACCCTTGAACCAGTTTTTTTAGGGACCCATGCAGTGTAGCCAAGACAAAATTGGAGGCTCATGCTAATTTAAAAAGGATGGATATTAAATCAATCAGTGGTATTTTTACACATCTTTTGGGAGCAGAACATTAAACTAAGCACTTGGGAAAGTAATAATAATAATGATGATGGCATTTGTTAAGTGCTTACAATGTGCAAAGCACTGTTCCAAGCACTGGGGAGGATACAGGGTGATCAGGTTGTCCCGCATGGGTCTCACAGTCTTCATGCTCATTTTACAGATGAGGTAACTGAGGCACAGAGAAGTTAAGTGACTTGCCCAAAGTCACACAGCTGATCCCTGTCCACAAGGCACTTACAAGTCTAGAGGGAGAAAAGACATTAAACTAAATTACAGATATGTACATAAGTGCTGTGGGGCTGAGAATGGGGGGACTATCAAGTGTTCAAGGGATACACTAGTAATATTTTAAAATGGCTTGTCGTACCACGTTTTACACAGCTGATAATAAAACTGAGGATTCCATGGTTTTATACTCTAATGTCCACCACACTCCCCGTTCATTTTCTTACATGTTTTCTGATGCAAGCAGGATTCAGAATTTTAGTTCTCAGTCTTTGGAAATACCAGTGCTTGCCAGAAGGCTGAGCTTTGTGAGCTGGTAGGTTTATGGAATCCTGTTACGCATTTGGTAGGTTCATCTGTATGATTCATTTGAGCACATGCATTTTATGTGGATGGTAAAATAATTCATTTTTATGTAGAATTTTCTTCCAAAAACTCAAAATGTAGCCAGTTCTCTTGGTAATGAGGCTGGGGAGAACATGAATGATTGAAATCTACAGATAATCCAGTAACCCAGTTTTAACTGATAGGTCTGACCTTCTCCTCATGGACCAATTGCTTTTCTTTCCCTTCTGTCCCTCTAGTAGAGGTGCTAATAAGCAGTGAAATGGTTAAAAATTAGGCAAAAGGGAAGAGGGGCCTTTTACCTAAGCTAAAGGCCTTGGTAATTTAGAAGTGGTTCACTAGCCCTCAGACCATTGAGAGATGAATATAGCTTGTAAACTTTATCTTCTGAATTTTTAGAATGTTCTGGCAACTATGGCAGAGAACCTTTTATCTGAATTAAGTAAGTTTGAGTTAATGCTCACAACTTGCTGCTGGCACTGTGCTCTAGTAGAAAGAGCATGGGTCTGAAAGCTCAGAATCCTGCCTTTGCCCCTGGCCTGCTGTGTGACTGATGACAAATTGCCTAACTTCTCTGTTCATGGCTTATCTGTACAATGGGGATAACAACATCCTTCTTCTCTGTCTCACAGGCTCTTCCTCTACCTCCCACTCTGTAACTACAGGTGTCCCTCAGCACTAGATCATTGTGTCTTTGCTCTTCTCAATCTACACTCACTCTCATGGGAAGCAAACCCACTTGCATGACTTTAACACCTCTTTTCCGCTAACTCCCAATCAAGCTTGCTCGTCCTGACCCCCCTCCTTCTCTGCAATATCGAATTTCCCCCTGCCTTCGGGATTTTGCTGAATGGATGCTCCACTGGCACTTGAAGCTCAACACTTCCAAAACTGAGTTCCCTATCTTCCCTCCCAGATTCTCTCCTCCACCAAACTTTCCCATCCCAATTGACAACATCTAGATCCACACCATCTCTCAGGCCTGCAACTTTGGCATTATCTTCGACTCCTTTCAGTCAACCCTCTTATTTAGTCAGTCCCTTTATCCTTTCAATTTCCTCTAGAATATTTCCAGAATCCGTCCATTTTCACCATTCAGCTCGAACTGCCATATTCTGACTGGGCTATTGTGTCAGCCTTTGGTTGACTTCCCTACCTCCTGTCTCTCCCCTTTCAAGTCCATACCTCACTCTACTGTCTAGATCATTTTTCTCTGTGCCTGTGCCTCTATCACCTCTCATGTTGACCTCTTGCTTACATTCTCCATTTTGCCTGGAAATTTCTTCACATCCAGCAGATCTCACCTCTTCCAGTGTCCACAGCCCTTGTAAAATCATATTTCTTAAAGAAAACCTCCCTGATTAATCTGTCTACCTCTTCTGCTTTCCTTAAGTAAACACCTGATACACTACCCCCCACCAGAGCATTTAAGTACATAAGTTATGTACATATGTACATGTACATATTCTTTCTAAATGTTATTTATTTTAGTGTCCCATTCCCCTGCCAAAATGGGATCTTCTCAATGACAAGAATCATATCTACTAATTCTGTTGTGTTCTCCCAAGTTCATATTAATAATAATAATTATTATTATGGTATTTGTTAAGCACTTACTATGTGTCAAGCACTGTTCTAAGTGCTGGGGTGGATCCAAGGTAATCAGGTTGTCCCATGTGGGGCTCAGAGGCTTAATCTCAATTTTACAGATGAGGTCACGGAAGCACAGAGAAGTTAAATGATTTGCCCAAGGTCACCCAGCAGACGTGTGGCAGAGTCTGGACTAGAATCCACATTCTCTGACTCCCAAGCCTGTGCTCTTTCCATTAAGCCAAGCTGCTTCTCACTATGATGATATAATAGTATGATGATCCTCGCACAGTAAGAACTCAGTAAATACCATCGATTGATTAAATGCTTGCTTCTCTGTACCTCACAGAGATGGATATAAATAAAATAAAATAATTGATGTAAAAGTACTTTGGGAAAATAAAAGTGACAAACTAATTCAACATGGCAGAATAATACATTTTAAGTAACTGAACACAATTGGCTTTGATCATTTTGGACAGGCGCTCGATTTTATTTATTTATACAAGCTTGGTTTTTGGGTAATTCAATCTAATAACAGCTTGGATAATTAACATATAGGTAAATGGGTTCTCCCTTATGGAATGAAAAATAGTAGCATTGCCCATTTTTTTTAGGAAGGGAGACCAAGTTTCCTTGGAAATGAAATGACCATAGTTTTATATTGGGTATTTGGAGTTGGATCTAGAACTGATATTTCCTGGCTTCAGGCCCAAAGGCTGTACCCTAAAATACTCTGCCTCCAAACTTCTCTCAAATAATTCTCTCTGGATAGATCACTTGGGGATGAGAGATGAGTGAGGTGCGGGCAGATTGTCTCAGGTGCCCAGAAGTGAATTTTAGATCAGTAGCAGTCAGTCAAGTTTGGGAGCTGTCAGCCTCAATAAGTGGGGTTCAGACAGGAACTTGTCATAAACCATCACACACAGGATTTTTGTGTTGATTTTTTTTTCATGATCCCTCTGGCAGCTATAGGAGCCTTCTATCTAATATATGCTATCTTATAAATGGTGTCTGTCAAGACTCTCTCCTATAATCTTTTTAACTTGGTTGGAATTTAATTATAATGGAGGGGAAAATGTTTTCTGTTTCATAGTGTCTCTCACTTATTATTTGACTTCTAGAAGTGGGTATTTTACCACCTGGGCATGAGATAGGGACAGCTGTAAGTTACTTAGATTTCAGTCTATAGCTGTTGGGTGCTCTGTAATAGGAGCACCTAAGCATATTATTTTGGCACCTTTTCAGTTGATAGCAAGCTTTGGGCCAGTAAGAGGGTGGTGTGGAAGCACTAAAAAATATAGCTGTGAGGCACAGGAGAGTCAGAATCAGGTGAAAGATTGTCATCTTACACATGATTAACTTGTCCCCCGAAGACTGTAAGTTCCTTTGGGCAGGAAGCATGTCTATTGTACTCTCCCAAGCACTTAGTACAGTGCTTTGCACACAGTAGGCACTCAGTAAATATGATTGATTAAATACGATCAATTGTCATGAGAGTCCAGGTGATGCCCTCTTTGTGGCCCTTCTTCTTTAAATTTAAAGTGATTTTCAGTCTGCCAGTGGTAATGGCAAAAAAGTTCAATTGTGGAGAGGTGAGGAATTGAGGCATAATGAGTTGAAGTGACCTTGGTGCTCGAGATCATATGGCAGTTGAGTGCTCAAGTCTGGATGTTTAACAATCAGTTCTCCATTGGCCCAGTATAGCCCATATGTGGGCTATGTCACTTGGAGAATATGGCAGAACCTGGGTTCCATGAATCCTGCAATGTAAGTCTTACCTCACTATTTAATGAGACCACAGTTCATTCAGTTGTATTTATTGAGTGCTTACTGTGTACATAGCACTGTACTAAGCACTGGAGAAGGTACAATACAACAATAAAAAGGCACATTCCTTGCCCACAGTGAGCTTACACTCTAGAGGGGGACAAGTTAATCATATGTAAGATACCAGTATTTCACCTGATTCTTGCTTCCCTGGATCAGTGCCCCAATCTCTTCTTTCTGTAAGAAAGGAAATAATAATTCGGCACTAATGGATAGAGCACGGGCCAGGGAGTCAGAGGGAACTGGGTTCTATTCCCGATTCCGCTGCTTGTCTACTGCATGACCTTGCACACGTCACTTCACCTCTCTGTGCCTCTGGTACTTCATCTGTAGAATGGGGATTAAGATTTTAAACCCTCTGTGGGACAGAGTCTGTGTCCAATCCAATTATCTTGTATCTACCACAACAGTAGTGCTTGGCACATAAGTGCTTAGCCAACACCACACATTATTATTATTATTATTAATCAATATGAAAACTCTAGAACTCATAATAATGTTGGTATTTGTTAAGCACCTACTATGTGCAAAGCACTGGGGGGATAAAAGGTGATCAGATCTTCCCACTTGGGGCTCACAGTCTTCATCCCCATTTTATAGATGAGATGACTGAGGCCCAGAGAGGTTAAGTGACTTGCCCAAAGTCACACAGCTGACAAGCGGTGGAGCCGGGATTAGAACCCACGGTCTCTGACTCCCAACCCCGTGTCCTTTCCACTGAGCCACGCTCCTTCTCTGGTGATAATTTACTGTTTTTTTTAACCTGGGCAAAGTTGATCTTGATCCGAACACCTCACGCTTTCTCTGTTTCCTTCTGGCTCCATCTTTTTCATATTGGCATAAATCCCACAGGACGATAGGGTTATGTTCTTTGAAAATGTGGTTGTATCACAAATGACTGCCCGCAAGGATCCTTTTTCCACATTTTATACTTTTACACTAAATGTCGCTAAGCTATTGTTTAATCTTTTTTCCCGAGAAATCAAACAATCACATCACAGCATTACATGAGGATTTGCAATATATTTGGGTCTTTGCTGGAGACTGCAGAATTAAAAGCTTGTTGCTGTCCGTGGTTGTGATTTTTCAGTCTTAGTGAAAAATGTATCCAATTTAGATTGGACAATAACCATTATCTTTACTTCATAAAGTTCCTTGTAGCCGGCGAATGCCTTGTGAACACTTTTGTGCACCTTTGTACTCTGTCCACCGCCAGGGTCTTCTTTAATTGTCTTCGGAGTTTAGAGTACGCTGGGCTGAGTCAGCAGGCGGATACTGAGTTTCACATATCTTGAGGTCATTCCCTGGGGTATTCATATTCTCAGACTTAAATGGAGAGGTTAAAAGCCTATTTCAACAGCTTTGTTCTCTGGCATTAAAAAAAGGAAAGGTAGCCCAAGAGGCTGACAGATTACCACATTGAAAAATAAAAGTTTATGTTAAGTGTACCTACAAAATGAATTGCCAATTTACTGATTATTGGTACATATTTACATTGTTTTTTAATCATGTATCTTGAAGTTTTTAATCACTTTCAAATATATATTGCTTGGTCAGATTTTTGGATCTTGAGGATGCATCATTGCACTTATTTGATTGGCTGTGGGAAGCTATTCTTTGGCACTGCTTTGCTTATTACCCCATTTTCAAGGAATTTTATTGAGAGTGCTAACCTGGATCTGTAGTAGTAAATATTCAAAGTAATTCAAGTGTGAATCCTGAGTGAAAATGTCTAGTTGTGATTTCAGTCTGTCTTGCTTATTTCTCTTTATTTTTCCTCAATCATCCCTTTGGTCTGAAACATTTGGAATTATAGCCCCTTTGCTTTTAAACTGCTGCAGGGTATCTCTATTATTTCTGTCCCAGAGATGCAGAATAAATTGGAATGGGTTTCCTGCAGTGACAGTGTCTTGAGGTAAGCTCGTTGCGGGCAGGGACTGTGTCTGTTTATTGTTATGTCGTACTCTCCCAAGCGCTCAGTTCAGAGCTTTGCACACAGTAAACACTAAGTAAATATGATTGAATGAATGAAGTGAGGGCTTTACTTTGGGTTCAACTATAGAACCAGCCTGTCTTACTGTGCTTTATTTGGTAGAGGCAGGGATATTTATTAGGGAAAAAAACCCCATGAAATGAAGGGGGAAAAAGTAAATAACCCCATCATAGTCTTCTTCATTCGGTACTCTCTGGGCATAACTGGAATATTTATTTTTAGCATCTACCACAACACATATATCTCTCTGTCACTTAACACAATGCGAGTTAAGATCAAAATCATGGCCATAACTCTTAAAATTGTGTGGCTCTCTTCCCTTTCCTCCCTTTTTCCCCCTTCCCTCTTCTCTGTCCACATCCCCCTTCCACTCTCCAAATTACTTAGAGCTTTCAGGCAGCCTTCCCAGGTGGTCCTGGGCATAATTAAGCCCTGTCATTTTTACATCCATCATCTTATTATGACACAAACTATAGTGCTCCTGAACAGTCAGGAAGCGGGTGAGGCCACTGATATATGAAGAAGATGTATGATTAAAGATGAGGAGAGTTTATACCTAGTGCATCTGAATGTCATACTGCAGATTCTAGAGCACTTACTGTTTAAAACGCCACTGCGATCTATCTGAGGCAATATCTGAGGCAATACTGCATTGGTAATAATGGACTCTCAATAGCAGAAGCAATTTTAGGTTGTATTAAAAAAGTTCTAACAAGGTTGTGTTCTTCTCTGGGTGCTTCTTCTCAAATGCACTTTGTTATAATGGGTAAGGTACATGACATCACTGAGAGAGATTACGCATTCCTCTGGTTTTCAGTTGGTCTGTCCTAGGTCCCATACTGAGAGTGGTAGTGGGAGATGGGCAAAGGGCTGAACAGTATTCAGGAGTGCTGGTAATGCCACCGTACCTTGAGAAACAGTAGAATCTCTGAAGTGTCAAAGCCACTGAAGGTTTAACAGAACAGCCCTGGGAATAGCTTTAGAGTCCCTTGTTTCTTTTGGTATTAATGTGATGCTCTCAAAAGTAAATATTCTCATGGGCAGGGAGCTTGTTTGCTATTTGTGTTGTATTGAACTCTCGCAAGTGCTTAGTACACAGCTCTGAACGTAGTAAGTGATCAGTAAATATCATTGATGGACTGAATGACTGATGCATTCCATCTTGAACCATTTGCACCAAGTGGCGGAGTCAGTTTCTGGCTTGCGGAGTTTCGCGAGGCTCGTTCACTTTAGTCTCCCCTGCCACCTATAAGTTCTAGTTGTACCTGAGAGTCAGAAGGACCTGGATTCTGATCCCAGCTCTTCCACTCGTTTGCTATGTGACCTTGAGTGAGTCACTTCACTTCTCTGTGCCTCAGTTCCCTCATCAGTAAAATGGTGATTAAGACTGTGAGCCCCATGAGGGACGGGGACCGTGTCCAACCTGATTACCTTACATCTACCCCAGTGCTTAGAACAGTGCTTAGCACATAGCGCTTAACAAATAACATTGTTATTATTGTACACCATGGGAGTTTGTAGATTTCCTCCAGATGGAGTGACTCATCTCACCCGTTTCTTCAAGCTTTCAGTAATCCTTTCAACTTCTCCCCCTCTTCCTCCTTTCCCACTTCCCCCCGCGTCTCAGGCTTTTCCTAACTCATTACAGCTTCTCTGTGAAAGAGGTCCCCTAGGCTTTATCTGGTATGAAACAAAGGGTTCGCCATGTCCATTCAGTTTCTCGTTTCTTTTGACATAAACTTAATTGGGCAAGTTGTGTCCAAGAGAATCCATGCCTAAATGGCTGTCTGGCTTCATTTCTCATCGACCATCTTATACGGTCTTCAGATTGCAAGGCTAAATCAAGACTCATTTGGTCTGAGCTGAATTGATTCCTATTGCCATCCAGTTGTTTGTCCCAAACCAGGATGGTTTCTGATTGTCCTCATTGAGTTCTGTGTGTATACATTTTACTGAGCTTCATTGCCTATTGGCCATATACACAGCCTGACCAGCTATTTTCATAATATTCTCCAGGGGACCTTCTGGTGGGCAGATAATTTATTCTCCTGCCATATGGCAGGACCACATTTTACTCACTCCCCCTGAATGGGAATATGCTCTGTTTTGGAAATGCTTCAGGTAAAAAGATGATGGTACCTCATTCTAGTTTCTCCTTTCCCTGTCAGGAATGTTTTGTTTAACCTGAAGCTATAGAGTTTGAATTTTTGCCCCCTTTCTTCTGTCTTTTTGGGGAGAGAGTCTGTCTGGTTGTCATCATTTTTTTAAAAATCCACTTTGTTTCCAATCTTGATCCTTAGGTTGCCCATATCAGTTGTTGCTTTGCCCGTGAGGTATAGTATTGTGTTTTATAACTGCAAAAGAAAAACTGTCCTTATATCTTTCCTTTCACATAGTTGTAGGCATGAGTAATGCATGTAGTTGTAGCCCCTGGAACCTATTAGCAAGAAAATGTGAAGTCTAATCCGTTTGGAAGGGACAAAATGACTGCCTTGCCTCCTCTTTAATGGTGTTTGTTGAGTTAACCAATTCCCCATTGAATTGGGGGTTCTACTTTAGCAGCTTCGTTTGGGCATTTTTTTTCCTTCCTTAAGGTTAAAGGGATGCTGCTATAGGAGAAAGCAGATTATCGGAATGAAAATTATCTTTTGGGTTTTGTTGGGTGTTTTTAAAAAAAAGAAAAACTGGGGAAAAAATTTTGGCCACTTCAAGGAAATTGGATCTATGTGTGCCATGGAACACCAATCCCGATCATGAATGATTATTTAGTTTTCTAATGGTCCCTGAGCCTACCTCAGAAAATGTGAACTAACATCAGGACCAGTTAATAAGGATAATTATATTTTCTGATAATAATTTTTAAAATCCTCTGGATACACATACCAGAATGACTTTATGACAGAGATGGGATGTTCTGAAGAGTGTGTGTCCATGGAGTCTCTATGGGCCGGAAACGACTAGATGCCCCTTGAAGAAGAAGTTCTAAGAACCTTTTTGTCCGGTCCTTTGGTCATTGCCCACCTGGCTTATAATGAGATGCCATGATTGCCCCCGAAGGCAGCCAGGGCCTTGGGTAGATGATTATCTTGGAGGGCAGCCAGGGGCTTGGAAAGTGGCTTTGTTCTTTCCTTTCCAGGAATAATTGGCTCTGGGTGAGGCAAGGGTGTTGGAAGATGCCTTCCTCTAGACCCAGTTCATTTCCAAGACTGTTGGCAGTCACCATCTCAACCCACACTGTCCTTGAAGAGGAGACTGATGACTTTCAAAGCCATACATTTTCTGCCTACTCTTAGGGTAGAGTCATGGTTTTAAGCAATTAATACAATACCTCAGTGGAGAATAAACTTTGTCTTCTGCTTTATAATTAAGTGATGACTTATCTATTTTTACCTCCACCTGGGTGAATGCCAAGGAAGTGACTGATACCAAGGTTGAAAAACCCCCAAGAATATGTTCAAGTTTAAATACTAATGAATCTCTTAGACTCGAGACAGATTTTTTTTTGGTAACTTGTTAAGCGGTTACTATGTGCCGGGGACTAAGCATGGCAGTTGATACAAGGTTATCATATTGGACCCAGTGGAACATGGAAGGTGGAACATGGGGCTTACAGTCTTAATCCCCATTTTACAGATGAAGTAACTGAGGCACAGAGAAAATAAGTGACTTGCCCAAGGTCTCACAGCAGATGTGTCAGACCTGGGATTAGATCCCATGTCCTTCTAACTCTCAGACCCACACTCTCTCTGCTAGGTTGTTTCTCTTGTCTTATTGTGCTATGGTAACTGTACTCTTTCTATCAACCACAAACCAGTTTGTGAATAAAGCCTTCATTCTTATTTCCTCTTTTAAGAAACCTTTCACGTTGTTCAAGCTAAAAGCAATAGGATAGGCCTTGGGTTGTTACACCAAGGCTGCGTCTAGTGAATATGGACCCTGTTGACTCAGGGAGAGAAATCCAGAGATGGCATTTCCTTCTTCGGGATTGCCTAGGTTTCAGCGTCCTTGATTATGAACATTTCAGACTGTCCCTTAAAAAGACTCATCACCTGGGTAGTGCATGGGAGGAAAGAGTGTCACTTGGGGAACAAGGATTTTAATGGCAGCATGGCTGAGAATAGCTTCATCTGTCCATCTCCTCGATGTGTGGGCCTCTGTGCATGGCTCAGAAGTCACTTCTGCCCCCCGTCCAGAGTACCGCTTCATGGTCTCTTCTGCTCCTCTACTCTTCCCTGACTACCGCTGTCACTGCAGAGGCACTGTGGAGATCATGGCAAAGAGGAGCATGGTGGTGGTCAAAATACAGTGTAAAACTCCAGAGCCTAGCTCCGTGTGACCACATCTGAATCAATCAGTCAGTCGTAGAGAAGCAGCGTGGCTCACTGGAAAGAGCATGGGCTTTGGAGTCAGAGGTCATGGGTTCGAACCCCAGCTCTGCCACTTCCCAGCTGTGTGACTTTGGGCAAGTCACTTAACTTCTCGGTGCCTCAGTTCCCTCATCTGTAAAATGGGGATTAAGACTGTGAGCCTCACGTGGGACAACCTGATTACCCTGTGTCTACCCCAGCACTTAGAACAGTGCTCAGCACATAGTAAGCGCTTAACAAATACAAACATTATTATTATTATTGGTATTTACTGAGTTCTTGCTGTGTGCAGAACGCTGTACTAAGCACTTGGAAGAGCATGATAGAGTAGAGTTGTTGGACATGATCCTTGTCCTCAAGGAGCCAATATAGGCAGGGAGACAGATACTAAAATAAATTACAGATAGGGGAAGGGGCAGGGTATAGGGATATATACATGAGTGTATGGGGCTCGGGGTAAGGTGCGTGCCAAAATGCTTAAGGGGTACAGACAGACCTAACTGCATAGGTGATGCAGAAGGGAGGGCAAATAGGTTAGATGGGGAGGCTTCTTCGAAGAGATAGGATTTTAGTAGGTCTTTGAAGATGGGGAAAACCGGTAGTCTGGTAGATATGAAGAAGGAGGGAGTTCCCGGGCTAGAGCAAGGTTGTGAGCAAGAGGTTGGTAGCAAGAGAGGTGAGGTTGAGGCACATTTGGTGCTATGAAGTGGGTGGGCTGAAGTGTAGTAAGAAATTAGCAAGGTTAGGTCAGAGAAGGAGAGCTTATTACCTTAAAGCTGGTGGTTAGAAAATTCTGTTTGATACGGACATGGATGAGCCAACATTGGAAGTTTCTGAGGAGTGGGGAGAGGTGTGCAAAACAGTTTTTTAGAAAAAGAGATTTGGGCAGCAGAATGAAGTATGGACTGGAGTGGGAGAGACAGGAGGCAGGGAGGTCTGAGTAAAGTAGAGCTTTGAAGTGAGTTCCTCAAGTGGCACTCACAAGCACTGGAGTAATCAGTGCAGAACTTTAATGTGAAGATCACCTTTCCAAGGGGCTTCCCCTTTAGGAACTCAAGGTTTATTCTCTTGATAAGCTGAGTAGTCCAAGTGAAAGGACTCTGTCTAAGTCAAGCCTGCTTCAGAGGATGTGATCTGGGCAAACTGCATTCCAGTAGCCTAACTGGGTGGGATCCGAGACATGAACTCAAGTGAAGCCATGAGGATGAGGTCAAGTATTTGTGCCAAATTTAGATAAGGGAGAAAGGAACCCTTGCTGTGGTTTGCACTCTAGAAGCACTCTTAAGGGCACAGGAAGTGCAACCACCCACCCCTAGCGGAAACCCCGCTAGACTTCTCTAGTGGCAGGAACTCTGACTCAGAATTCAGTCAATGGATGGTTGGTATTTATTGAGCTTGGTGTAGAGAACTGTTTTAAGTGCGTGGGAGTACAATAGAGTGTTTATTTTGTGCAGAGAACTGTATTAAGTGCTTGGAAGATTAAAATACAGTTGGTAGACCTGATCCCTACTCTCTAGAGATGGGAGATGGATAGCCATAAGAGAGAGTGGCTTAGGAGTCTGCCACAGGGACTCTATGACTGAACCAGACTCGCCCAGCTAGGTAGGACAACATTTGCCAGCAGCCTGTCTTTGCGATCTTTAGAGCACTGGAGACACTGCAGTGGTTTGTACCTAAGGACTGTTTACCTGGACCAGTGGGGAGTTTGGAGAACTCTCTCCTCCAAGAGCTATTCTTATACTTGCCAATTCATTGTGGACTCTGTCGTTGTTTTCTATCCACTGCTTCTGTCTTCCACCCCACTTAGATTGTGAACCCATTATGGGAGCCTGTTTTTGGAGGATCAGGGATGAAGAGGGTATCCTAGTTCTAAAGCAGAAGGCCTCAAAAGTTCTCTAACTTCTCAAGGAGGCCTGGAGGCTCCCTCCATATGGTAGAAACCCAACAAGTTTAATGGAAATGAGTTGTGAGTACCTGGCTCTCTTGGTAGCAAAGTTTACTTTAAATTAAGTGTCCCGCTCTATTCCCAGTCCACAGTTTAATGTTTTTCTTTCCCTACAGACTGTAAACTTCTTGTGGGCAGAGATCACATCTACCAACTCTGTGGTTTTATAGTTTCTCAGGTGCTTAATACAGTGCTCTGCCCTCATGTTCACTAAAGACCATCGGTTGACTTATTACCAATCGGCAGATGTAGGTTCTTGGCATAAACCTTTAGAATCGGGTTAGTCTGAGATGGGTAGAATGAAAATTGAGGGGGGACCTGCCGACAGATTTGAAACGTGCCATTTAATTACCTGGTGCTGATGCCACCATTTCAGGGTTGATGACACAACTGTTCATTTTCTACTGAAATGTGATATCAAGATTCAGTGTAAGGAATGCATGTCACCGTTGGAGATCTTTCTGCCTCATCTCTTCAGGTGCTGATTGCATCATGTTTTTTCTCCATCCTTTCATTTTAAGACACATGAAAAAATATCCCCAAACACCTTCTGACATTTTTCATGCAAATTTGGATTGAGGGGAGAGATTGGCCTCCAGGCTTTGGAAGTTCTTTCTCAGGTTGTCAGTGGAAAACAGACACTGCAGCTGCAGTCGGAATTTCAGCTGTTGTGTTGCAGTGACAAAGTTTGGACATAAGATGGTGCCTTCCGCCTTTGAAGCCAGTTCTTTTCCCTCTTGGATTTCCAGCTCTAGTCAAATTTTGTTAGCCCACTAGATTATACCCCTCACAAAACAGAAGGTTGCAATTGAAAAGAAAATCCAGAGATTATCTTGAGGTGAAAATGTCTGTCTCCAAGAGAGTTCATGGGTTTTGCTTTGCTGCTAACATTCACCTAAATCGCTTCTGTTAGAGCAACTTCAGAGATCTGAAGTTTCGATGGGAGCCGTTGAAAGGAGTGGAGCTGAAGAGAAGGCTTCAGTGGTCTAGATTTTTAGATCCCAATAGAAGTAGAGGCCTATTTAGGCTAAGGCCAGCCCTTTAGGACTCAAGATCAGTGTGAGTAGGGTTGAAGATTTCCAACAAAAGGAGTCTTAGACACATTTCTCCCTCAGTTCTAGTTAGGATCACTGAGGCCTGAGGAGACCGTAATGCCTTTCAGCTCTCAATTGGACCAGATTGTGGCTGGAACTACACACACATCCCAGTACGTGTATGTGACTGTATGTGTTGGAATAAATTGTTCAGCCTCAACAACACCCCTCAAAAAGTGAGGCCCATGCTTCTTTATGACCCTCTTCAGATGTGGGTTGGATTTGAAACCCTGCACGAGCCAAAAATCCACAGTTTGACTCATGTCAAGATATATTCTAAGACTGTGGGGTTCATCTGGAGACAAAAAATGTGTCTCTGTGACTTGGTATAGCATTGGTGAATACTTAATTGTGTTTAGAATCGAAGCTCAGTAAGGACAGGGATCATGTCTCTTCCAGTTTTTTGTATGCTGCCCAAGCTCCTGTTATAGTGATACAGGAAGGAATGCTATCTAATACTATAGCAAAATGTTTCTGTTTGCAATTAACATAATACTCTGTAGTGAATTTGATTAGAACTTTCATCTTCAGATCTTGAATCCTGTAAGCCTCGCCTAGTATGTTATTCAAAACATGAAAAGTCACCAAATGTGATTCACAGAAATATGTCAATTCCCTGAAGTTGGGGTGGCTGTTTCTGTCAAGGTGTTGTTTGTCAATATAGCATTGTGGTTGGCCATCAGAGTGGAGCATCTCCTTTCCCACAGTTCTCTCCGTGGGATATTAGACCCCAGGGCCGCATCAAGTTTTGGTATCCTGGCAGAAGATGGGCAAAAAAGAGCATATTTCTCTCAGACATTTGTATCACTGAGTATTCTTGGGGTTTTCTGGAAGCTTCCTGAGGATGGGATGTGTGATCCAGATTACCTTCAGCTCTATCATGTGTAGAGGAACAGATACTTAGGAACCTAAACTCCTGTTTCCCTTAGACGCACTGCTTTTGAAGCTACTTTTTCTCAAGAACAGCATTTTTCAAGAGGCAACATTGGTGGTGGTGTAGAGTTTTATGGGATTTGGAGAGAACCTTCTTGGCACCATCTCCCAAGGGACGATCCCATTGTTCCTTGGAAAGCCATGGGTGAGGGAGATAAGAGATTGGGTTTGTAGTTCCTGCAGTGCTCTCTTAGTCTGGGATATGAGATCAGTTAATTAAACCTCTATTGTTTGGTATCCCCAGTCATAAACGGGGGGCCTCCCTGGTATGGCTCTACTCCATTGTGATTTCATGAGAAGGCGTCGATTTATTAAGTGCCTACAATGTGCAGTCGAACTAAGAGCTGTGGTGAATGCATGGGCCCTGGTTTGATCAAGGTTATGTTGGCCCTTCATCTAGTTTTGAGTTAATATGTTTCCTGTCTGCTATGGTTATAGCACTGGATTTCCTTCTCAGGGCCCAGCCTCCCTTGTCCATGGTTCCTGCTGCCACATTCTATAAGCGGCACCACCATTTAAAGGGACTTAGGAAGGTCCCTCTACCTTCCACTCCTTATGGGCAGGAATCCTGTCTACCTACTCTGTTGTAGTATTCTCTCCCAAGTGCTTAGTAAAGTGGTCTTACTGCATACAGTGAGTGTTTAATACATACCATTGATTGCTTACTTAGGAAAACACAAAGGCCGTGGAAGATGTATGAGGACCATGGCCCCCTCCCCAGAAGTATGTTCTGAGTTTGGGTCATTTTGGACGGACTTCCACGGTACCTTCCTTTTGATGCCATTATATTATGCTGCAAGTCTGGTGTGGTGCCTGTGGCATCACATGAGCATCCTTGTCTGATATTCGCAAGAGCTTTCAAGAGACCTTACTTTGTCATATCCAGGACCCTAAGGGGTTTACAGTCTAAAAGTGGGGGACAGGGGCAGGCACACAGAGAAAGAGAGAGGAAAAAAGACAGTAAAAAACAAAAAAGCAGATTGCTTGTGGAGGAACAGGTCTCAGTCTCCTTGGGCTGTTCATTGCTACAATCTTCCCAGCACCCTACTGGTGTGATGGTGGCTGCTGCTCTTCTGCTGCTGCACGCGGGGGATGGCAGAGCTTCACTTCCATAACGTTGGGCAGGAGGTGGAAGGTGCCCAGCAACCGAGTGGCCTAGTGGCATAGAGACTCTGGGCCGTGTTTTGGTGGTCCCAGCTTTTTCTTGCCCTCCACTCCTTTGGGGAACGGGGCTTCGTTTCCACAATGGAACCCTTCTGAACTCTTTGGAAGAAAGGCACTATGTTAATGCACCACACAATAGTATTAATTATTAGAGGCACTCTTTGTATAAGAACCTCCTTCTCTTCTGGTGGAGAGAGCTCCACAGGGCTTGTGTTTGCTTTGTAGAGTCCTTCAAAACTTCTTCTAGTTCGGTTCTATGAGCCGTAGAGGTCCAGCACAGTAATGAAGCAAAATGAGATTTCAGCCAGGGGCGGTCTTCACTGGATTGGAATTTACCTTGTTTTCAGGCCAGGTAAAGTAGGTTTAGCTCCCAAATGGAAAGGATCTTAGGGACTGAGAGTGTTATCCTGGCTATGCCCCCTGGTTCGCAGCCCATCTTCACACATGGTACTGAACCCATCATAGCCTCATGTAGGAAAAAGGAATAGCAAGCCTTGGTGGGGTTTGGGGTGAAATAAATAAAAAGACAAGAAATTGTTTGGTATTCATTCATTCAACTGTGTTTATTGAGCATGTACTGTGGGCAGAGCACTGTACTGAGTGCTCAGAAAGAACTATTCAGCAATAGAGACAATCCCTGCCTATGCTGGGTTTACAGTCTAGTTTATGGAAAACAATCAAAGCTGTATTACAGGTCCCAAAGAAGCTTTTGGCCCCTGGTCCCTGAAATTTGTCACTGAACTTCACTCCTGATAATAGCTTTTCTGTCAAGAGAAGCTTTAGGCCTAATATTGGCGTACAGTTACCCAGACTGTCTCATTGGGGAAGAGAGTGCACACGATCGTTTCCCCTTCACTCTTTTGGTGGATTACTGCTGCAAAGTCAGAAGCAGATTTGTTTCTCTTTCAGAAGACTTTTCTAGGGCAACTGAGGCCTTTTGTAAAATATATATTTATATCTATCTAAATGTATATATATAGATATATATATATATTTGAAATATAAGTCCCACAGATTTGGTAGTGAGTAACTTTTAGCTTGCAAATGTACTCCTACTCTCTGGAACCGAGTGGCTGGTTAGCCTGCCTAGAAACCTGTCAGAGTGTTCAATGTGCCCTTGTCACTCAGCCAGAAGTCCCACTGACCTCTTGCAGGTTCACAGTGAGGCTTTCTGGCAAGTTATTCCGGCAGTTTGCCATTGACTAATCAGAAATTCCCTCCTTCTGGTGTTTCAACCAGAAATGTTGGGTCTACCAGCCTTGATATGGTGGGCAATGACATTTTGCGATCTGTCAAATCTGGGGAGCTGGCCAGAGTTCCCAGACCTGACACTTCACTGGAGTTTGGATTCTTCTTCTAGTCAAATGTGATGCCATTAATATTTCATAGCCAACTTTTTTGCATATTTTGTATTTCCATATTTAAAATGTCATTTACATATTCATAGACCTTTTTAATAAGTTTTTATTGTTAAGAGATGAGGAAATGGATAAAATGTGAACCTTTCTACTTCTTATTCAAGCAATGGAAAAATAAAATCCCCAGGAGTGAGATCAACTTCTGAAAAGCATGGTTTTTCTACTCGGGGAGGAGTAATGAAATATGTCTAAAATGGACCTGGAAGCCACATGTATTTGGAATTTTCTTTAGACCAGCTCATTGTGGCTTAATTGACCAGCTGGAAGCTACAAAAAGCTATCCCGTCTAAGTTAAGTGTGGGATTTTTCTCTTTCAGGGACTGCATTTTTGAATCACTGGTTTGTTTGTCTGAGTCCTCTACTCTGCTCCCTGCGCACTCATTCTTTTGGGAAGCTCCTCTACTTCCATGGCTTCAGGTACCAACTCTCTATGGGCGCCTCCCAAATATACCTGTCATCTAATCTACAATTCCGCGTTTCTTCTCACCCACCGAGTCATCTCCACTTGGATCAGCTGTTGAAACCTCAAATTCAGCATGTCTAAAACTAAACTTCTCACCTTCCTTCCTAAATCCACTCCTCCGCCTAACTTTCCCATTTCTGTCAACTCCACCATCTTCTTTGCCAGAGAAGCCTGCAACCTTGATATCATCTTCCACTTCCCACGATCTTCAGCTCTCACATTCAGTCAGTTGTCAGTTCTTCATCCACAACATTTCCCAGATCCATTTCCTTCCTCATCCCCAAATAGCCACCACCCTAATCCAAGTTCGTATCATACCTTGGTTTCACTACTGCATCCTCCTCCTCACTGGTCTCTCTGCCTCCAGCCTCTCCTCCCCTCCTTCCTTCAGTCTGTACTACATGATGCCGCACAAGTCTTCTTGAAATGTCACTTGGCATCCATCTGTTCACTCCTCAGAAATCTCCGACGACTGCCCATCTCCCTCTGCCTCAACCGAAAACTCCTCCACCGTCGGCAGGAATTTAGCAGATCTCCTCTCTGCTCTGGGAGGATGTGACCCTAACTGGCCCAGAACTCTAGGGAGGGTTCAGGGTGCCCTCATATGGTTCCAGCCAAGAACCCTAGACCCTCACAGAATGGAGCCACCATAGGTTCCAAAGGGATTGGGACAAGAGATGCCACAATTTAGGGTAATTGTGTTTTGTTTTTTTTTAAACCTGAAAACCACCTCCCTTGTGATAACAAATCATTTAACCATAAGTAGAAAGGAGGCGAGGCCCCTAGGAGTCAACATCTTTGAGGAGCAGGAGGAGAGGAAGAGGGAGGAAAGGGCACAGGGGAAGAGAAAAAGCCAGTTTGAGAAGCAGCATGGCCTAGTGGATAGAGTAGGGGCCTGGGAGTCAGAAAGACCTGGGTTCTTATACCGGCTCCGCCACTTCTCTGCTGAGTGACTTTGGGCAAGTCACTTAATTTCTCTCTGCCTCAGTTACCTCATCTTTAAAATGGGGATTGAGACTGTGCGTCAGTTACCTCATCTGTAAAATGGGGATTAAGACTGAGCCCCACGTGGGACAGGGACTGGGTCCGACCTGGTTGGCTTATATCTACCCCAGTGCTCAGTATAGTGCCTTGCACATAGCAATCACTTAAACAAGTACCATTTATAAAATAGAAAAAGAAGGCAGATGGGGCATAGTGAAAGAAGTTGACACCTTCAGGAGTTGTTCCATGACTTATCCCTGTTCATGCTGCCCCTCTCGTATATATGATTGACTGGTGGTCAGTGGTAATTTCTCTTGACTTGAATTTTCTAGTGCACATTATCAATCAACCTCCTCAGAAATGTCTACATCTTTTTCTCCAATGAGTCATTTACATTGTGAACATCCCTATATTTCCTGAAAAATGACACCATGATGGCAACTGTCCTGTGCCTTCATGTGGGTTTTGCAGCTGACCAAAGCAAGATGTGACTAATGGAATTAATAAAGTTGAGTGTGCAGGCAACACCAATCAATCTATCAATGGTATTTATTGAGTGTTTCCTGGATGCAGAACATTGGACTAAGCTCTTGGGAAAGTAGAGTATAATTCTGTTTGTAGATGTAATCCCTGACCCCAAAAAGCTTACTGTTTACAGGGAAAGACAAATATTGAAATAAATTACGGATAGGGGAATAAAGTAATGAATATATCTGTAAGTACAGTGGGTGGGGGTTAATATCAATGTGTTTAAGGAGTACATAACTGAGTTCACAGTGGACAGTGAGGGGAGGGAGGTTAGGGGAAAAGAGGGGCCTCTTAGGGGAGATAGCATTTTAGCGGGAGGTTTGAAGGTGGGGATTGGGGGGGCTGTTGGATATGAAGGGGAGTTCCAGGCCTAAGGAAGGACTTGGGAAAGGGGTTGGCAGTGGGATAGTTGATATTGGTGGTAGGTTGGCGTTGGAGGAACAGAGTGTGTGGATTGGATTGTGATAGAAGATCTGAGAGGTAAGATAAGGAGGGAGAGAGTGGATTGAGTGCCTTAAAACTGATGGTAAAGAGTTTATGTTTGATGTGGAGGTGGATGGTTAACCATTGGAGGTTTTTGAGGATAAGGGAGATATAGACTATACTTTTTTTGGAAGAACGATCTGGGCAGCAGAGTGATGTATGGGCTGGAATGGAGAAAGACAGGAAGTGGGGAAGTCAGCGAAGAGGCTCATGCAGTAGTCAAGACAGGATATGATGAGTGCTTGTATCTGCATGGTAGCAGCATGGATGGTGAGGAAAGGGCAAATTCTAGAGATGCTGTGAAGGTAGAACCGTCAGGATTTCATGACAGATTGAATGTGTGGGTTGAATGAGAGAGATGAGTCAAAGACCCGTTGATGTTTCCATATTTGCGTACCATTTAATTACGGACCCAGAAGGGTGTTTTATTATTAGGCATCAAACAAACACTGAGGTCTGCCTCCAATGGGACAGTGTCAGCCCTAAAGGCAGCCCACCCTCCTCTCTCCCCTTCCCCCACCCTGGACTGGAGTTGGGACGTCAGTTCCCGGATCGGGCCAGACCTGAAGCGTGGACTTGGACTCAGCGGCGGAGCCATGCCAGTAAGGGCCTATTGAGCCAAGGTCTCCTATGAAAGTGCAACTTGTTGGGATCGTGTCTCTCAATGCTTTTGCATTCCACTTTCTGAATTGCTTAGTACAGCGCTGTGCATACAGTAAGCACTTAATAAATACCATTGATTGATTGCTTTGGAGGGAGTTGTGAACCCAGGTGGGAAATACTGGACTTGCCTTGTACTTAATGTGCGTTTGGCTATTTGGGCAGCTAGTCTCCTCCATTAGACTGAAAGGCCTTTGAATGTAGAACGTGTGTATTTTTCTTTCAGATCTTTCCCAAGCACTTGATAGAGTGTTTTGCTCAACTCAGGAACTTAGTAAATCCTGATTATTGGAGAGGTGGAAAAAGAAATAGAGAGGTTGGCAAAGAGGAGGAGAAAAAGGGGGCCAAATAGGGACAATGAGGAGTGGGGCCTGCCTTATTCATGCCTGTTTGTCTCCTGGAAGTTTGTCCAGGATGAATAGTGGGTGTTGGTTCATGGTAACTGCAGCAGCCTGGTCGGTCCATAACTGACCTTTTCTGAGGTAGTGATAGGATTGTATGGCAATACTGGATCACTGGGGAAGCACAGTGTTTCTCCCCGCCGGGTCTAAAACTCCTTTTAATGGCTCAGGGGATCCTCTTTAGGTGTAGTCATAAGGGTGGGGGCAGCTGCTTTTTCAACTGCTAAAGAAGAGGAACTTGCTTCCATAACGGAGAAGCTTTCTTGAGCCACATCAGCCCAAATTTAGGCCCCATTAGATCTTTCAGTGTGGCCTTTTGAGTGTCAAAACACAACTCCAAAACCCTCATTGCCTCACCCATTTGGATCCATCTGGTTGCCTTAAAAAGCAGAATTGGCCCCTCTGGGGACAAAATAGAGCCCTACAGTCAAGGGGAGTGTCCACCTAATCTCCACATACCGTCCATCTTGTGTTGAACTAGGCAGTGTGATTAATAACACTAGGGCTCTTGCAGCTGCATCAGGAGTTTCATTCCCACTCTTGAAATGGTTACAAGTCTTGAGCAAATGATGACAAGAGGCCAGAGCAAAGGAACCCAGCTTTTTGACTTGACCCTATCAGAAGAGATGCAGTCCTGCAGGCCCCGAGTCCAGGGTGGATTGTAATGCCCCAAGCCTGAACTGATTTAGCTGACTTGCTGCTGGCTGTTGTTAGCTGTATTTTAAAGGGCTGAAAACTTCAATTTACTATTCATTCCCCCAATCCTCACCTCTTTTTGTGTTTCTCTCAGCGTTGTCAATAAAATTATCTCTTCCTCCCCCCCCCCCACCCCCCCCCACCCCCCCCCCCATTCATATTGGAGGACTTATCTCTCTCGGCCACTTGGTTTCAGCAGCCAGCCTGAACCTTCATCACAATGATTTCCAAGCACACCTCACTTTATTTGGCCAGATGAGTTCTAGAATAAACCTGTTCTAGTAGAAGAAACTGTTTTCCTCTACAGTATTTTTGAAAACAATGCTATTCCTGATATTTGTGCTAGACCACAGTAGAGTTGGACGGAGCGAGAGAGTGGAGCAGGTCTGATACCAGAGTGTCTGTAAGTATGTTAAATAACTGCCTCTCTCACAGTGTTTAAAGCATTGGTGCGTCACAGACAAGTACTAAAAGCTGCTTCTGCTGTTCCTGTGAAGCCGTTTTAGGGTCTCTAGATTAAGAATACTATTGATGGTACGGGGACTCATAGCAGGCCAACCAACATCCAAGTTGGGCAGGTCTTTTCAGACTGCATCTCATCACCTCCTCTCCCCAACCCAGGCTGCAGAAATGCTTTGTCAAATGGCAGAAATAACATAGCTGCCCTTCAACGGGGAATGGGGCATTTTGGAAAGATACCATGGTGGTTTAGGATTTTTGGATTGGACGGAGTCCAACTACTTCTCTCAGAAGCTTCCACTTGAAGTCTTAGGGAGTGGAGTGGTTTCTAATGGAACAGTGGAGGGGCAACTCTAAAGCTGTTGGCAATTCTCCGTGAATTCAGCAACCCCAGAATAAAATATCTTGGTATTCAGCCATGAAAGTGCTGGAGCTGTGGCAGCCTCTGGCTCTTTGTAATGAGCAAGTCTAAGAAAAACACACATATTGATTTTCGATGTACAAGTGTAAGGCAGAAATTCTCTAATGCTGTAATGTGAACTAACCGTGCACTTTCCTGTTGTGTTTTGTCAAGGCGGAGAAAAAAAAACCACTCCCCAAATGTTGTTTCTTCTTAAAGAGCAGCGTACACTTTGGGAGTCCAAAGTTGAGGTCAGGAGGTGCATCTCAACCCTTGGCTATGGGCTGGGGGAAGGTTAAACTAGAAGTTGGTTAGATCTGACATAGAGATTGACAGACTTTCACCCTCTAGTTTCTGTATACGTGGAGATGTTGATTAGATGTCATCTGACACTATAGGCTGTGATGGTTTGAATGCAGAAAGGTGAGTGACTCTTGGAATGACAGTTCTATTAACTTTGGTCAGCTTCCAGAAAACTTCTGTGGGCCTCTCACCCAAGTTGAAAGGGACCCAAGTCCTTGGCTCATTTAGAAGACTATTTCTTCAAGAGCTGCCTGCTGCCACTTTCAGTGTTTTCATATTTAAAAAAAGCTCAATTTTTTTTTTCCCCTTCTAAAAGCAGAAGCTCTCACAGACACCTTCTACCAACATGCTTTGCACATGGTGTGAACTTTTTCTTTCTTAGGCCCAAGTAGATTTTTAAGAATGCACTTTTTCTCTGTCTTCACCACCTGGAATAAGTTAGTGTCACTTTACTACTCTAAGATTCCTTCGCATATTCCTTCCAAATCATTTATGAAGATGTTTGGGCAAGTCACTTAACTTCTCGATGCCTCAGTTATCTCATCTGTAAAATGGGGATTAAGACTGTGAGCCTCACGTGGGACAACCTGATTACTGTTTCTACCCCAGCGCTTAGAACAGTACTTGGCATATAGTAAGCGCTTAACAAATGCCAACATTATTATTATTATTATTACTAAACCAATAAGTCCTAGCAAGAGTCCTGGGGATCCCCACTATATACAATTCTTCTGTATATGCTTCATTCTTAAAGGGACATTCTTCCCTCCCTTTGTTTCCCATCTTTTAGTCAGTATCGATATTTGATTCAGCATACTCGCCAAACGTACGATTACTTGGTTTTATACAAACATCTTTTAGTGTGGCACCTTGTGAAAAGCAGTACAGCCTAGGGGAAAGAGCATGGACCTAGGAGTAGGAGGTCATGGATTCTAATTCTGTCTCTGCTATTTGCCTTCTGAGTGACCTCGGGCAAGTCACTTAGTTGCTCTGGGCTTCAGTTCCCCCCTCTGCAAAATGGAGACTAAATGCCCATTTTCCCTCCCCATTACACTGCGAACCACATGTGGGATGGGGACTGTGTCTGACCTGGTTATCTTGTATCTACTCCTGTGTTTAATACAGTGCTTGACACATAGTAAGAGCTTAATAAATACCACTATTACTATTGTCAAGGACATTTTGAAAATCGAAATCTATTATGTCCACTGTTTCCTCCCAGCAATAGTCTTTGATTCCTTCAAAGGATTCCAGCAGATTAGTGAGGCATAATTTCCTCTTCACGAAATCTGATGGTGATGGTTGAATGCTTCCAATGCGTGAAACACTGTAGTTCATGCTTTGTAATACATTACCCAAAACTCAATTAAAGCCTTGTCCCTGGTCCCCAAGGGGGTCTCAAGTTAAGTGGAGGAGAACAGGCATGTGCAAAGGATATAATCCAATCTATAGGAAAGGCAAGTTAAGTTTTGGCAGTATGCACACGGTGCTTGGTGAGAAACTGCCTCAATCCTCCAAATCTTCTAAATTTTGTGATGGCAACTCACCCTGCTCCTCACGCCTCTGCTTCTGGGTTAGGAGAGTGGGGAGAGGCAGTTTCATTCCTCTGGTTTCTTGGGAAAGGAATGCTGCCTGTCATTTCCCGAAGTTCTAGGTCCACCTTTTAGCTCTTCTAGGGAATGGGGATCCACTCCCATATTGATGGCTGTGGGGAGAGAAGCTGTTTTTCCATTTGAGGTCCTGTAAAAAGCACAGCGTGGCTGGTTCTGGAGCCTGTATTGCTTTATCAGTGACACACACACTAATTTATGAACTTCACTTATCAGGTGGCAGTTTCTTTGAGCGGCTACACATATATGTAGATATATAGTCTTCTGTGTTAAGCATATGAAATGTAAAAATGAATTTGCTGGGTGAAGAAGAGACAACCTAGAAGATGAAAATCCAAGTCTACTAACCTTGTCGTACTCCTTGATGATTTCTTTCAATGTCCATTCTATTTGGGACCCCAGTGTTCATATTGACCTCACCATCTGAGCTGGGCTTCTCTATAATTCCTGTTAGGGGATTAAGTGGGAATCAGTCAGTTAATAGTATTTATTGATTGCTCATTATGAGCAGAGCATTATACTGTTTAAAAATAATGAGAAACACTCCAGGATAGACTTCCACTTTGGAAGATTTGAGGGGATGAGTGTGGTGGAATCTTCCCTCTGCTCTTAAAAGTATTTTTTCTTCAGGTGAGGAAGGAAGTTTTCCACTCCTGGAGACTTCTGCCAAGATGACTGATGGGAGGGTGTTGGGGGTTAGGTGGAAGAAGTGGGGTCTGAATATTGATCCTCTGTTTTCAATCATGTTCAATCCTTGGCTCTGAACCACTTCCACAAGGGGCACACAATTTCTTCCTGTGCCTCCTTTCTCTCTAAATTTCCTATCATGCTTTTGGACCCTATTCACCCTAGTTCGGACCTGGGCTTGATTTCCTTGGCTTCCTTCACTATCACAGCTGCTCTCCAAGACACCATCTTGTCTCTGGCCACTCTTCACCTCCCCTATCACTGACCTGCTCTGATTGGCCTTTTTTCTTGGCCTTCTGGCAGTGCTGTAATGAGCAAGGATATTGGTTTGCTTTAGGCAAAGTTGCACACTTACAAAATCCAGGTTTATGAGGTTTCATTGTTAGCAGATGTAGTCTTCTGTGCGCCAGATGCTGAGAACCCCTGCCCTAGCACTGAAGGACTCTTTTCCTCCATGCCCAGGACTCTCTTTTGGGGAATGAGTGAACTGTTATCTGGAAATCTGTTCAGAGACGATTCATTTGAACAACTGGCCCATACTGAAAAAAGCTGTGGCGGTGATGACAAATTAATTACTGTATAAATATCACCATTTTGTAAGCACCTTTCAGGAGTAAACCTGAAGGGCTGTGGAAACAATGCCAGTCAACTGAATGTGTTTAATGTCCTTTGGGACACCACTAGGCAAAGAAGGAGAAATGGTACTTTGAATTTTCAATTGCTAGATGGAAAGGAATTTCAGCCAGTCTTTAGCTGGTCTTTGGACTAGCTGCTGGAAGAGCCAGGGATTTTTAGAACCCCTCTGTTTCTATGCCTGACTAATTTTATTATCCTCCCGTATTTTCTTGCCATAAATGGAAGTGATTTTATTACATTTAAACCAGGTTTTAATACAGCTAGTTGTAAAAGCCAAAGAACCTAGTGGGAGCATACACTGCAGTGATGTTGTCTGAATTGGGACCAAGAAACTGTATAAAATGGGCACGTTTCAGATTAATGATGAAATACAGAATTTCCATATCTATCTATAATTATTTATATTAATGTCTGTGTCCCCCTCTGGACTGTAAGCTCGTTGTGAGCAGGGACTGGGTCTACCAACTCTGTAATATTGTACTCTCCTTAGCACTTAGTACAGTGCTGTGCACACAGTAAGTGCTCAATAAATGCCATTGACTAATTTAAAAAAAGAATGAAAGGGAGGGGCCTGCTTGACCTGGGTGGATTCCTGAGACTGCCTCACGCCATCCCTGAGCCCCTCTAATGGTGTTCCCAAAGTGTTTTAAGGGGCTGAGTCAGTATCTATGCACAAAACCATTCACAGTGATTGTGCTCCATCTTATTTCAGAAGATTTACCTGTTCTATGCAGTTCAGGGCCTCCTTTGGAAATGAGTTTAATGCTTCCTTAGTTCACCAATTGTACAGAGTCAAGAACATTATTCCCAGAGCAATTTCTTTTTAGGACATCTAGATTGCATGGACACAGGATAGAAAAAGTTAGCCTGAATCATAAGTACTCCTTTCAGAGAAACATGAAATCATATTCCTCTTTCCTATTATAGATTTCCATCCATCCTGTGTACTGTGTTTTCTTGCTGGCCTGGATTTGCATCCAGTTTTAGAAGCTGGCTCACTGTGGACCTGAAACCAAGGGGGGTTAATATTCCGGAATGAAAATCTTGGCATTGTATCTTGGGACAATCCAGCAATAAACATTAGAGTGAAACTATTTATGCTTAACTGTGATATAAAAGATTCCCCCCAGCCTGTAGGGGTTAAAAATGTTTTTCACAACACAAAGTGGCTGAAGTAGCCATTAGTGAGAGTTAAGAGTCCTTTACTTTGGCAGAATTTGCTAAGTTTTGTGACTGCTGAGAACTTCGAGTCTCTAGGGGGTACATTTTTATAAATTGTAAAAATAAATGGTCATTTCCAAATTCCCCGAGGATTGAGCCTGGAGGGCTTCTAGTCCTCCCTCTGGTTAATTATAAAAATTTCTCCATGGACTATTTTTCAAAGTCTCTGTAGGAAGGAAGAGGCAATTCAATAAAGGCTGGTTTATTGTTTGCTAAAGCTTAATTATCAAGTGGAGATTGAATTTCCTTGTCTTCAGGAGCTGATGATCACTCAGGGCTGGTTAGTGAGGTGGAATCAAATGCTGTATAATAGCTACAGTATTTAGTGCTGATTGTGTGCCAAGCCCTGTACAAAGCATTGGGGTGGATATAAGATAATGAGATCTGTCACAGTCCTTGTACCTCCTGGGGCTTACAGCCTAAGGAGAAGGGAGAACAGATATTGATTTCCCACTTCACAGATGAAGAAACTGAAGCACAGAGAAGTGACTTGTTCCAGACCACGTTGCAGGCCAGTGGCAGAGCAGGGATTAGAACCCAGGTCCTCTGACTCCCTGGCCGAGCTATTCCCAGTTGGCCATGCTGCTTCAGTAGAACTTGAATCTTTCAAGTATTTTGTGTTTTTTCAATTGGGAATATTTAACGTTGAATTTGGGCTAGGTCAGCAAGGGCCTCTCATTGAATTTCCTTAGACATCTGCTGAGAGTGTCTCATCCTGGCTCTTGAAATGGGTGAGGAGCCTCTCTGATGGTTTGTCATAGTAGGAGTCCATGGTTGAATAACCCAACCCAGTTTACAGTTTCTTTCCAACCAAATTGAAAGATTATTGAGTTTTTTCTGTGACATGACATTACTTGTAGTTCCATTAAGCATCCCTGCAGAAAAGTCCTCTGGTAAAGCTGTCCCTTTTATAATGAGGTTGGACCCCTTATGATTAGTGTCATTAGAGGAAAGTTCTCTTCAGACTGGTAGCAACTTATTGTGACTGTGGACAGTGGAATTCTGGTGAATTCCTCTAGCAGACTTTTGATCTAGGCCAAGAGGAAGATCACTATATTTATTGACTGTCTCCTGTGTGCGTGACCTCTGTACTAAGCTCTCGGGTAAAAGATATGAATGCTGACCTCAAGGAATTTACAGTCTAGAGGGAAAGAAAGTAAATATAAATAGATGGATAAATGGTAGTTAGGAGTGAGAGGATGAATAAATAATAGACAAAAGTGAATGAATAAATGACAACCCAGATAAATAGTTGAGAGCTGAGGAACTGATAGGATGGCAAGCTTGGGAAGATGGGGGATTAATCAGGGAATGCTCCCAGGAGGAGCCTGTCTGTTCATCTCCACTGTCAAGAGTTGTTTTGAACAATGTCTTTGTATCTGGACCGACCTTGGGGTAGAGCTGTCAGCCAGAGCCTGGGATTGCTGACTGCACCCATTGTATTCAATCCTCTAAGATAATAGAAGTCTGTCTTCTAATGTGTTTAAAAATAACTGCATTTATTTTTCTGATTCAAGGGCAGGAGAGAAGACTCTTGTGTATTTGGATGTGTCTCCTCTTCGGTTGTTTTCGCTGAGTCAAGAAAGCTGCTTCTTTCACTCATCGGTGCTCAGAGTAACCAGATATAGGTTTACGACGGTAGAGTGATGATATTGCTATTAAAGGTTATGTCGCTCCTGGCCGTAGATGTCAGATGGGTACAGTCAGCCTGCCAATTGGTGGCCCTCGGCCCCCACTACGTCCACCAGCTCTGGGGAGCACGGCATGTGGGGGTTGCTGACTTCATTTTTTCCTGGGGGGACAGAGGTGCTAGCTGACTCATATGCAGGAGCCACAATGGGCATAAGCGTAGTGGCTCTCACCTCTCAAATTACTCCAACTCCCCTCTTCTTGAGTGCTAAACAGGAGAAATTTGGCAGTCGGTGGGAAAGGTACCGATTTTGAGTATCAAACGCTTTTTCCATTTACAAAGTAAGTTCCATGGCACTTAAGTTGCATGGCACTCAAGTTAAGGCACCTCTCTAAAGGACTTGACAGTTGAAACTATTGTTCACTTTTTTTTAAGTGATATTTGTTAAGCGCTTATTATGTGTCAGGCACTGTATAAGCTCTGGGGTAGATACAAGTTAATCAGGATGGACATAGTCTCTGTCTCACATGGAACTCACAGCCTTAATGCCAATTTTACAGATGAAGTAATTGAGGCCCAGAGAGGTTAAGTGCCCTGCCCAAGGTCACACAGCAGAAAGGTGATGAGGTCGAATTAGAGCCCTGGTCCTCTGATTCCCAGGCCAGTGCTCTTTCCACTAGGCCGTGCTGCTTCACTTCTGCCTTAGTAGTGGGTTTCTGTAATATCAGCTAGAGATGTAGGAATAATAGGTAGCGGGTAAGAGATGCAGTAAAAACGATTTCCCTTTTTGGCTCTATTTTGTTTATCATAGTGTTGCAAGGGGCCTCAGAAGATCACCTAGCCCAGTCCTCTTTCTCCGGACGGACGAATAATAACATCTACCATTACAGATGGTTGTCTGATCTTTCCGATCCCGATCTCCAGGACTGTAGATGCCACAACCTCCCTTGGCAGTCTATTCCATTGTGTTAGCGCCCTGTCTGTCAAAGAGAAGTCTTTATGCATATTTGAAATCTCTCTTGATTAAAAAAAAAATTAAAAATCCACAGGGAGAAACAAGGAGCTGAATCTGAGAGTTAAGCTCTGACAAAAGGACCTTAATCACCCTCACTGTCTTCAGTGGAAGCCTATTCATTATCTAGGAATGTGTCAGTCTGAGTGGGCACTGGAAGAGTTTTGGCTTGAGGACATTTCATCAGCTTCCAGCTTCTCATCCCTGACTGCTGTCCCTGAATCCTTTGATCCATAGCCAAGGCAGTTACTGAGATGAGCTCTGAAGCTTAGCAGTGCAAAGTGACCTGACAGGAGGGGAAAATAAAAGGCCATTCTGCTGGCCTATCCATTGTGGACTTCCTCCAAAATGAAATTTAGGAATGGTCAGCATTGTGCCAGTGGAGTAGCATAGGTTGAAGTTAGTCCATATGCCTTTAATTGATGGCTGCAGTTGAGGAGCAGCAGTGGGGCCTAATGGATAGAGCATGGGCCTGGGAGTCAGAAGTACCTGGGCTCTAATCCTAGCTCTGTCACTTGCCTGCTATGTGACCTTGGGCAAGTCACTTCACTTCTCTGTTCCTCAGTTACCTTAACGGTAAAATGGGGATTAAGAGTAAGAGCCCCATGTGGGACATGGACTGTGTCCAACCTGTTCATCTTATATGCCCCCTAGGAGTTAGTACAGTGCCTGGTACACGGTAAGAGCTTAACAAATACCATTAAAAAGCAAAACCAAAAAAGCCCAACAACAACCCTCCTGAGGAGGCATATGGACATAAGCACAAGGCATGAAGGGGATGTAGACTTCTGCTGGTTTAAGAACTCCCATTCCGATCCTCCAGTTTTGCTGCTGTTTCCCACTGTCTAGCAGGAAGGGAGGAAAGTGTATGGGACCGGAGAGGAGGGATTATGTTGGGGACCCGAAAATGGCCACGTGATATGTTGGAAATGAATTTTTGTACTCCTTTATGGTGAATGGGGAGTTCTGAAGGGCTAACTAATGGAAGCTTTTTTTACCTTCATTCAATCAGATTAATCACCTGCACTTTCCGAGTATGCCTTTGTAAGGCTGTCTGTGATTGCCAGAAACTCCATTTAGGAGCAGGCCTATTGTTCACGACATAGGGATGATTATGCATTTTTTTGGTGTTTCTTTTTTAATGTTGGAATGGTTGAGATTAACCTTGCAGATAAGCATCCTACATATACCGTCCTTCAGTTGGTACAACTGGTTTGGTATTTAAGGATTAAAGAAAGATCATCAATGTTTTGTTTTTTGTTTTTTTTTAAATGTTAGTCCACTATAAATTCCAAAGATAGGCGAAGGCAGGTACTTGACGGCAAGGTCAGAGTTAGAGAATTCCTAGTTTACAACAGCTTTGGGCAACTGTGGGTGTGAATGCATTAGTGTCCGGCACAGAATGTAATGACCTCCCTCTTCTGATCTATTGTTAAGCTTTATAGTTCTCAGACTCCTGTTGCCTGAGGACAGTAATGGGACAGTTACATTACCTGTACATTTGGTAATTATTCCCCGGGGAATTGGGAAGTTGTTGTCCCCTCTCCCTGCCTGTTCCTTTTCATCAAAAATGTATTCCCATTCGTTGTGTGTGCTGAAGCTTTGTGGCAGTAATCTTATTCGGATGCATATAAAGGATTGGAAAGGGGGGCTCAATATCAAATATGTTCCATATTATTCATAGAGCACCTGACTTCTAAGTAGCTCCAAGTACCCTTCAAAGATGATTGCATTAATCCTCAAAAATCTAAAAGCTGCCACTGTGACCTCCCCAAGGTGAGAGCATTCCAGTTCATACCCTCAGTCTGGTGGTCCGTGATATTGGAATAACTGCGTGTGGGCAGAAAACTGGAGACCAGCCGTGTCTGACCCCTGTTCACCATGGGCTACGTAAACCATGGGATCTTGCTGTTTTGGGGGGGTCAAGGGGGTATTTGTAGAAGATTGGTGTTGACTGCTCAGGTAAACAAGCATAGTTCCCAAGGAGTCACTTCTGAATGAAGAGCCAGAGACCCAGTGGGAGTTCAGGAGTGCCCCCTCCAAATACCTTAAAAGGTCCTTGAGTAAAAAGGATGTCTTCACTTGTGGCTTCACACACTTTCAAGTCCAAGCACAAAGATCACTTTTAGAATGCAAAATGGATGTTAGAAGTTTCAAAAGGGTTTTCAGAGCAAGTCCGTTTCTCAGCTCTTCCTTGGGCTTATTTGGAAGAGTTAGAATGCTCTTTAGTAGCTTCCTCAACTCGGTATATATTTTGCCTTTCCCTTTCCCTCCTCTTTGCCAACAAGTTTTTCTTCCCCGTTTTTTTCCCCTTTGTCAGTGTTGTTCTGCCTTGTTTTACTCATTAGTCATTAGCCACTGAAATCAAGCCTGTCCCTACCACTGTTTCCTTCAGAAAAGATGTTTCCTCCAGCTATTTTGGCAGACTAGCTCTTTCACAGTCCAATTTCAGAATGTTCCAATAAGTACCAGTGTGGAAACTTAAATCAATCAATGGTATTTATTGAGTGCTTACTGTGTGCAGAGCTCTGTACTGAGTGCTCCGGAGAGTATAGTACAACAGAATTGGTTGGCACGCACCCTGCCCACAAGGAGTTTACAGACTGGAAGGGGAGATAGTAATATAAAAAATTATTTATGGCTATGGTCATAAGTGCTATGGGGGTTGAGGGTGGGGGGAATATCAGGTGTTTTAATTGAAAGGCTGAGAAGGGAGAGGGAGTAAGGGAAAAGAGGGCATAATTTGGGAAGGGCTTTTGGAGGAGATGTTGATTTAAATAAGGCTTTGAAGGTGGGGACAGTGGTGGTCTATTAAATTTGTGTGGTGAGTTGTTCCCGACCAGAGACTGTGTGAGAAGTCCATGGTGAGATAGATGAGGTCAAGGTACAGTGAGCGAGCTGATGCTAGAGGAGCAAAGTGTGCGGGCTGGGCTGTAGTAGGAAATCAGTGAGGTAAGATAGAAGGGGGACAAGTTGATTGATTGCTTGAAAGGCAGTGGTAGGAGTCTGAAGCAGAGGAGGAGAGGCAGCCATTGGAGGTTCTTAAGGAGTGGGAGACGTGGTTTGAGGTGGGGTTTTTTTGTCTTTTGTCTTTTTTTTTTTTTAAGGAAAATGATCCAGGCACCAGAATGAAGTATGGACTGGCATGGGAGAGACAGGAGGCAGGGAAGTCAACAAGGAGGTTGATGCAGTAGTCAAGGCAGGATAGCATGAGTGCTTGGATAAGCATGGTAGCAGTTTGGATAGAGAGGAAAGGATGGATTTTGGTGATGTTGTGATTTTGGTGGTGATTTTGATGTGAAGGTAGAACCGACAGAATTTGTTGAAAGATTGAATATGCCACTTGGCAGCTGTGTGACTGTGGGCAAGTCACTTAACTTCTCTGTGCCTCAGTTCCCTCATCTGTGAAATAGGAATTAACTGTGAGCCTCATGTGGAACAACCTGATTATCCTGTATCTACCCCAGTGCTTAGAACAATGCTCTGCACATAGTAAGCGCTTAACAAATACCAATATTATATGCGGGTTGAATGAGATAGATGAGGATAATGCCAAGGTTATGGACTTGAGAGAGGGAGGAGAGTGGTGGTATCTACAGTGATGGTAAAGACAGATGACAGGATTTGGGTGGGTACTAAATTAAAGGCTGATCTTTAGCAGTCTCATCCTGGCTTTCTGTGTTGCACGACAGCCTCAGGGGGTCAAGTGGTGCTTCTGCTCTGGCCCTTTGATCACACTAGAGAGGACTTTAATCTCTCCCATTCAGTAGAAAGACCCAACTGCTGCATGCCACCTTTGCCGCCTTCCTTTCTAAAAGACTCAGGGTAGAAGTGATTATTTCATCCCCTGCAGAGTAAGTGTCCTCAGTGCCCTCTTGCTTGCTTGCTCTCTCTCCTGTTCTCTACCCAGATGAGTAGAGAAGGACCTCATAAGGTCAATTTCTCACATGAGTGAACGAGAGAGAGTGTCAGGCAATAGCGTAGAGAAGAATGGTAAAGCCACATAAGAGTAGAGAAAAAGAGCAAGGATTGCTGGGCAGTTTAAATCTAAAGATTTTATAGGTGGCAGAGAGGGAACAGCTATCTTTGGTCTCTTTTTTCATTTTCTGGGGAGGGTAAAGTTCTGCGGTTCTAAACAACTTTCCAGTGCATTAATAGGACGAACAGGAGTACCGGAAGCATAGCTTTGTGGTTGTGATGTGGGCTCTACTTCTTTCATAGTAATGATGATGGTACCTGTTAAGCGATTATCCCGTGCCAAGCCCTGTTCTAAGTTTTGGGGTAGTTGTAAGTTAATCAGGTTGGACACCGTACTTGTCCCACATGGGACTCACACTCTCAATCCCCTTTTTTCCTGTAAATGGAAAATGCAAGTGGATGAAGGGCCCCTAGAGTTGCTCTGCAGCTTCATCCCAGCCATCTCTTTCCTGCATCCATATCGTCCATATCGTGACATGAATTAAGAGGGACGAAGATGGGCTCCAGAGCAAAACGTGAGCCCAGCTCTCCGGTCAGGTGATAGTGTGGGATAATTAAAGTGCAGAGATCAGAAATGGGGCCTGGCCAGACCCACATACTGAGTCTGCCGCGCGGTGGTCCCAGCCCTTTCCTCTTTTTCCCTGCAGAAGTGAAAGATTTTATTGTTCCTATCAAATACAACTGGGAATCCATAAGAATAAGCCTTGTCAAAATAACGTCATCCACTAAGGACCTCTGGTTTAAACCACTCCCTCCTGACCAGAAGGAATAATGTAAGAGAAGTTCATTCTGAGTCCTTTTCGAATACCCACTCTTTTGTAACCGTCTTCATATATTCAGGTTTTTAGAATCTGCATCTGATGAGTTGATTGTTTTATTATAGCAGAGTGCCTCTGTTCTTAAAAATGGCCTGACCTCTGAGACAGAGTTTGATCAGGGTATCTTCTAAAATTGTGTCCAAGTGTATCTGAATAAAGATCACTAACCCATCTGCCAATTGAGAAACTGAGCCATTGTCAGATTAAGAAAAAAAACAAAACTTGGCTCCAGTAGACGGTTGAACCCGCAGATGAAAAATGCAATTCGGTTTACAAAAATGTAAAATAATTAGTCTGGGATCAGAGAGCTATAGAGAATATATGCAAGATAGAACCGTCAAGCAGTATACTAAAAACCAAATCAATTTGGAGGTAATTTGAGAGAATGGCTTCAACAATCACGGGAGTAAGCGGCAGCATTAGAAGCAAGGGTGGTACTCTGTCTAGATTAGGTATTGAATTTCCTGCCAATTGAATAGTGATGGTTCCACTCTGTTGGTTGAAACTAATGCCGTATGTATGTCCAAGAATTGGTCCACAGTAAGGGTTTTGGTTTGTGCCTAACTTTTCCCAAATTGGTGAGACTTTACAGGCTGAGACCAATCAAACTTGAGCCTAGTTGTATGTAAGGTTTTTAGGCAGTTCAGTGATGGGGCCTCCTCCAAGCCTGGGCAATTTCAGTGCCTGTAGTCATTAGCAAGTGCTAAGCTGCCAGTATAGTGGAGGACCCTGCGAGTCCCCAGCCCCTCAATTTAATGGTGCAAGTTGACAGTTGTTTCTGCAATTAGCCATTTGTGTGTCTGCTTTGGTGCGGAGTAATTGTACACCCACAAAAAGGACAGGAACTTTGAAGAGATCCTTTTAATAATTTGGCTCTAAATGTTCTCTTCACATTTATATTCATCCTTCCCATGAGCTAGGTCCTTGAATGTGCCTGTTTAGTTAGGTGATCATTACTCAAATCGGCTGTTCTTTTACAGATTCTAGGTTTTAATTCACCATTGTTTGGAATACCCTATAAGAAGCACCATAACACAATTTATCAGCGTCGTCGTTTGATGGTGCTGTTTATTTTGAGGTCTGTGATTTATAATAAAGCTGGAACTAAATGGAACAAGCGCAGAGTTGAACGCTTGCTTTGCAGAAGATTTATTCATTACCTGTTACTGATTCCTAGAGTCAAAATTTCCCAAACGATTATTGGGTTGCTTCCTAATAAAAGTGAGTGGTACAGAGCTGAATGCAGGTTTTAAAAATCTATTAGTTGACAAAGTAACCAGCCGACAAGAATTTCCCCAGCCCAGTCCCACAGGTTCTAAATCTTACAGCAACAATGCATCTTGTGGCCCTGAGCATCCGAAACCTAAAGAAATGTAATACCACTGCTAAAGGGAAATATTTTCCCTCTACTCTATCTCTCTTGAACCAAACTCTAGTTTGCCCAGGGCCTCACTTCCTTTTAGACCATCCTAATTTCTTTCAGACTCCAGAGCTGTGATCCCATGTTAATCACATTTTACATGGTGGATAGGAATTCCAGGGTCTATGTCTACCCATACTGCATCAAATAGGAATTTAATCACTGCCCCAATTTTGTCTGTCTTGGCCACCGGCCCCTTTCCCTCATCCTCCCCCACAGCTGGATTTCCCTCCCCCTTCATGTATTCCAGACCACCATTCTCCCCACAGTCAAAGCATTATTAAAAGTTACACCTCCTCCAAGAGGTCTTTACTGATTAAGCCTCCTTTTCCCCAGCTCACTCTCCCTTCTGTGATGTCTAACACTTGGGCCTTTGATATGCACCCCACCCTGAACCCCACAGCACTTAGTACATATCTTTAAATTAGAGATAATGAATTATTTATTTATGTTAATGCCTGTCCCCCTCTATTCTGTATGCTCAATATGGACAGGGAATGTCTGCTAATTCTATTGTATTGTACTCTCCTCAGTTCTTAGGACAGTACTCTGCACAAAATGAGGGCTCAATAAATACCATTAATTGATTGATATATTGTTTGCTTAGTATAGGGCTTTGCACACAGTAAGCACACAATAAATACCACTGATTGATTGAATTCCACATGCTGAAGCTCAAGCTTTACTGAATGCTGCCTGTACCTTGATTAGACACTGGATCACAAGTAACTTGTGGCTGTAAATTGTCAAAGGAAGTACGGTGCCTAAATAACCCTGCCTATCAGAGCCTCACTTCAGCATAAACACTAATAATATCACAGATGTTAACAGCTCTCTGTTCAGTGTGGAAGAATTTTAGCTGTGTTTTTGAGACCTGACTGTGTTTTACTTTTTCAAAATAATAGTTGGGTTAGAATGATCGATAGAATGGGTTCGATGGTGGAATGTGATCCAGAAATCTTGGGGAATACATTTCTTTGATATTTTTTCTTTCATTTTATAAAAAGCCAGTTGACCAGAAGCCAAACTTGAACTTAGTGAAGAGAAATCATTTCAGAGAAACCTATCCTTCCCTGTTGTGCTACTCCTTTAGTTGCAAAAGGAGTGGTGTTTGGGTTTTAATATTTCTGCAACGTGTGAATGAGGGTTCCCTGTAAATGCCCTTCCCTATTGGAAAACCACTGTAAATCGTGATCCAACTTCATTAGTGTGGTGAGAATTTATAATTGAGTTGAATCAGCCAAATTAATCTCTTGACTCAGATGATTCTGTTTCATAGATGTCCAATTGACCTTTTTTCATGTCATCAAAATGAGATTGACTTTCTGAATACCTCCCTAAAAGCAAACAAACCCAGAAGCAGCGTGGCCAATGGAAAAAGCATGATTCCAGGAGTCAGAGGACCTGAGTTATAATTCCAGCTCTGCCAACTGGTTGCTGTGTGACTTGTGCATGTCACAACTTCTCTGTGCCTCAGTTTTCTCTCTTGTAGAATGGGGATTAAATTCCTGGTCTTCCTCTTACTTAGACGTTGAGCTCCATGTGGGATGGAGACTGCATCCAACCTGATAAACTCGTATCTATCTTAATGCATAGAACAGTGCGTGACACACAGAAAGTGCCTAACAAATACTGTTGAAAAAAAACTATGAAGCTAAAGTATTTCCTCTCCCAGGGACAAGACTTAAAGTATAAAAGGTATAAGGTGTTTCCCTTCTGTCATCTTTGTGCCCTTGCACATTTGCTGTCATTTTGAAAAGGCTGATGGAACCAGCATTAATGTTTCGTTGATTTTGTTCCAGAAATGATAGGTGCTTCTCTGATGCCTTCTAAAACCACTCCTCTTACCTTTCCCCACCCTGCCCACAATTCCACTGTCCTCTCTGTCCCAGACATTTGCAACCTTGGACTCTCTGATTCCCCTCTGTCTTTAATCTTCCCCATTCAATCTGTCTCTAAATCCCATCAACGTGGCCTGGTAAATGTAGTGCCAGTAGCAGTTTAGGCTGGATCGGTCCCTTCCTGACCCAGGCCCATGTATTGCCCTCATCCTTTGCCAACAGGTCCAGTTCTCTTTAAGTACTCAGCACAAGCGAGAAGTAATTGTTGCTCCACTGAGGCCAACTTGTAAAGTGGAATTTGCCGCAGGTCTTCGCGGGGCAGTAAATTCCTCTATGTCAGAGACGATGCCTACAGTTTTTTGAGGGGAACTCACTAAACATTAAATGTCTCCATTTGGGTCACACAAAGATGGCTCCCAGGATGTTTGTCTGGGAGAGGTAGCAGAAGCTGGAAGAGGAATATAAGAGGGTGCGTGAAGGAAGAAAAGAGGATGGAAGTGGGGAAGCAGAAGAGCAAGGGCTTAAGAGCCTGCTGATGTCAAGCCCTGCCCAGGAAGAAGGGGCAGGGAAAGAGAGGGGAGGAGTAGAGAAAGGAATGAGAGGAAAGAAGGACTGGCAAAGGCAGAGATACCTGGGATGGAGACTGCATATCTACTAGTTGAAAGGAACTGCCACACTGGTGCAGTTTGCATGAGTGGCATGTGGTTGACTTACGCATTCGTTGGCATTTACTATCCATTCTACCAATCCTGAGGCAAAGGGATTGAACTGCGGTCTAACAGGAACCCGCTGCCCCAACCCCCCAACCAAAAGTGATACAATGCAATCTGAAGCTACCCTAATACCCTGTGCCCCCAAAATCACGAGGTGATCCAGATGTGTCTGGAGTCTGATCAAACTCGTAGCAGTTAGATCTTCAGGCTCCACAGCCCCATAACACTTCTGTACATATCTGTAATCTTCCATCGAGAGGTAATGGGGATAGATTTACAGTGATTCTTAGATCATGCTATTGTACTCCCTCATGGGCTTAGTGCAGTGCTCTGCACACGGTAAACCCTCAATAAATACCATTGATTAATTGATCACGAACTGCATTTTTGATTGAAATTAAGTAAAAACTTGTGAAATGGCTCAACCAGATTTTAACATTTAGTTAGTGTTTTCTGCTGTCAGGGCAGTTTCTTTTGCTGTAGCTTTTAATCTTTTATACTGGTCTTCACTGTCCAAATTTTCATTTATTTTCATGTAGCCTATTTAGCAATTAAGTAATATATGTATGAGACCTGCTTTGGAGAAACTTGTGATGTGACTTTTTATTTTCTTATTGAAAAGGTAACCTCTTGACTATATGATGGTGTCTGAATGACCAGAAAGCATGAAGTGGTCAAAAAATGAGAAGCAGTGTAGTCTACTAGATAAAGCACAGGGCTGGGAATCAGAAGGACCTGGGATCCAATTTTGACTCTACCACTTGTCTGCTATGTGACCTTGGACAAGTCACTTAACTGCTCTGTGCTTCAGTTACCTCATCTGTAAAATGGGGATTAAGACTGTGAGCCCCATATGGGACAGGGACTTCCAATGTGATCATTTTCTACCTACCCTGGTGCTTAGAACAGTGTCTGGAATATAATAAGCACTTAAAAAAATGCCATAAATTGGGTACAGCCATAGATATGTAACCCCATTGTTGCTGCCTATTACCCCTTGCTAAAGAGAAAAGGAAAGGGACCAGAGGGGGTCAAAAACTGTTCTCTCCTGGAATATTTGCTTCATCTGAGTAGTTTGAGCATTAATGACTTTTTCTGAATCTTTTTCTAATGACTCTGTTTAGTAAACTGGGCTGTGTTCATTCTACTTGAGAATTAGTTCTGTGTCAAAAAACTCTCCATTCTCTTTGGCGTGTCCCCATTGTTTTTTAAGGTTCAAACTTTTGCGTGAAATATTTAGGGGGAGTGTGTATTTTCTAATTTTTAATGCTATTCGTTAAGTACTTACTATATGCCAGGCGTAGTACGAAGCACAGTGGTAGATACAAGATAATCAGTTTGGAAACAATCCAATGTTTGTCCAAACTTGCAAACAACTTCTTGCAGATTCACTTGTAAGTAATAATTCTGTGTGCTTTGATTCATTTATTCAGACTAAACCCCCTTTTCCTCAGCTCCCCCCGCTTCCACGTCACCTCGACTCACTCCCTTTGCTCTTCCTCCCCTTCCTGGCCCCACAGCACTTATGTATGTATGTATATATCTATAATTTCATTTTTATTGATGCCTGTTTAACCTGTATTGTTGTCTGTCTCCCTACTCTAGACTGTGAGCCTGTTGTGGGCTGGGATTGTCTCTCTCTATTGATGTATTGCACTTTCCAAGAGCTTAGTACAGTACCCTGCACACAGTAAATGCTCAATAAATATGATTGGATGAAAATGAATGAATTTTTCTTCCTGTGTAACTTGGGGCAGGGGCTTAAGAGGAATGTGAAAGCAGAAGAGGACTCATGGGCTAGGGGGAAAGTGTGAAATAATTTTTTTCAATTTATTTACAAGGCAGGAATAAATATCCATGGAGCAAGTGGAAAGGCAACAATGGTTAACTCAGAAGTGACTAATTTTTCCAGTTAGGGAAAGCTGAGGCTGTGTGATTGCAGTTCAGGATGCTGTAGTTGCTGAGGGAATTGGTCCCATGCTTGAAAATTGGAAGCAATCCTAGGCTCTTTCTTAAAAAAATTTTTTTTATGATATTTGTTAAGCTCTTATTATGTGTCAAACACTGCTGTAAGCACTGGGGAAGGTATAAGTAATTTGGTTGGACACATTCCCTCTCCTGCATGATTTCACAGTCAAAGCAGGAGGGAGAACAGGTATCCCCTTTTTACAATTGAGAGTGAGGCTTAGAGAAGTGAAGTGACTCACCCAATGTCACATAGCAAGCACTTGGCAGAGTCAGGATTAGAACTGTCCTTCTGACTTCCAGGCCCATGCTCTCTCCTCTAGGCCATGCTGCTTTCTTTTATTTGGAAGAGAATGCCCAGTGGGTCCCCAGGCCTTTGGTGTGATGGATAATATTCCTGGAGACTTTCAGTTCAGGCTCATTGGAGAAGTGTGTGAGCAACAGGCTTGCCTTTTGCCTGTGTCCATTAATAACTCTGTTCTTCTGAATCCTTCAGGCGAGTCAGATACTTCAGTCTGCTCCCCAAGGCAGGCTGGAGCATTGGCATGAATTCCAGTGTTCGAATCCCCCGAATCTTAAGACACCGTAGCTAGTGTGCCTATCTGCCTGAGCGTCTGTTTATAATTTACACTGCATTATTCAGGTTTCATAGAAATACTGTGGCCAATTGGAAAGAGCATGGGCCTGGGAGTCAGAGGTCCCAGGTCCTAATCCTGGCTCCAAGCAGGGTGACTCAGTGGAAGAAGCCCGGGCTTGGGAGTCAGAGGTCACGGGTTTGAATCCCGGCTCTGCCGCTTGTCAGCTGTGTGACTGCGGGCAAGTCACTTCACTTCTCTGTGCCTCAGTTACCTCATCTGTAAAAGGGGATTAACTGTGAACCTCACTTGGGACAACCTGATGACCCTGTATCTACCCCAGCACTTAGAACAGTGCTCTGCACATAGTAAGTGCTTAACAAATACCAACATTATTATTGTCTCCTGTGTGACCTCGGGCCAGTCACTGAATTTCTCTGTGCCTCAGTTACTTCATCTGTAAAATGGGGATTAAGACTGGGACCCCTATGTGGGACATGGGCCTGGGAGTCAAAGGACCTGGGTCCTAAACCTGGCTCTTCCACTTGTCTCCTGTGGGCCCTTGGGCAAGTCATTCAATCGTATTTATTGAGCGTTTGCTGTATGCAGAGCACTGTACTAAGCACTTGGAATGTACAGTTCGGCAACAGAGACAATACCTGCCCAACAATGGATTCACAGTCAGAAACGTTAAGTCACTTAACTTCCCTATGTCTCAGTTACCTCATCTTTATAGTGGGGATTAAGACTGTGAGCTCCATGTGGGACATGGACTCAGACCATCCTGATTAGCTCCTGTCTACCCCAGTGCTTAGTATAGTGCCTGGCACATAGCACTTAACCAATACCATGAAAAAAACAAATTGGCACTTGAAGGCACCTGAGTGCTGTGATGATTTTAGGGAGGCCGTGGATACAATGAAAAGAAACAAAGGGTGCTGGCTAATTGAAGTATTAATTCATTTATTTTTGGGTCTTGAATGGTAAACAAGATACAATGGTATCCCCCCCTTCACCTCCCCTCAGCTAAGCCCCCTTTCCCTCCTTTCCTTCTGCTTCTCCCCCTCTCCCCTCTCCTCCCCTCACTGTATTGTGCTCATTTGTATATATTTTTATTACCCTATTTATTTTGTTAATGAGGTGTACATCCCCTTGATTCTATTTATTGCTGTTAAGTTATCTTGTTTTTGTCCATCTGTCCCGTGTCCCCCCCCCCCCCCCCCCCGACTAGACTATAAATCCGTCAGTGGGCAGGGATTGTCTTTATCTGTTGCCGCATTGTACCATCCAAGCTATTGGTCCAGTGCTCTGCACTTAGTAAGCGCTCAATAAATACTCTTGAATGAATGAATGAATAAACAGATTTGATTCCTCTATGGGAGCAGATTGTGAGGAATTGACCGATTTGTTACTTGCAGGAAGGCAGAACTAGGGTGAATCTATTGATTTAGCATATCCCATGGAACCCACTATATAATGGCCTTAATTGATTTGGGAATAGCTTCTCCAGATCAACTTTCCTGCTAGACATTTTCTTTGAATTTAGAAGTTTATCGAAGATCTCACTCCCTGACCACACCCCGATCATTTATCTGCAGAGTGGTTTTGTGGGCTCTTGTAAGGGTTGGGCAGGCAGTAGTTTGAAGTCTGGTATGTTGTGGACATGAACTCCCTAACTGGAACCATCCATCTGTTTTGTCCCCTTTCTCTGCAACTTTGCCCAACATTCCCACCTGACTTTCCTGGCCAGTTGATAATAATAGTATTTATTTATTAGACACTTACTGTGTACTAAGTGCTGGGAGAGAAGACACCGATGAGAATTAGACATGGCCCATTCCCCTTAGGGCAGAGTTGAAGTGGGAAGAGGGGATTAGAGATAGATGCATCAGAAGTGATGAAACATTGAAATACACCCAAAATGCACAAAATAGACTCAAAGGCTTGGTGGGATTGGAGGAGGTTGAGAGTGCACAGAAGCACCTTTTATTCCGGGCCCAGTTGTTCCCTCAGTGTGTCAGGAGCTGGGACCCTTGGTGGCGGGAAGGAAGGCAGCTGTTACTATGGTACTTTCCTCCGTGGGCATCTCTTAGAATTGCACACCAAAACGAAAAGATTAATGTTTGTATTTGCATCTGAATCCAGGATCCTAGTCAGAGATGCCATCTCGTCATTATGTGCACAGGGACAAAAGTGGGAATGGGTTCTTGGTGGGGCAGCAGGGATGAAGACTGGGAGGGGGCAACCACCAAATAGGTCTGAAAGTCACCACTTTGAGTTGTTCCAGCCTTCATTGGGAACTCTCAGGTCTTGACAGAGACCTGGATTTAGCAGGTTTGGGAGGCCAGGTCAGAAAATTGGAGAGGGCACCTGTGGTTGTAGTGGCCCTCTTAAAACAGACTTCCAAACTTCTAGAATCGTAGAGCTGGAAGGCACCTCAAAAGACCACGTATTTTCTCACCTGTGACACAACTCATTGAAAGAGCACGGACTTGGGAGTCAGAAGACCTGGGTTCTAATCCTCGCTCTGATGCCACTCCTTTTGCCTCAGTTGATTCATCTGCCGAATGGCGATTCAGTATCTCTTCTCCTTCTGTTTAGCAAATGAACCACAATTAGGACAAGGGACTGTCTGGTCTGATTATCTTCTATCTACCCAATTGCTGAGAACGGTGTTTGGCATATAGTAAGCACTTAAATACCACAGTTATTCTCATCCATACTCTGGTGGCAGGGTTCAGTATTTTTCATTTGATAGAGCCAATTATTTTTAATCTTGTCATGTTATTCCCATTAAGAGAAGCAGCGTGGCTCAATGGAAGGAGCACAGGCTTGGGAATCATAAGACATGGGTTCTAATCCTGGCTCCCTCACGTGTCTGCTGTGTGACCTTGGGTAAGCCACTTAACTTCTCTGTGCCTAAGGTACCTCATCTGCAAAATGGGGATCAAGACTGTGAGTTCCATGTGGGACAACCTGATTACCTTGTATCTACCCCAATGCTTAGAACAATGCTTGGCACATAGTAAGCCCTTAACAAATACCATGTAGCTAGCCTTGAGCTGAGTGGGTAAAATGACCTGGGTAAAATCCAGTTCTTTGAAACTTTTCACTTTGCCTTTGAAACTCAAGTCTGTTGCATGGGAACTGAATTTGTTTCAATGGTATTTGTTAAAGTGCTTACTCTGTGCCAGGCATTGGACTAAGCACTGGGGTAAATATGTGATAATCAGATTGGACACAGTCCCTGTCCCACGGGACTCACGCTCTGAATCCCACTTTACAGATGAGGTAACTGAGGCACAGAGAAGTTAAGTGGCTTGCCCAGGTCCACACAGCAGACAAGTGACAGAGCTGGGATTGGAACCCAGGACCTTCTGATTCCCAGACTGTGCTCTATCCATTAGGCCATACTGCTTTCGATCTTCTACTGATTGAAAATTAGGATTAAACTGAAAGCTTCAATTTGACTTCCGACTTCACTCTGGTTCTGCACCCCTCCCCCTACCCCATTGTTACCCTCCATGTACCATATTTGAACTTTAATATGCTTTTATGTGCGTTTTACTTTTCCCAACATTGGCCAGTGGGTGTCGTTCACCGCCTTAGGCAGTCAACCACGCTGAGTGGAGGAGTGATCTGATTTGGAAAGCAGACAATTCCAGGCGTGTCCTAATCTGCAAGATAATCTCTTGTCCTGTTCCCTCATGATGAGCTGCTAGATATTTGCCTCCAAAAGATGGAAGATTAATGAAATTCCTAATGATCTTCCTTCTCTGAACCATGAAGTTTTGCCAACCCACTCATCGGGTATATCCAAGCGGGAGGGCAACGGCTCCTTGGCACTGCCTATAATAAATGGCATGTGGTTTGTTTACAGCCTCGCTCCAATCCCCAGAGTCCTCCTGTCAGGGCTCTGCAGAGATGAGCCATCCAGTGGCCCAGAGGAATGTGGAGGTGGGGGTGCTTCTGAACTGATATTAAACCTCCATTCGGGGGAGACTGTGGCCCTGGGCGTAAGAGCAAACACAATTAAACTGCGCATCCTGTGTTCTTCTGCTCCATCCTAGGGTATTTATCATTTTGACTGCACAGCGGGATCATGTTTGACTCAAGAGCAGAGAGAGTGTAATAAATTGTTGGCGATGAGTTTGCTAGGTGACTAACTTTGTGATTTGCCTAGACACTGGTGTGAGGGGTTAGTTTCCGTGGGCTTTCTGCAATGAGAAATCTGTCGAATTTTTCAAGAGAGCCAATCTTTGGCTGTACTAAAAATGTCAGCTCTTGCTCCTGGGGGCGGGACATACCTCATTGCAGGAGATGTTTGCCCTGGTTTTCTATACCACCTCCATTCCCAAAGCACTCTCAGATTAATTAATTTATTTCAGCACTCATAACAACCCTGTGAGGTAGATGGAGGAGGCCGGGATTATCACCTCCATTTTACAGATGAGAAAACTGAGATACAGAAAAGGTAAGTGACTCACCCACAGTCTCACGGCAGGTTAGAGACACAGCTCGGACCTGACCCCGATCCTCTGGTGCCTAGACCGGCTCTCTGCCACTTGGCCACGCTGCTTCCCCTAATCCTCCTCGATGTGCTATTGGAGCAAACAGAATGGCGTCACCAAAAACGGCACCACTCAGGCCGCATGGCCAAGTTCAGGTCTCTTTATTGGTTTGTCACTGTCGGACAACAACAACCTCTGATCCTTCCCAGAAGTGTCCCAGCTTTTGGATGGTGGTGATATCATACAAAGGCGCCTGATGTCTTAACCAGCATTACGTATCACTGGCTCTCCCACTTTCTGCGGAGAGAGAGATTCTGTAGATAACTGCTTCCTATGTTTTCTTCAAATGAGTGTGAAATATTCCCGATCTGGGACAGTGCTTTTCTGATAGTAATTTGCAGGCAAGGCACAGTTTGCTATCAGAATACAAGCTTTTCCCCTCCTTGGCCCACCTTCTCTTTATCTAGATCCAAGCTCTTGGGGTTCAAGGTGAACAGCCGTTCAGCTTTTTATCAGTGGCAGAGCCTTTGCCTGTGCTATTCTTGGTACAGTCGTGACTAAAGGCATGGGGGAGGAGGGAAAGGAGATGCAGGCTTGGGCCATCCAGGCACCTGGAGGTGTGTGGGCATCTGTTTTCTTAATTGTAATGAGACCTATTTGTTTGAGCAGGACTTTATTCCAGTGGCCTCTCCTTTCACTGCCCCAATTAAAGCAAATGCCAGGTATGAGGTAGTAGGCTACAACATAGTGACATATCATCCAAATGAAAAAGCAGATAGATTCCCTTTTATGCCGCTAAGTTGAAATGACAAATTCTCAGGTGAACTTTACGCATACCCTTTTAGAAAATGCATTTTTAAATGAACGTGGAAAGGGAGTGCCAATTCAGGTGACCCTCCAAGTACTGACCCCACAGGGACTCCAGAGGTGCTCTAGTGTGTTCCCAATAATTTGCTTTCTTCTGGCCACTGAGCTGTGATTTCTTTGCCTTTGGGGGATGGGTGGAGTGGGATAGGTGGCAGTTTGGCTAAAGAAATGTTTCCGAGGAAATGAAACACTGCAGAAGTGGAACTTGGGCTGCCCAGCATGGGACTGTCTTCTTTTGTGAAAACACCACTTACCCAGGAGAAATTTACAATTTTCACCTCTCAGCACAGGAAATGTATGGTTTTTTACTTGTCAACCATTTAGCAAACTGTGGAGAAGGATATAAAACTTACTATTATGATTATTTTTTTTATTGCAGGTTGTTGATAGCGGGAACAGCCGAGCTGATGGGTCCCTGGGTCTTCTGGGCAGGGAACGTATCTACCAATTCTGTTATATTATACTCTCCTAAGCACTCAGTACAGTGTATTGCACTTTCCAAGTGCTTAATATAGTGCTCTGCACACAGTATAATAATAATAATGTTGGTATTTGTTAAGTGCTTACTATGTGCCGAGCACTGTTCTAAGCGCTGGGGTAGACACAGGGGAATCAGGTTGTCCCACGTGGGGCTCACAGTCTTAATCCCCATTTTACAGATGAGGGAACTGAGGCACCGAGAAGTTAAGTGACTTGCCCAAAGTCACACAGCTGGCAAGTGGCAGAGCTGGGGTTTGAACCCATGACCTCTGACTCCAAAGCCCGTGCTCTTTCCAGTGAGCCACATAAGAAAAGGCCAGTCAAGTTTAGCAGTGAGGTGGAATATACCAAGTTTAGTGAAACTATATTAAAGAGTTCTGGGCACCCACTACTATCGGACCAGCTGCGCTCAATAATTACGATTGAATGAATGAATGAATGGTCTGCACAAAGTAAGTGCTCAATAAATACCATTGATTGATTGATTGATTGATTGAAGAATGCCATGACTTAGGTTACGTGCATTTCTGAGAGGACAGTGAGGGATGGGTAGATGAATGTTTGATTTTCTTCCCTCCACGCAGTAAAGATCAAACCTTTTTACCTGAAAAGAAGCATTGGGGTCATGCAGCTGTTAAATGCCAGGTGGTTGTTTCTGTAGGAGTTTAGTTTTAATCAGTTAAACTCTTTATTGATTTCTTTTGGAAGCGTTTGATACATCAACCATCTGGGGAAAGTTCAGAGGGAGAGCCCCTTTATTTAGTATCTTATGGGGTGACTGAGGAGCCACCTGAGTTTCTAGGATAAAGTCAGGATGAATGATTCCCTAAGTCTTTAAAAAGAAATGAGCAGTGATGTCCTCAGAGGAATGAGGATGCTTGAGTTATGCAGCCCAGGGCCTACCTTGGGACTAAACCCCTTGGAAGAGAGTGTACCTTTTGTCCCTTTCTGCCTCTTGAATCAGCTCAGGCTGCCTACTCTCTGGGAGACCATCACTACCCAGGCCCAGTGTAGATTCAGAATTGCCTTGAAGTCTTTTGGTTTCGTTTTAAGTAGTATTTGTTAAGCACTATGTGGCAACCACTTGATTTAGGATTAGCCCTTAATTTCATGTTTCCAAATGGAGAAGTAATTTTGCCCCTCTGAGCCCTCTTCTGCTTACCTGCTATCTTACGTTTGTGTGGGTGTGTCTGTACAATTTCCTGTTTTTGTGTGTTCTCTGAATGCATGGGGCTGTTTCTGCTGAGCTTTATTTCACAGTAAAGTGTGTCCATCTCAAAAACTTTTCCTAAAGAAGGACTGGAGTCTTTATGAGTGTGTCGGGGCTGGGCATTCAGGTCCTGCATTTCTTCTGTCACTGATATTCTTGCTGATATGTGGAACGGGAGGTATTTTTTCTTATTTATCCCTGTTTTCCTTCTTAGAGGAGAGACTTCAAAGTGATGGAGAGTGCAGCAGAGAGGCAGTAGGAAGAGGAGATTGAAAGGAGTCCAGTGATCACTGAGTTGCTCCAAATTTAAAGAGCCAGGATGCTTTCTGCAGTTACTTATTGGTTTTAAGGCGACCCTTCAGTTTTTGGTGCTAAAATTAATTTAAAAAGCTAACCCCCAAACAGTTATTGTTTTCAAGTTATCAAATACATATTGAGAAGGTTTTACAATGAACCTCCTGTACCCAGGCACAAAAACAGATTTAGTCACGTAATTTATATTTAGAGAATTCTCCTTGTATTAGAGGATGACAGTACTGACTGGGAAATATTTTTAATGCACATATATGTGGCTGAACAAACCTAGGCATGACTCCCCATTCCACATTGTGTACTTAAACAGTGTACTTTGCCACCCTGATATGCTCGCCCCTTGCGTCACATCAATTTACCGATTTTTCACTCTCGGTTCAAGGAATGTTACCCACATTGATTTACAGACGCCAGACAGGTCTGTCTGATGCTATTTGTCTCCCAGCTACTCATGTGGAGATTGGGCATACTGTATCTTAAAGTGTTTATTATGCTTTTTTTCTTCACAAATGCCCAATTCCTGATCGCAAGACAACTGCTAGGATCCCTTGCACTCATCCATTATCCTTCCATGTCAAGGCCAGTAAATCTGTGCTGCAGTGACATCCCCCGATGCTCAGGGACTGTTTTCCAGGAACTCGCTGTTGGTGACCCTGCCTTGCCATTTGGTGCAGAGACTCTACTGAAACTACCCAAGAAGCCAGAGACGCCTTCTGAGATGGTCAGGTCTCATAAGATGTCGGATTTTGTTGATGTTTTGAAGGGTTTTAGTTGGAGGTGAAGCTTGATGGCCCATAATCATCATAACCATCCATCAGCCTCCTAATATTAGGGCACATTATATTCCTTGGTCTACTTGTGTCACTGAATAGCGGACAGCGTAGGTAGCAGAGTTTGATAGTATTAAATTATCATTGCCGTTAAAAATCTTTGGTTATGTGAAGGATTTCTAGATATTGAAAAGGTTATGGAGAAGGTATGTGTACATTTCCAACAGTTCTGCTGTTGGTCCAGTGGAAAGAGCAGGATGCCGGGAATCAGACCTGGATTCTAGTTCCAGTTGGGCTTTTAACTGGCTAGTTTGGGTGAAGGTCAGGCATGTGTAATAAGTGCTAAATAAGTACCACTGATGATGGTGGCAAGGGAGAATAGTGGGATGGTCCATTAGTTCCCAAAGTTGACTCTTGCCTTTCTTTCTTGAAGATATCTGTAGCCCTGTTGGTACCCCTTGATGTCCTGTTACAAATTCTCAGTGGTTCATATGTTGAAGCAAAGTCTAAGCATGTGCCTTCTCTGCATGCATATTTCTTCAGGAATGCCATCATATCCTGGCTATGACTTAGCCCTCAGGTCATGGCTATGGCAGGGGTACGAGTCACATCCCAAAAGTGGAACAAAAACCGTGGCTTCATATTCTGGTTTTTTATGTTTTCCCAAAGGCCATAGGCATTGTTTGTTATGGATGCAAGGTCCCCTCTTTTTAGTGAGTGTAGTACTCCTTAGCAAAGCTCTGGAAGGTATGTTTTGGCCATGTAACTTTTAATGTTCGGTCAAGTCTTTCATTTAGTGGCAGTCAGCCTATCCCTGGAACGTTTCACCTTTAGCCTCCTGGCATTGTTGATTAAGAACTGAATAAGTTCTTACTTAGAGAAGCAGCATGGCCTAGGGATAGAGCAAGGGCCTGGAAATCAGAAGGTCATGGGTTCTAATCCCGGATCCATCACTTGTCTGTTGTGTGACCTTGGGCAAGCCACTTAACTTCTCTGTGCCTCAGTTACCTCAACTGTAAAATGGGGATTGAGACAGTGAGCCCCACAGGGGACAAGGACTGTGTTCAATCTGATTTGCCTGTTCCCACCCCAACATTTAGAACAATGTCTGGCACATAGTAAGTGCTTAACAATTGTCATTATTATTATTATGTCCTTCGTGGAGAAGGCTAACCCTTTTGGATGTGGTGTCTCAGGTAGAGTGAGATTTGCAAAGGAGAGTGGGGGGCGTGTGGGAGGGAATAAGGGTAAAACCACTCAGAATGGCCCAGTTTCTCCTCGGCAGGCCAAGAATGGCTGTGGGAAATAGAGGTCCGTGGCTATAGTATAGGTGATTGAAATCTTACCCAGACCGTAAGAGCCGCAGATCTTGTTGGTCGGAGATCTGGGCCCACCTGATTCTGATGGCTTGTCAACTTGAACGGACTCTAATCAGTTCTCATTCAGGGTGTTTGAATAGTATCGCAGTCCATGAGGGCTTTACATGAGAAGCGGAAGCCCAGCGCTACTTTACCGCTTAATGGAGTATAAAACTAGATTCTGAGAAAATTATTTTTTAAGGGAATGTCTCGTTTCAGCCGTGTTTATCGGAGAAAATAAAAAGACAAAATACTTTTTCAACACCCTGGGTCTTGTAGGTCATATTGTGTTTCTCTTTAGGCTGTCTTTTAGAGAATCGGCAATTCCCTAAAGTTAACTCGATTTGTTTTGTACTCTTTTGCTTCCATAACTTATTTTAATACCTATCTTCTAAACCAGATTGTAAGCGGCTTGTGGGCAGGGATCATGTCTACCTACTCTTTTGTACTCTCTTCCCTCCCCACCTGTAATATTTACTCTGGGTAAGTTGTGAGGATCTCTGTCTGTTGCCGTCACGGCCTTTCACCAAATGGAAGTTCCTCTCTTGATCACATTTTGAGTTGGGCTGTGCTGGGAGGATCTGGGAGTTTGATTCTTCATTGGAGGAGATGGAGCTAGGGGATGGTGTAGTTGACTTGGCAAGCTTCATGGTGCTGAATTTTGAATTTGTCTCTAGGAATTTACTACTCGCCCTCTTCTGCCTTTAAATTTCCTGTGAACTTGGTGTTGTATAACTTTTTCAGTCTTCCAACCTTCTAGCTCTTCTGAATTATTTCACTGATTCTCTTCTTTTGCTCTTGCCCTTCACCTCCCTATTTAGCCACATTGATTTATGCTGCCCTTTCAACGTTTTCGATTTCTCTGGATAAACTTTAGGATATAGCCTCTCTGACTACCCGAAATGTACTCTCTTCCTCTTCCGATCTCCCATGCACGATGATCAGATTCTAACTAATTAAATTTCATGAGTTGTTGAATACTCTGAAATATAATATCAATGTTATTTATTGATAAAGAGATCAGTACGACGGCTAGGGGGGGCGAACCATCTTCAAATGGGTGCAGATTATTTAGGATTAACTGTGTCTTGTAGCTTAGAGATGATCCTCTTTTTTCCGTTATAGAGCTTGGCTGTTGATAAGAATTTCATTATAATACCTGGATCAGAATGAAACAAAAGGAAAATTATTGCATTGTGTAAAATATACCTCCGAAGTGCCCTAATTACATATCTCAACAGGGATCCAAAATAGCACTTGTAATGGCATCATTCATAGAGTTGAAAAAAATGTTTGTTATTGGGATTTTTAAGGCAATTATTGAGACATTTTTCAATATAGTGTCATAATACATTGAAAAGTGCTTGCATGACTATGTGTAACATTTTTTCTGGCCTTACAGTAAATGCCCTTCTTTTTAGCAGTTTTTGTTGTAGGGAGATTCCCAAGCATCTACCTACAGATTTTCCAACTCCAGCACCTTTCCTGTGTTTCTGCCTTTCCAGGCACTGTGGTATTAATTTGGGACCTAAACAACTTTAATGCATTAAAAGCAGAGAGAATTAAAGTAGGGCCTGTCTTTCCACTCATTACTCCTGTCCTGGCTCCATAGCTCCTGGGAATTTAGTCAAAGTGCAGATTGTACCTCATAGCTATTGTGACCATTTAGGAAGTTTGCTCAGGGAGGACATTGGATAAATAGCATTTTGGAGGCTCCTCTCCTCTTTCCTTCGTCATTTACTTTGGATTTAAATAAAAACCTCAAGTCATTAGTTCCTGTTGGTTGCTTTATTATTGCAGATCTGAAAAGAGATGAAAGTTTTTCACACCCAAAAAGAGAGAAAACCTAGAGCAAAAACCCCCTAGATTTCTTTGAAAAACAGTCCTTTCCTGGTAATCAAGTGTTTACAGAAGAGTGCTTTGTTCCGAGGCTTTCTGGGGCCTTGTATGTTTAAACAAAGAGCTCTTAGACTTAAACACAGCTGTTCATTTGAAAATGAAAAATCAAATTAAAGCAGAACCAGCTTTTGAAAGTTAATGCCTATAGCAACCAAGACAAAGAAAGAAAAATACTGTGTTGTAAATTTCACTTAAATAACTTTTATTTTAAATAAAGTTTTAAACAAGAAAGTGTCATTTGAAAGCCGCTAATCTCCCTCTCTATCCCCCAATAGAACATCTGTGCTCATTCTGACGCGGATGAATGACATGAATTAAACTAAAACGGTTGAAGTGCTCTTTTTACCATAATTACACCTTGTTCATTTGGGAGACACAATGTGGGGATGAAATGCCAATTAAGCCTGGTATGTTAATGAGATGGAGGCTGAATAGTGGATTAGAATGGACACAAATCCCACCGGAATGGATTTTGATAAAATCCCCCAGATTTGTTCAGTTTTAATAGAAATGTTACCGTACATATAAGAATCTCCACTCTTGGTTTGTGTTTCCTAATGATCCATTTAGGGCTTTATGGCACATTTGATAATAGGTGTGCTTTGGGCACCTGGTCTGTAGATTGGGGCATGCTTGTTAAATGCTGGCTTAGGAATGAGCATCTCTAGAGGCAATTGATGCTCTCTCCTTTTTTGACTCTTAAGGGGTAAGAGGTTCTGTACCTCTCATGACCGCATCCATTGTAGGAAATTTCCTCATGAGCCACTGGTCGCCTCCTTATGGGATCATCACCATAACGGTTGAGTTTAAAAAGACAAAGAAGGGAAAGAAATGACCCAGAGCAGCTAAAATTGTAAGCAGGCATGTGTGTTTGTGTGTGGGTCTGTAATTCTTAATGCCGACCATTTTCTTGGGAACAGAATGCCCATTTAAAAGTAATCCTGTCTGATTATTTTCTTTAAAAGGAGGCTCTTTTTAAATAGGTCACCTTATATTTGTAATAGAACAGGTTTGGGTTCAAGTGGAAGGGCATGTTGTACTCTGAATGAATGTAATTTAAACAGTTGAGGCTCAAGGCAGAGAGGCGCCGAAATGGAAATATTTCTTCTTGTCTTGCTCATCTGTAACTCTGTGTAGGCCTCTTTCCAAATCCTTTGCCATGCTCTATGCAGCTCTTTTTTCAGGACCTGCGTTGCGAAAGACCTGCCTTCTGGCTCGACAGGGTCTCGTGACTTCTCAACTAAAGTTGCCAATCAGAATGTTGCCCTTTAATTCCTGATGTTGAGCATGGACCACTTGATTTAGTTTGTTTTTCCTTTGCTCATTGGACAAGGCCACTTTGCCCTTGAATCTCTTTACTAGGCGGCATGTTATTCAGCTGTACAAACCACTGGACTGGGTTCCCAAAGCCTGGATCTGATTAATTGAGGGATACAGGCTCTGACTGGAGACATAATACATACTTTGGCTTTGGCTTAAAGAAAGGGGAGAGAAAAATAATGCTAGAAACAGATCATTAATCTTGGTATTTTAAAATTCGTGTTGCCATTTCCATGCTATCGGGTACAACCTCAGAGGGAGAGTCCCAGTGTGGGGATTTTTAATAATCCAGAGTAACTCTCCTCATTACTGTGGGCTGGGAAGGTAGTGATATCCTCACCATCTGTATCACTTAAAGGAAATAAACCAAACCAAACGCCTGGGTTACCTGACTGTCCACAACAGATAGCAGTACAGAAATGGCAGTGATATATATGGCCTACACAAATTGGGCTCACCTGTGTACAGATAATTAAAGTGGGATTTGGAAGTGATGTCTTTAATATAAACGGTATTAGGGTTGTCAGAATGAGGCGTGTAAGTATAAAACAGTTATGTTTTCAGGTTAAGAATTTAACAAGGAATAAATTCATTTACTTAGAGAGCTGGCTTAAATAGGCCTTCTGGATATAAAAATGGGTAGCTGAAATATTTTTTCTCCCTGGTATTCATTCTTTCTCTTTTAAGATATCAGCCAGTCTTACTGTGAGGAACTTGAGACTTAGAAGAGATGTAAATAAACAGGCTCCCTTTCCTCTTGTCCTCCCCGAAGTGAGTCTTGTTGGACAAAGATTGCGTCAATTATTAGTTGACACTGCATTTCTATGGAACGGTGGCCTTGTAGACCTTCATTATATTTTTTAAAACGACTGGGAAGAGCACTACAATACCATTTGGTCTGGTGTTTTTTACTGAATGGTAGTTATTGTTTGGCGTCTTCTATTATAAACGAAGTTTGGTTTAATCATAGGTACTTCAGGACTGATAGCTTGCTTGAAGCAAGTGATGGTAGTGCAGATGGTTTATGAGGTGCCACTTGTATGTTCATCCTGTCCCTGCTGGGCAGGGGGGCAGTTCACTGTCAGATGCTGACAAGAATCTTGCACCCTAAAACCCACCTACAGCCAGAGTGACCCGGCCCATAGCCCCATGGGCTAGCAGGTTGTTTCTAGCGTTGGTAGCGTTCACAGCCAGTTTGACTCTACCTTTGAACATAGTGGTGGGTGGGGGTTGTTACGGCTGATGATTAAAACATTTATTAAACCCCTAATATATGCAAGGCTATGTAGGGGAAGCAGCATGGGCTAGTGGATAGAGCCCAGGTCTGGTAGTCAGAAGGTCATGGGTTCTAATCCCAGCTCTGCCACATGTCTGCTGTGTGGCCTTGGGCAGGTCACTTCACTTCTCTGTCTCAGTTACCTCTTCTATAAAGTGGGATTGAAACTGTGAACCCCATGTGAGACAAGGACTGTGTCCAACTATTTGTTTGTATCCACCCCAGCGCTTAGTATAATGCCTGGAACATAGTAAGCACTTAACAGATTATTATTATCATTATTATTATTAGTGCCCACCCTCTGCCCCTGAGAGGGGTTGGACTTTATTCCCACGGTGGTTGGTCGGAGCGGGGAGGTTGGTCAATGCGGTGTGTTAAATCGCTGTGCTATTGAACAGTAATATATTGTTACCTACGGTCCTTTGTCCTTACCTAAATTGGGCAGTTGATCCCCTTTCTTTTTTCTCTGTAGGTTTCTAGTATTCATACCACAACAACCTTGAAAAACGGATCTTCCCTGCTTGTGTAGTTGGACTGCCTAGTCCTGATTGATCCTTCTCTGAAGATGTTTTGTTCCAGGCAGCTGGATAGAGAAATTCCTATCTTTTTCTCCTTTGGTTTTGAAGCATTGGGTGCATTTAGCAATTCAGTTTTGATAGGGATCCTATCTAAGATACCCTGTAGAGGGTTTTTGGTCACATCTAAATCAGAGAATGCAGGTACCTAGTGTGATTGACCTTTTATGTTTGTTCATGTTTTGGAGTTGACTATTTGAATGTTATAGCTAGATTGGGGGCTAGGGCTCTGTTGGACATCTTTTCCTGAAGAAGACAATCAGTCATATTGAGCGCTTACTGTGTGCAGAGCACACTTTACCAAGTGCTTGGGAGAGCACAATACAACAGAATTGGCAGACACTTTCCCTGCCCATGATGAGCCTACAGTCTGGAAGGGGAGACAGAAACTGATAGTAATGAAACAATAGGTGGCCTCTCAAATTTAAATGCCTCGTTTGGTGGCTCTAGTACAATTAGTTTAAGTGTAGTATTGCTAAACAGACATGTTCCATCATGTTCCTGTTTTAACAGGGCTGTTTTTTCACTTGCTTTCTTATCATTTATTCCTCAGTTCTATTTCATATTTTTATAGTAAACCAGTCTTTGAGGTATGGGTACGTAGTAGTTGCCTTACCTGATCTGATGAGTTTGGAGGAGAGTGATGGATTAGTTTTCAAAGAATCCTCAGTGCCCTTTGACAAAATTGCACAGAGAGACCCATCCTGCCTTAGTTGACAGGAGGAATTCTGGAATTTAATCTCAGCTTTGTCTTCTCCATGAAGCTCTGGGAAAGCATGATGTTGTTGTATCTCAGTCCTTATTTGGAAAACCTGTTTTATGATATTATCCTCTCAGTAGACAAAAGTAAAGATCTTTTTGGAATTGAGGACATTTAATAGGAATTTTGCTCTGGAGGAAAGAGGAGATATTTAAACTTCTTTTTTCCCAGAACCTCCCCTAGAATGGGAAAGTTGGAGCCCAAAAACTATGAAGTAAGATTGGAAACTCAGCCTTTAATTTAGGAAAATATGCCAATAGTCGGGACAGGTCTGAACATAAAGCCAACCTCATGGCCCAACATTTGTAACTAGGATTTATAAAAATGTCCGAATTGGTTGGGAAAGACCTTTCCTTTTAGTAATTCAGTGATTTTTATTTTCCAGTGGTCATGGTGAAAAATATTGCATTGCTTAGGGCACATTGGTAACTAGATTCTGTCTAATGTAAAAAGATAACACTCAAAGTTGGTACTTTAGGAATTAGATGATTAGAAGATGATTCTCTTAGCGCACATCTGACAGAATTGTTAATCTCTTCTCATTAACTGGGGGAAGTATAGGAAAGGATGGGAGGATAGTAGATAAGTGCTTAGTATATTGTTCTGCACACTGCAAGCGTTATTAAATCCCTTTGATAGCTGAGATCCAATCAGTAAACCCACCCCTCCCCCTGCTTTGCTGTTGGGGAAAACTTCTAATTAGGCATTTTTTCTCCTCTGATGCCCGAAAATGAGACTTGGCAAATAAAATACGTTTCATAAAAATTTAAAGCAAATGTCAATTTGCCTCGTTTGCCCACGGAGCTGAAAGGGCCCTAGGAAGATGCTCAGTGTTGGGCTATCTTTGGCCTGGCCCGGCCTGTGCCAGTGTTAGGGGCTAGAGTCCATCTTCCCTTCTCACTTCATCTTCTGCAAATCACTGGGGCTCCACTGTGGTTAAGTTGGCTGTGGGCAATGGCCCATTTGTTTTTCTCCCTCCAAGTTCCTTCAGGGCTAGATTAATTATTTAAAAATAATAATAAAAATGGAGTAGATAGCCAAGATGGAAGTTATAATGTTCAGAGTTTGCCCGAGGCTCATGGAATCTCAGTTTGCAAACAGGAAGTTACCTTCCATCTGTTGTGTTTCCTTCACGCAAACCTGGGTGGTGGGGTTTCTGAGGCAGATATGTGGTCATTGGTATTTGTGCTCAAGAGAACGGGACTTGAGGATTCTACAGTCACTCAGTCAGTGCAAGGAGCATTTTAAATCAGGCAGCCAGGTGGCCTTCAGCCTTTATTGTACTTACTCTCCCAAGCACTAAACATAGCGCTCTGTGCAGAGTAAGCACTCAGTATCGTTGATTGGAGTTCTGTCTACAACATCGCTGATTCCCTTGTATCTACCTCAGTGCTTAGAACAGTGCTTGTCACATAGTAAGCGTTTAACAAATCAGAGTCTGGGCATCCTGAGCTTTGACAGTGCTGCCGACTTGGTCAGGAAGTGATTTATTCTTAGATCTGGGTTCTTTTCCTCATCTGTAAAATGGGCGTTAAGACTGTGAACCCCACATGGGACAACCTGATCACCTTGTATCCTCCCCAGCGCTTAGGACAGTGCTTTGCACATAGTAAGCACTTAACAAATGCCATTATTATTATTATTATTTTCCATAAATGCAGTCAAGTCATTTGGGGTTTCACCCTTATCCAGGATTTGGACAATTGGAAGGTTTAATCAGTCAATCAGTGGTATTTATCAAGTGCTTACCCTATGTGGAGTACTCTACCCTTAATAGAGTGTACTCTCCCCTTCATAGAGTACTGCTACCAAGCTCTTGGGAGGGTACAGTATAACAGACACATTCCCAGTCCATAACAAGCTCACAGTCTAGAGAGAGAGACAGAAATCAAAATAAGTTATGGCTACATATATAAGTGCCTTGGGGCAGGGAGCACTTAATATTCCTGGCTGTCCATCGTGGGCAGGGAATATCTCACTTTTTTATTGTGTTCTTTCAGAGCATTTAGTGCAGTGTATTGCACCCAATAAATGCTCAGTACATCTTGTTACGTCTACAGCTGCTCTTCCCTTGTAGTTGTTTGGTGGCCCTGGGGAAGAGACCAAGCTATAGGTGTTGGTTCTCTGCTGGCTCCCCTGCTGCTGCTCCCTGAAGCTCCCCTCCAGCTGTCAGATTTTGATGAACACGTGAATATGTGGACCTGCACTAACAACATCAAAGCCGTAGCGGATGGCCCCTTCCTCAGCTATTTCAGTTAACATAGAAAAAAACCAGTGGTCCGACATTCTGTGTCTGGTTGTGGCCTTGGCCTTCTCAATACTTTTCTATAATGAGAAGCAGCGGGGCTTAGTGCACAGCGCACAGGCCTGTGGGTGAGAAGGTCCTGGGTTCTAATTCTGGCTCTGCCACTGTCTGCTTTGTGACTTTGGTCAAGTCACTTAACTTCTTTGGACCTGAGTTACCTCATCTGTAAAATAGTGATTAAAAGTGTGAGCCCCATGTGGGATAGGGACTGTGTCCAACCTGATTAACTTGTATCTTCCCCAGCGCTTAGGACAGTGCTTAACAACTACCATAACTATTATTAATTATTATAATAGTATTACAGTAGTATTTCTTAAGCACTTACTGTGTGTCAGGTACTGTACTAGGTGCTGTGGTGGAGATAAGCAAATTGAGTTGGACACAGTCTCTATCCCATGTGGGGCTCACAGTCTCAATCCCATTTTACAGATGAGGTAACTGAGGCACAAAGAAGTGAAGTGACTTGCCCAGGGTCTCACAGTAGACAAGTGGCAGAGCCAGGGTTAGAACCCATGATCTTCTGACTCTCAGGCCAGTGCTCTATCCACTCTGCCGGGCTACTTCTCTATTACTGATACTGGATAATTGGGTCTCTGTTATGTGTCTGGGTACCTTTTCCTTAGGCCTTCAAGGTGAGTGGAGTGGCATTTGATGGAGAGGCCTGGAATTTTGGCACTTTCCAGGCTGGGGTGTGAAGCAGGAATTTTGAGGGTGTCTGCCAGGATCAAGGCTAGCAGACTGTAAATACCGGGGAGAATTGTAGCTCTTCTTTATCAAATCTAAAATGAGATTTCATTTTTTTAATTAAAAAAAACCCTCAGCTTGAACATTTTCAGCTGGGAGATAGCAGAGATTAGAAATGTTACTTATCTGTGTAGCACAAAAGCAGGAAAAAGAGAGAGGAATAAATTGATGTTGAATACTAATGTAGAAAAGCCAGCAGCATCCAGGATAGGGAAGATTGAACTTGTTCAGAGACTAAGTGAAAATTTCACAAGGTCTGTGAGCCTCTGGTAAATCAGAGATGCTGAGGAAGGTGGGCTCAGTATTAGGATAGTAAGCTTGGCTCAATCCAATGTTTCATAGAGATGGAGCCTCAAGAACCATGTATCTCTGGATAGAATAGTAACAGAAGGGAACATACTCTTTCCTAGCCCTGAGGTTAGAGTGGGGAACAGAATGGCATCCATTTTGGCAAAAAATTTTGCTTTCTCTTTGCTCCTGGAGATGAATAGGGCCTTCTCGGCAGGAACTGCAGTCAAGAAGTGTCATTTGCTCTGATAGTCAAGCAAGCTCTGAACTCTGTATAATTTTTGCTGCCTATACTGTCATCGACTAGAGTTGTCATAATGGGCTTTAATCAGCTCTGCCCTCTACTCACTTCAACCCACTTATGACTTGGCAAATAGGGATTGTTGACAAAAAGCAGACAAATGTAAATCCCCCCCCCTTTTTTTTTGTAAACTAATGTCTTTGCTTGAGGTGGAACTATACATTTGTGTGTTTTCCCATCTCCAGAGGAAAGAAGTCAATAATTAAGAGTTAAAATGTGCAAAGGGAGGGTTGGGGAGAGGGGAATTGCTGTGTGAATTAGATGAGAACAATCATTTACCATAATTACCAAACCATCTCAAGTTTACTTTCTAATGTGGTTCCATTTTAATAATCAAACTGGATTTTCACATATTTTGTGGACTTGTTCCTTGTGCATTTATTTGCAGTAACCAAAGCCAGGCTGCGATGTTGGACAGTGGTAGAGGTCATGGCATATGGGTTTGTTTGTTTTTTCCCCCTTTAAATTCTATGTAAATAATGGAAATGCCTAGATTCTTTCAGTGTTCTGAAAATATGAACAGACTCAGATTTAGATTTATTGGCAATGGGGGGCATGGGGGGTGGGAGGAGGGTTAGGTATGAAGAAGGGAGAACAGTGGTGGCCCAAGCTAGTGAATTGCAAGGGAGAAAAGCAGCAAAGGTAGGAGCAGATAAGAAGAAATCCTGCTGCTACTGCCCAAGTCCCTAAAGCCATCTAAGCAGCTGTAGGCGAAAGCTAAAATATCTGCAAAGCATAGGACCTATGCTGGTTGTGATAAAATAACAGAGGTAGGAACCAGTGAAAGATAATGATGATAATGGTATTTGTTAAGCACTTACTTGGTCCCATTCATTCAGTCGTATGTGCAGAGCACTGTACTAAGTGCTTGGAATGTACAGTTGGGCAACAGATAAATAATAATGTTAATAATGTTGGTATTTGTTAAGCGCTTACTATGTGCAGAGCACTGTTCTAAGCACCGGGGTAGATACAGAGTAATCAGGTTGTCCCACGTGAGGCTCACAGTTAATCCCCATTTTACAGATGAGGTAACTGAGGCACAGAGAAGTTAAGTGACTTGCCCACAGTCACACAGCTGACAAGTGGCAGAGCCGGGATTAGAACCCTTTATCTCTGACTCCCAAGCCCGGGCTCTTGCCACTGAGCCACGCTGCTTCTCGACAATCCCTGCCCAACAATGGGCTCACAGTCTAAACGGGGAGACAGACAACAAACAAAACAAGTAGTCAGGCAAGTTGTACAGCCCCAGGCACTGTACTAAGCACTACTGGGGTGGATACAAGCAAATGAAGTTGGACACAGTCCCTGTCCCATATGGGGCACACAGTCTTAATGCCCATTTTCCAGATGAAGTAACAGTCCCAGAGAAGTGAAGTGACTTGTCCAAGGTCAGACAGGGAGAAGTGGTGGAGCCCACTGTGGAACCCAGATCTTTTTGACTCCCAGGCCTGTGCTCTGTCCTCACTTACTGTGTGCAAAGCACTGTACTAAGCACATGGCAGAGTACAGTGCAACAACAAAATACTCCCTGCCCACAACAAGGTCACAGTCTAGAGGGGGAGGCATACAATAATATAAATAAATAGATTATAGATATATACATATATGCTGTGGAGATGGAAGGGAGGATGAATGAATAATAACATTGATGGTATTAGTTAAGTGCTTACTATGTGCCAGGCACTGTACTAAGCACTGGAACTATGTAGACCCTTGAGATATGAAGCGGGAGGAAAGAATTAGCAGAAAGTCTCATCCTCCTCATTTTGAGAAAGAGGTCCTTGCGGCTACTAACCCAGTAATTGTCTACTGGGGTAAATGTTACGAGATACCCTACTTCCTGATCATACAGTCAAGAGTACTTATGGAGGGACTACCGTGTGCCAAACACTGTACTAGGTGTTGGGAAGAGTGCTCTAATTAAATGTATTTGAATATAAGAAACAGGCAGGCACAACTTGAATATTCACTGGGGGAACAGGAGGAGAAGCATAGATGCAATTGGTAAGAGCGTGAGTACCATCAGTTCTCCCATACTCTGGGGGTTGTTTTCCCAAAAGCAAAAAACAACCTTGCCATCTAGAAAACTTGCATTATGCCGACACTGTGAGCCTTGCCACATGCAGGAAGAAACCTGATTCTTCTGATATCATATTTGCCTGCTCTGATTTATGGATCACCTCATGTTCAGACAGACACGGGTTATAGGAAGAATAAGCGAATAAGTAGACACTTGCATTTGATATTTGCTCCACAGCACTTAAATGCTTACCTACAAATTATGTATTATAAATCAATTAATAATGATATGTCTCCCTCTGTAGACTGTAAGTTCACTGTGTGCAGGGAATGTGTCTTCCAACTCAGTTGGTAGAGAAGCAGCATGGCCCAGTGGATAGAGTATGAGCCTGGGAGTCAGAGGACCTGGGTTCTACTCCCAACTCCCCCACTTGTCTGCTGTGTGACCTTGGGCAAGTCACTTCATTTCTCTGGACTTCAGTTACCTCATCTGTAAAATGGGGATTAAGAGTGTGAGCCCTATGTGGGACAGGAACCGTGTCCAACCTGATTAACAAAAATCCCAAATTCTGTTGAGCTGAATTTTCAGGAAGGTTTTGAAGATGGGGAAGGCCATGGCCATGGCCAAAGAAGCAGCGTGGCTCCGTGGAAAGAGCATGGGCTTAGGAGTCGGGGGTCGGGGGCTCTAATCCCGGCTCCGCCACCTGTCAGCTGTGTGACTTTGGGCAAGTCACTTACTTCTCGGTAGCCTCAGTTATCTCATCTGTAAAATGGGGATTAAAACTGTGAGCCCCAAGTGGGACAACCTGATTACCCTGTATCTACCCCAGCGCATAGAACAGTGTTTTGCACATAGTAAGCGCTTAACAAATACTAACATTATTATTATTATTATGGTCTTGCAAAGCCAGGCAAGTGGAAGGACACAAGGACAGAGGGTTGGAGATGGGAAAATCAAGAGTGATATACAGTAAGAAGGTTCTCGTGGAAGGAGCAAAGAGTGGGAACTGGGGTGTAGCAGGTGAAGAGAGCAGATGGGTAAGGAGTCCTGTTAATAGACAAATAGAGCCTGGCAGGTGCAAACCTTCAAGTTACTATTCCAGATACCTCTGGTGAAGATAATGTAGAATTCAGTGGTGCAGGCATCCGGTAATCTTTCCCCACCAGGGATCAAGCAAGCAAATACCTGTTCCTCGCCCAACGTTTGGGTAAGGAATGCAATTTAACTTAGTGCCTGCTTTCCTAGGAGGTAAGCCCAGCTAGTGTCCAGAAAGTCTGATCTTTCTATGTGCAGGAGGGACGAATAAAGTAGTATTCTGTAGACTTTTTCACATAAACTTGTAAGTGGGCAGGACAAATTAATTTCACTTCAAGGTCTACCGGTTTGAAACCTGCAGAGCATGTGTGTGAGAGTGTGTGCGTCTGCGCACGTGTTCCGTAGAATGATCCAGGTGCCCCACGGTGAAGGGAGGTTTAAGACTCAGTTTTCTCTACTAAGGAGCCTCATTACTTCCAACCCAGGATATGGGAGGCTTTCATGAAAGATCTTCAATTAAAATGAACTTTTGGGAGCTCATACTGTTTATATGCAAAAAATGGTTATCACCATAAAACTCCCAGGAGGGGAGCTGAAAAATGCAAGGAAATTTCACACTGCTTAATGCTTATCTCCTCTGGGTATCTATAAGGATTCCACTAACTAAATATGAATGTGAATTCCATCATGTTTTAGTTGCTGAATATGTTTTATGATCCAGCCTTACAGCGTTGATGCCCACAGAGTGAGGAAGAGCAGAAAAGGGTCAGATCTGAATGTTGTCTTCCAAAATGTATTCATTTTGGGTTTTCCATTTTTTTCCCCACTTATTGCTTCAAAGGTGCTCTTTAAATGCTAATTACAAAGAGCAAACAGCCTGCTGAGCCCCATTTGCTGTCTCATTCTCCATCAACTTTTTCAGTCTGGATTTTTGAGTCTCGAGCCTGGGCATGCGTCATAATCTTCCACCTCTGACACTCTCTTCTCACTTACTGTTTTCCTTTCTTCCTCCTACTAGTAGTTTATGGTGGATGCCTCTGGTTGCCTAGGTCCCGGGGTCACTGGAATCTCTTATCCAGCCATCAATAAATGAACCTTAGATGCTGCTTTCAAACCTGAAACTCTTTTTTCAAGGTTCTGATGTGGTGAGCAGGCACCCTATTACGTTGTTGATTTTCTTTTCCTTTCTTTTTAGCCCTTTGATCTCTCCCAGCTGAAAGCGTCTCCAGCTTTAAGACTCACGTAGGGCTCACAGATCCGAGTTGATACAGCCTCTTCCCCTTACCGATTCAACTTAGTGGCTGCCACTCACACAGCCGGGGCGGTCAAGAGGTGCATCCTTCACATCTTGGGTTGAAGCATTGGGCTGAATCATCGGGCTTGCCAACATCCGATGCCATCGTCTTCTATCTTTCTCTTTCTCACCCTCCTTGTGCCCTCCCCTCTCCCTGCCCTGCGGCCATCCCCTCCATCTCTTTCCCCTTCATCCCAAGTCATAATTATAGTGCATTTCCTCTCGGCTGCATAGTGACCACAAAGCACAGCCAATTTCTTTTACCACAGCTTTGGGTAGCAGCATTGACTCTCTTTATTGATTTCATTTCCCTTCTGTTACCTAAAATTAAGGCGATTTTCCCCCCCAACCCGTTGGCCACCCCTGCCCTGCGATACATGTATATTTGCTGTTTGGTGTGTATATATCAATGTGCGCATTCTTTCTCTCTTTCTCTTCTCTCCTTTCTCTTCTCAGACAAAATCCAACCCAAGTTGCAACGTTTCAGGACATATTCGATCTTGGCAGCTATTTCTTTTCCCCCGCGATTGCTGGTTTCCTAAATGCCATTCTTTATTGCCAAAAGAATGAGACTCTGCATGTGAAAGTGCTAATTCAGGAATGCGTTCCTTATGTTGGGTTCTGGAGATGTCTCTTCAGTTTAGGAATCCAAGGATTGCCAAGGATTGAAGAAGGCCTTCATTCAGGTCTTGCTCGCCAAATATATGAGGGACTAAAACCAGTCAGCACAGATCCACAATTTCCTGTTTGGATGCCTTTAAAGCAGGGCAGCTGTGTGGGAAGTACTAGTTTGCATGCAGAATGTTATGAAAATATTTTGCTGCCTTACAAATAAGTGATCAAATAAAGGACCTGTTGTAGGCAGGCAATAAAGTGAATGAACTCGCTTTCCCCAAACTCTTTTTATCTAATGATTACTTGCAACATAGCTTTATTCCATTAAATGCAACTGAAGGAAAACATAGTGATTAAAGGGGGGAAAAAATCAGCTTTTTAAAAATAGCAGTCATTCATTAAAACTTAACTGCTCTCTGTCATTTGTTTAACAACTTGAACTTGATTCACATTTATTTTGGTGGGTAAGTGGATTGAATTAGAACATCGTGGTGGTAGCTGTGTTTTCAACACCTTTGCCCCATATTTTAATTTACAGGTTTTAATTTACGTACTCGGCAAATTATGGGTTGAATCAAGCTCGCAAGAATTATATTTGAAAAAGCCAATTTCACATTGCATTGTGGAAAGGCCAAATTTAGATGAAGGGAAGCCCTGGGATGTGGGATTTAGTAGTTGTGGTTTCTCTCATGTGGACTTACTGTGTTTCTCGAGGTAAGAATGTCGTTTCGATTCTCTATTCCTTATTTAAATACCCTGCATCCTTAAGTGAGCTGGAAACTATGAGAGCGCAGGGGCCTTGCCTGCTAATGCTTGGAGCTCTTTTGGGAACAAAAGTGAGCATGATGACTATTCCTTCTCGATTGTGGAAAATGTGGTGCCAAGTTCATTCGATTCAATTAATTGAATTTAATTCAGTTAACTGGAGAAGCAGTGGGGCACAGTGGAGAGAGCATGAGCCTGGGAGTCAGAAGGACCTGGGTTCTAATCCCAACTCTGCTACTTATCTGCTGTGTGACCTTGGGCAAGTCACTTCATTGCCCTGGGCCTCAGTTACCACATCTGTAAAATGGGAATTAAAACCGAGAGCCTCATGTGAGACAGGGATTGTGTCCAATCTGATTATAGCGTATCTACTCCAGTTCTTGGTACAGTGACTGGCACGGAGTGTTTCACAAATATCATAATAATAATAATTTAAAAGATACCTATTGTGGAGGAGTTGAGACCTCGGAGGTTATGCTTCAGCTACATTGTAATGATCAAGCCAGGCCTCTGTCAGGTTAAATTCTGTTTGCCTTTTTTAATACATCTAGGATGTATGGACTGTAGGCTCACACTTTTACTTACAGCAATTTTTAGATTTCCTTGGGATTAGGCAGTAGATTGCTAATGGCAGGGAAAGAATGAGGCAGGCCAGAAGTGTGTTTGCAAATTCACAAGGACCTAGATTTAGAGTGTAAGATTTAGAGTTTACTTTTATCAGGGAAAAGACCATATTTTTAAATCAATCATTCATATTTACTGAATGCTTACTGTGTGCAGAGCTCTGTACTAAGCATTTAGGAGACTGCCATATAGCAGAGTTGATAGACACGTTCCCTGCCCAGTTGAGATTCTGAAATATTGGGTGCCATTGTCCTATTAATTGGTGTATGAGACGGGGATCAGAGAAAATGGTTAGATATAAGGCAAACAGAACATTATGGTGAAGTAGTCCAGATCAGAGGACCCGAAGGGAAAAAGATCTTGTCAATGGGAAGAGCATGTGGCAGAGTTTGTAGCAACTCTGACTGGCTGAGTAACTTTTGAAACCTCTAAAATTATAGATCCCTGCCTGTGTCAGGAACATATAGGCCAAAGGGAAGCATTTGTGTATTCTATGCTTTTATGGCCTCATACTGATGTCATTCATTCATTCATTCATTCAATAGTATTTATTGAGCGCTTACTATGTGCAGAGCACTGTACTAAGCGCTTGGGATGAACAAGTCGGCAACAGATGGAGACAGTCCCTGCCGTTTGACGGGCTTACAGTCTAATCGGGGGAGACGGACAGACGAGAACAATGGCACTAAACAGCGTCAAGGGGAAGAACATCTCGTAAAAACAATGGCAACTAAATAGAATCAAGGCGATGTACAATTCATTAACAAAATAAATAGGGTAACGAAAATATATACAGTTGAGCGGACGAGTACAGTGCTGTGGGGATGGGAAGGGAGAGGTGGAGGAGCAGAGGGAAAAGGGGAAAATGAGGCTTTAGCTGCGGAGAGGTAAAGGGGGGATGGCAGAGGGAGTAGAGGGGGAAGAGGAGCTCAGTCTGGGAACGCCTCTTGGAGGAGGTGATTTTTAAGTAAGGTTTTGAAGAGGGAAAGAGAATCAGTTTGGCGGAGGTGAGGAGGGAGGGCGTTCCAGGACCGCGGGAGGACGTGACCCGGGGGTCGACGGCGGGATAGGCGAGACCGAGGGACGGTGAGGAGGTGGGCGGCGGAGGAGCGGAGCGTGCGGGGTGGGCGGTAGAAAGAGAGAAGGGAGGAGAGGTAGGAAGGGGCAAGGTGATGGAGAGCCTTGAAGCCTAGAGTGAGGAGTTTTTGTTTGGAGCGGAGGTCGATAGGCAACCACTGGAGTTGTTTAAGAAGGGGAGTGACATGCCCAGATCGTTTCTGCAGGAAGATGAGCCGGGCAGCGGAGTGAAGAATAGACCGGAGCGGGGCGAGAGAGGAGGAAGGGAGGTCAGAGGTCATGTCATCAGCTATAAACTTGTTATATACCAGTTGCATTTAGGGTCTAGCATTTGGTAAAGAATAACTAGCATTTGGTAAAGAATAACTAATTTAAATGGTAGTAAAATGTTTTAAATTTCTCCCTAATGTAAAATGGAATGGCAGAGTGATTGATGTTCTAAATGCCCACATCCATATTTGGATTATACCGTGAGAGAAAGGAAGGAAAACCCCACCCAAACTTGCTGTTTTCTCAGCCAGAAGGTAGAGCCAGATAGATTATCTCAGTTTTTTCTTACGCTGGTATAGGGGAGTGTAAGATTCCAAATATGGGTTGATGGACTACTAATTTTGCAAATTCAGTGGGCTCAATTGGAAAACATCCCCTAAAAATGTAAAGAAAGGCGAGGCCATTGGGATTACGGAAATTCCGACAGGTTCAGTTTGAGAAAATCCTGATTGCATGGGCTTGGTCCAGGCTCACGTGAGACTTTTGAGAAACATTTTGTAAGCTGCCCTTTGGCAGGGAATGCGTCTGCCGATTCTCTCCCACCCACTTTAGGACAGTGCTCTGCACACAGTAAGGGCTCAATAAATACCACTGATTCAGTTACTCTAGAAAAGCCCAGGGTGCACTTCAAATGGGCTCAAAGGCTCTGGATTTCCTTCCTACAGTGAAATTAGAAATTCTGCTGCTGGGTGTCTTGTTTCAGCGGGTGGAAGTGTATGTGTATGTGTGTGTTTGTGTGTGTGTGACTTCTGTTCCAATACTGTTCCAATAACTCTTGGCCCCAGGAGCAAGCAAGCACTTCAGTGTGGTCATAAACTAAGATTCCTTGAGCCCAGAATTTCCATTTTCACCAAGCATCAGAAGTTTCTGCATTTATGGAATAGCTTTAGTTTGCCATTAATGTAATTAATGAGTTTTTCCCACAATAGAAAATCTATGGGGAATAGTCCTCTTCACTCATCTTTCTTGAATGAGCAGGAGGACTCTAAGAAACTCAAGCTTTTTTATTCAACTGAACTCTCATTTCTTCAAGAGGGACTTGTTTCCTAGAAAGATAAGACAGTGCAAAATCAGTAGCATGAAAATGGAATATGACATAATGAGATGGGTGTTCAAAATTTTGACTTTGGTGTCAAGATAAAATATTTTGGGGGTGATGGAGAAAACCAACTTTCCATTCCACTATTTCTCTTCCTTATGCCCCCAATTTGACATTTTGATAACTCTGCCCGGAGGAGTTATAGATTCCACAGAAGTTTCTCTGGCATTTCCATAATAATAACAATATCAATTCCACCTTGAATTTATTTGGAGCCTTTCTTAAAACCTCACACATTTCCTTCTGCATAGTTTGATGGGATAACCTTTGTCTAAACTAGTTCTTTTTGTACCTCATGGCAAATTTCAGCAACTTACTTCATTTTAGTTTTGCTCTTACCTTAAAACATATTGCATCTTATGGATCATTTTAAAAAAACACCCAACAACACTTGATTAGAGAAATGAAATGGTTTATGAATATTGTCATCTATCCTTCATGGTGAAAATCCTTTTGAACCCAGTTAGTAAATTCTTAAAGAATAATTCCAGAGAAAGTGATGGACCCCGGCTGGAAGAGGGCAGGGCTAAGTTATAATATTAATAACAGCTGTATTAAGTTTTTTTTGCTTATTATGTGCCAAGCATGTGTTAAGTACTGGGATAGATAGAAAGATCATCAAGTGGGACACATTCCCCATCCCACCTAGGGCTTCCAGCCTAGACATGTTTTTGTCAAACACTTGGGAGAACTTATGAATGCATGATACTTTCCCCAGTGCTTAATGCAGTGCTCAGTGCATTATAAGCACTCAATAAAATCACTGATTATCTACCATACTGAAGGCAGTGTCTTCCTCATTGGAAAATTCTACTATAATTAACTCTTAGTTATTCAAGAGGTAGTTTATTCCGGTAACAAATCAACCATGGCCCTTAATGTTTCCCCTGGCTGTTAGGACCAGCTGATTGTTTGTCGGGAGTGGGGTGGCACCCAGATGAGATGACAGGACCTCTCTTTCTTGCCATAACTTGGTAGCGAACTGCTCACAGCCCCCAAATCTGTTTGCTCAGAACCTGGAGGAATCAATCAAAGGTATTTATTGAGCACTTACTGGGCTCCAAGCACTGTACTAAGCCCTTGAAAGAGTACGATACAAGACAATTGGTAGATATACCCCCTGCCTGCAAGGAATTTACGGTCCAGAGGGACAGGCAGACCTCAATATAAAGAAATTATGAACATGAATGTAAGTACTGTGGGGTGAATATCAAGTGCGTTAAGGGTAGAGTCGAGTGCCTAGGCAATGCACAAGGAAGAGGGAATAGGGAAAAAGAGGGATTAGTCAGGGAAGCCCTCTTGGATCAGATGTGATTTTAATAAGGCTTTGAAAGTGGGGAGAGTGGTGGTCTGGTATATATGGAGGGGGAAGGAGTTTCAGGTTAGAGGGAGGACATGGGCAAGGCGTTGGTGGCGAGATAGAGGAGATCGGGGCAGAGGGCACAAGCTGGCACTAGAGGAGTGGAGTGTGCGGGCTAGGCTGGAATAGGTGATCAGTGAGGTAAGGTAGTAGCTGATTGACTGCTTTCAAGCTGATGGTGAGGATGCTTTGAGGAATTTCCAATTTCCATGGCTTGTACTCTGCAGTACTGTCCTCTGGTCGCGGTGGTGATGGAGGTGGGAGGGTTGCTTTCTGAGGGGGGCTCTTTCCTGGGCACCCAGGGCTACTCTTCCACTCTGGCCTGGTCTGGGGCCTTAAAATATTTCTTTGACTTCACCTGTTTAGTTGTCTGTTTTACCTGTTGCGATCACCCCACCAGGATGTGGGTTATTTACAGAGCCTGCGAAGATAATGACAAGTAAGCCTCAGACAGGAGGTGGCTTGGCACTAGGATTAGAGTGGATTCAATCAGTATATGATAAATGAAGCAAACTAGAAATGCCCAGGGACATGTGTTAGTGCCTGTCTCTGAAGGTGAATATTTGAGCGAAAATACAGTTTAGCCCCCTCTTCTGTCCAGGAAGCCATTAGGGCCTTAGAGGGGAGGAGCTGGGTGCAGTTCTAGGTCGTGAGGACTGCATTTGAACAAAACCCTGCCACTTTAGGGAAAACCTACATGGTGATCCCCCGTCTACTGCCACACTCATGTGCCCAAGCTGTTTCTTCCCAGTGGCCTGTACCCAGCAGGCTTGAGTTGTCACATGAACATTCGCTAGTTCTGTAAGGATGTTCTAGTCAAAATGCGTTGTAAAGACTGGTGTTTGGGCAGAACTGAGCATGCGTCTCTGGGATTCTGCATTGGTCAACCAGGCAAGGCTTCTTTTTCTCCTCTGTAGTGATCCTAATGTAGACAGCTTTAAACTACTGTATTTTGATGTTTCAGCAAAAATCCACATTTGACTAATAGTTGAGGAAATGTCCAAACTGGATTCTGTGGCAGGATGACGTGGGTAATTTGAAATGTGGTTTCTTTGTTCTTCTCATTGCACAAGGTTCCCACCACTCATTACCAATGCTTACCATTAAGTCCATTATCTCGTGAATACTATGGGACTGAACTCTAATTTTAAAATAGTATACTAATGACAGAAAATTGCCAATTGGCTTGTTAGCCGTGAAACTTGCTTCACTAGTTTCAGAACTTGCTTTTTCTGGGTAATGGAAGATTCCTGAGCCTCTGCTATTGTCTACTTTAGCTTTGGGAGTCTTTAAGGTTATCCAAAATGATTTTTTGAGCACTAGATATTTGACAGACGGGAAAGGGATCAGAAATTAAAATTTTTAACCTTGACTGGAAAAGGACCTGTTCCATTTTACTACTTTTGGACACTAAAACCCAGCAGTTGATGTACAGTATATAAATACTGAACTTGGTTACTGACTGAAATGTTCTACTGTTGGGTTTGGTGATTTTGTTTTTTGTAAGTAGACCTTTCATGAAGCATGCACTTAATGGCAACTGTGTTATCAGGCTCACCCTTGCCTTCCACTACTGGATGGGGTTTTTTCCCCCTCTTCAACTCACATAATGCAGTTTTATCTTTCTGAAAGATTTTTCTACAAATTCAAAGTTTTTAACCCTTAGATGACCAAAATCCTCCTTTTCCAGAATACTTAATCCCTAGTCTGCATATCACTTTAAATCTAGAGAGAATAATTTATCTGTATGCAGTGTTCTTATGTGGAACTCTTGTGAAAGGAGTTAGTTGTAGATGGCTCTGGATTGGCATCCTCAATCTCTCTGCCCATAGTTCTGTTTACTGCTGTGAGCTTCCTCATGGGTCACTAATTAAAAGAACGCTTGACAGGTGTTTTTTTTAATTATAATTTTGAAAGACCCTTGGTGGCACACCCTTTAGAAGTTAGGAAATATTGCCAACTGGCAAATGGTGTTCTATGGTATTTAACTACTCTTGCCTCTTTCTTTCCTGGACCCTTTTCTCCATTCTTGTTAAATCTGCTGTGTGTGTTTCCCTTATCATTTGGGAGGATTTCTGCTTCAAGAATAATATAAGCCCTCCTCCCGCCAAACTCCCCCCCCCCAAAAAAAAGGGCAAACAGAACCTTGGGGGGAGCTGGGAACTGGGCTTATTTGCTGCTCTTTCATTTCTTTTTTTGTTTGTTTTTCCTTTTCCATCTCAGTTGATAAATTTAAGAAATGCCCCTTATCTTTAGAATGGAATGGAAAAAGATGTCAACCCAAAAGATGTCTTAACCCTTCCCAGCACAACAGTAATTACTGGCTAGGTGGGAATATTAGCTCACTCCCTGCTTTTCAGCTAATAGTACTGGAACTCCTAGGGGTATGTCAAAACACACCTGGAGTATCATTAGGTTAGAACCCCATGGTGTTTACTAAAGGAGGGGGTTAGCAAGCAATTAAGCAGATTACTGTTTTGCTCCAGTTTACAAGGAATTCACAGGGGTTGTTTACAGTTTGCATTGTTCTTGTAAATGCTGTTTTAGCTCTCTGTCTTGGAATCCATCAGGGGCCTGCACCTTCCTCTGTAGGGGCTCTCTGTAGAAAAGGAAGGAATTTATTAGTAGTTGATTAAAGTTCAAAAGCACTTTCTGAAATCACCAGACTATTGGTGTCTCCTGTAGAGTGAATGCCACCTTGGTCTTTTCAGACCACCCAGTGTGTGAAAAAGGCTTTTGCCGGCAGTTAGTTACCTTAAAAAAAATAGAAGGGAAAAATATAGATTAACACACACACAGACACGCACATACACTTCCCTCCCTCAGATTTCATGTTTTCACTCTGCAATTTGGATTGATTGGGGCAAGGGACAGCAGAGGCTGCACATTCATTCCTGCCCACACTGGTTCACATGAGTTGGGATGAGTACCACACTGCAAATTTACTTAAAGTAGTATTATGCACAAAGGCAACCACTGTGTTCTAGCAAAACTCAGTGTTATAAATTATGGAGTGGGCCAGAGAGGCCTTTCTCCCTGAAGCTTTGAGAGATACTAAAGTAATGCTTGGTGTAATGGATAGAGGAGGGGCCTGGGAGTCAGAGGTCATGGGTTTTAATCTGGCTCCACCACTCATCTCCAGCATGACCTTGGGCAAATCAGTTTACTTCTCTGATCCTCAGTTACCTCATCTGTAAAATGAGGGTTGAGACTGTGAGAGCCCCACATTGGGCAAGCACTGTGTCTAACCCGGTTTTTCTCGTATCCACCCCAGTGCTAAGTACAGTGTCTGGCACACAGTAAGCGACTAACAAATACCACAATTATTATTGCATGGGCCATTCCTGCTGGAAATATATGAGCTTGGAGGGGACGCTCCTTAAGTTTGGATTCAAGTTTTCTTCAACAAATGGGACATGAAGGAGGTGCCCCAGGATCACCATCTTTAAGAAGACACATAAATGAACTCTGTGGAATTGTACTCTCCCAAGAGCTAAGTACATACTCGGCACACAGTAAGCACTCAAAAAATGCCACTGATGATTGAAGTGATGGAGGTGATTGTGAGCTGCTTTACAGATTGCCACCGATTTGTTCTGTTTTACCACTGTATCCATCTGTAGCAAGGAAACCTACTCAGGATAAATTGTGCTAACACTTGGTATCTTTCTGCTTTCCATGATTGACAAGATAAGCTCCTTGTGATCTGGGATTTTGTCTACGGACTCTATTATGTTGTACTTTCCCAAGGGCTCAGTACAGCGCCCTACTCCCAGTAAGCACTCCAATAAATAATAATGTTGGTATTTGTTAAGCGCTTACTATGTGCCAAGCACTGTTCTAAGCGCTGGGGTAGATACAGGGTCATCAGGTTGTGCCACGTGAGGCTCACAGTTAATCCCCATTTTACAGATGAGGTAACTGAGGCACCGAGAAGTTAAGTGACTTGCCTACAGTCGCATGGTATAGTGGATAGGGCATACCGGCCTGGGAGTCAGAAGGTCATGGGTTCTAATCCCGGCTCCGCCACTTGTCTGTAGTGTCATTTCTCTGGGCCTCAGGTGCCTCATCTGTAAAATGGGGATTGAGACTGTGAACCCCATGTGGGATAGGAATTTTGTCCAACCCAATTTGCTTGTATCAACCCCAGCGCTTAGTACAGTGCCTGGCACATAGTAAGTGCTTAACAAAAACTGTAATTATTATTATTACCATGCTCTCCACATAGTAAGCACTCAGTAAATACTATTGATTGATTGATGCTCAGGACAACAAGGGAGGAAAAAGAAGTATTCTCCCCTCAAAGTCCAAAGCAGAGTATCTAAACTTGATGGCATCGGAATTCACTCTCTTGGAGTCAGAGCGTTGGAATCGATGACTCAACTGAGGCTTTGTTTTCAGCAGTATGACTTTATGATCGTTTCACTAGTCAAGTGTACATAGCAGCTCGTAACAAAGTGGGTTATGCCTCTCATTTAACTAAGAGGTTATTTAAGCTTTTGGATGCTGCTCACTATTAAAACCTAAGAGTTATGTAGATATTTGAAATCAAGAAGGAAATTTGTTTCATAAGAAAGTTATCAAACTACCTTTGAGGAGGGGGAAATTGAATTAAGTTGACATTAGCTTAGGAAATCTGTTTTTCTCCTGAGTTCCACTGAGTTGCAATTTCTTGATCTGCTCACTCGCAGATAAGGCAATCTAAGGGTATCAGCAAAGAAGCCTCACTTGGTGCAATTGACACTATTATAATTCCCCGGCTATATTATTTTTGCATGTGTAGAAAAGAGCAAGAGATGGCCTGTTTGAGGGAGAGATATCCGCCAGCCACATACAAGTCTGCACTCAACGTTTTAGCATTTCAAGAATTTGTGTAAATAGTTGAGATGTTTCAGGAGAGTAAACGGTGATGACCGGCAAATAAAGCCTATGCCATTTCCCTTGACAGCTCTGGTTCTTCTGGAAGGCCAATTTTTCATTTTCCATATCTCTACTTTTCAAGCTGCTGCTTCCTGATCAATGGTTGGAGGCTGTAGCATTGCAAGTTCTAGGAGACTAAATTGTTTGGGGGCACTTGAGCCATGGGAAGATGGCTTCCACAGGGTGAGCAAAGATGATCCATCATTTCCCTGTGCTTTGGCCATCACTGGTTCATGTTCCCATGTCCCTTCCCTCCACTTTCTTGTCTGTGCCTCCAACTTATCTCTCTTTCCTCCCCGGCCGTGGATCCCTCTTGTTCTGACTGGTGGCAATGTGAACATCCCCCTAACTACATCCTCTCCCCACCCCCAAACCTGTCATTTTGTGCTCATGGTGTCGGCCTTTGTAAGGAGTGACCCTTCACTCCTGCTCTTCCCTTTTCTGCAAGTTGTTGGAAGCCTAGTGCAGGACCTATAGAACCCTAAGTTTAAACTGGTTGCATTTGTGTATTGCGCCTTCCCTATCAGGAGTTCTCTAGGAATGCTTCTACCTCTCTAGCTCTGACCTCTCTCCTCCTCTTCAGTCTTGCATTTCCACTTGCCTCGAGGACATCTCTACTTGGATGTTCTGCCGACCCCTCAAAGGTATCATGTCCAAAACAAATACTCACCTTCCCACCCAGACCCTGTCCTCCCCATAACCGTAGACCTCACCACAGTCTGCCCCGTTTCACAAGCCTGTAAACTTGGCATTATCCACAATTCATCTCTCTCATTCAACCCACATTTTTAGTCTGTCACCAAAGAAGTTTTGCCCAATAATTGCCCATCCACCTCCACATCAAGTAGAAATTCCTTGTTGTCAGCTTTAAAACACTCGATCAGCTTTCTTCTTCCTATCTTACCTTGCTCATTCCCTACTACCACCCAGCCCGCACACTTCACTCTTCCAAAGCTAACCTGCTCACTGTACCTTGATTTCGTCTACCTAGTCGCCGACCCCGTGACCACATCCTCCTTCTGGTCCGGAATTCCGCCCCACTTGGTATATGACAGAGAACCAGTCTCCCTATCTTCAAAGCCCTTTTAAAATCAGACTCCTTGCAAGAGGCCTTTGCTGACTAAAACCTCATTTCCCCATCTCCCTCTTCCTTTTTAAAAATTGTATTTAAATGCCTACTATGTGCTAGACACTCTACTCAGTGCTGAGGTAGTTACAAGCTAATCAGGCTGGACACAGTCCATATCCCACATGGGGCTCACAGTCTTAATCCTTCTTTTGCAGATGAGGTAACTGAGGCCCAGAGAAGTGAAGTGACTTGGCCGAGGTCCCACAGCAAATAAGTGACAGAGCTGGGATTGGAAGCCAGGTCCTCCTGAGTCCCAGGCCCATACTCTGTCCATGAGGCCATGCTGCTTCTCCGGCCACACTTCTTCTCTTCTGTGTCTGCCACCTCTATTGTATTGTTCTCAGGTGCTTACTGCACACAGGAGGCACTCAGTAAATACTGGGGTATTTGTTAATCGCTTACTGGGAGTCAGGCACTGTACTAGAGAAGCAGCATGGCATAGTGGATAGAGCACGGGCTTGGGAGTCAGAAGGTCCTGGGTTCTAGTATGACTCTGCCGCTTATCTGCCATGTGACTTTGGACAAGTCACTTGACTTCTCTTTCAGTTCCGTCATCTGTAAAATGGGGATTGAGACTGTGAGCCCCACATGGGACAGGGACTGCATCCAACCTGATTTCCTTGTATCTACCTCAGCACCTGGCACATAGTAAGTGCTTAACAAATCCCATAATTATTATTATTATTACTAAATGCTGGGGTTAGATACAAGATTATCAGGTTCCACATGGGGCTCACAGTCTAAGTAGGAGGGAGAAAAGGTATTGAGTTCCCATTTTGCACATTAATTTTAATCCCCATTTTACAGATGAAGTAACTGAGGCACAGAAAAGTTGAATGACTTACCCGTTGTCACAGAGTAGACAACTGAAAGAGCTGGGATTAGAACCCAGGTCCTTCTAACTCCCAGTCCTGCATTCTTTCCACTAGGCCATGCTGCTTCATCACTGATTGAATGATAGTCTTTAAGCACCCAAATTTATGAATAAAAGCACTTGGAAAAAAAAACCTTCCCATTCACAGTGTGTTCTTGCAGTTAAAGATCTCCTCGCCACGGATGCAGACATTCCCAATATTTCCAAGTCTTTGGTTTTTAGCAGGAATTCTGAATATCAGATATTTTGCTTGAAATACAGTTTCCCATTCCTTGGCTCTCCCAGTGACAGGCCACATCATCCAACTGCAGAATATCTGGGAAGAGAAGGAAATGGGGAACATCTGTTGACAATTACCATTTTTTTCCTCAGGTAGTAGCTCTTCCAGGCTGATGTCTGGTTGACCCTTGATAGTTTATCTCTTCACTGGAGTTCCTGGAGCTTTAAACTAATTGAACTCTTAATGAGTATCACCCAGTGAAGGTGGTGGGGAGCCCTACTGGAGGAATTTACTTAGCACCTCTGCATGTTGTGTAAGCGGAGAACACCGAGCAGTTGGAACAAGCACTAACCCTGCCTTTTAAAGGTCACTTCTGTCTCCGTCAATTCTTAAAGTTCAAGAGGAAATAAACTGCTTAGAGTTGGCCTTTTTCAAGTCAAGTGTCAACTTTCCAAGCTCCCAAGCTAGGGGGTGTGAAGGAAGAGAGAGATTAATAAGTGAGCTGCTCTGTTGACATAGTGATTGGGGAGCAGATTCTTTCTTTGGCTCTCCTTCCTTTCAGAAAAAAATAATAAAATGGAGACTAATGTTTTTTTAATCTAATTTTCTCCTTTCACTGGGTGTCATGTGAACATTGGAAACTCTTTAGAGATATTTCTTTATTAGCCCAGTGACAGCACACAGAGAGGCTGTCAGCTTGAGTTAAGGGCGACAGTAGGCGAGCTATGAGACAACGCTGTGATTTGAGAGGCCCGTCAACCTGAGATGGCTTGCGGGGTCGATCCGAACCCTGTCATCCAATGGGAATACAGTGAAACCTGGAGGAGAGGGTTGAATGCCGAGATCCCTGAGAAGGTGCCGCACCTAAATGTCTATTGACTTCTCTTCTTTGGGTCGAGGACAGCAAAATCAATAGGGAAATAAACAGGAGGAATGGGCTTTATTAATCAGGTAGAGCGGAGGCAGTTGGGAGGATTATAATGGAACACTGGTGTCGATCGAAAGGAGCGTTGAGCGGAGACAATCTACTCAGGCTTGCCGAACTGCCGGTATTGATTGCGGAAGATGTTTGGTACAGCAGCCGCATCAGACCCGCTAATTGGCCTAGTGGCTAACTCCAAAGAGAAAGAAATAGTGGAGCTGCCTCAGTATCTGGCTCATTTTTTAGCCGTTGTTTCACTTTACGTGTGATCCCAATCTGACCCTGCTTCTGAAGGCTCCGTAGTTTCCACATCCCCTTTTTTATAAGGATGCTTCGAAGTTGGCATCTCCTGATTTCTTCCTCTCCCCTGCTGCTGGCATATGCCAGCCCTCTCCCCATTTTCTTCTCTTAATTGACTTAAGAGTTTAAGGTCTAATTCTCCTTGCAAAGGAGCATAAGTCCCCCCGCACCCTGTCCCCTTAAAAAAAAATCTCAGTCCATTCACCACCCCCAAAATAACAAAGGACCAGATGGCAGTCAGTAATTCTGCTGTCGTGTTCTTGCTAAGCTCTATGCTAAGGCACAGCTCTTCCCCGGAACCACTTGCATGCATGCGCACATGGAAACAGTCATTTCCTCTCACTTCGCAACAAGCAGTATCCAAAATGGGCTTGTGTTATCGGAAGAACCAGTAGTGCTCTAGCCACCATGTGAGGTGAAAGCACCTGTTCTGGCAGAACTGACTATTTAGTGCTCCGTGCCCATTGTTAAAGATGTCTTAATTGCCTGTTGCCTCATTTCTCGTGTGTTTCAGCAGGCTGGGACTCTACTAGCAAAACCCCTGCATTAGGAGACATAATCATGCTTCTTATATCCCATCCTGCCCTCCAGTATGCTCAAAGTGGCATCCCTCATGTTTCTTGCTTTTGAGAGGGGAACCCCTTAAATGTAGGGGCACTGATGGCAGTTGTAAATGGCCTAGTGGAAAGAGCATAAGGCTGGAATGAGGAGGCCTGGGTTCTAATCCCAGCTTGCTCTGTACCCTTGGGCAAGTTACATAACTTCTCTATGACTCAGTTTCATCATCTGTATAATAGGGATTAAACATTATCCCTTCACCACTCTCTCTCTGAGAATGTGAGCCCTAGGTAATAGGGGACTATGTCCAACCTGATTGTACTGGATCTACCCCAGCCATTTCCATGGTGCTTGGCAATAGTAAGTGCTTCATAAATACAATTATTATTTTGTTTTTATTATTGTAATTTCTACTACTGAAGAATAAGAGGAGAAGGAGGAGGAATTCTTCTCATCAGCATTAGCCACAGCAACTGCTCCAGTTACCTGCCACTGTCAAAGGAGCTGCCCTGTTCATTTTGAGATAGGGTTAGGAGTTTATAGAACCTCCAAGAACATGTCATGAGGCTGTGATGAAAGCTTCCACCTCCTTCTTGAATGGACCAGGTTGTTTGTACTCTCCTAAGTGCTTAGTACAGTGCTCTGCATACAGTAAATAACTTTGATGACGATGCTGAAGAGAGGTCAGATGACCATGGCTGTTGGCCTTCCGGGGCACCCCATTGCTCAGGTTCCCTGCTGCCCAGAGCTGCTCGGCTGGGCGGTGGCAATACATGGAGATGGCGGAAGCAGCGGAGGAAGGAAATTTTTCCTCACACTCTCTCCTGTTCTAACCTATTTTTCTTTGACTCTTCTCCCCTCCTTCTTCCCTGCCCCTTTTTCTTTTCCCTCCCTTTTCCCTTCCCCCACTTTTCCTCTCTCCTCTCACCACTTCTGCTCCCTCTTCTTTCTCTTTCTTCCTTTCAATCAATCATTGATAGTCACTGAGTACTTACTGTCTGAAGACCACTTTCCATTTAACCCCTTGGAAAAGGACAATATGAGTTAGGCAGGATCCCTTTCTCCAAGGAACTTAGAGAGGAGACAGACATTAAAATAAATTACAGCTAGGGGAAATGGCAGAGTTTAAGGATACGTCCATAAGTGCTATGAGGCTGAGGATGGGGTGACTATCAAGTGCTTAGACAAAAGAACTTAATTAGGGAAGGTCTCTTGGAGATGTGATTATTTGATTGCTTTGAAGATGGAGAGAGTAATGGTCTGAGGGAAAAGAAGGGGAGGCAGTTCTAGGATATGTTCTGCCCATATCCAAGAGTTGGAGGTAATATAGATGAGATCGAGGCTCCCCCATCCCCGTTTGTGCCCTCCCCTACAATTCTGCCCACTTTACTGGTAAAACAGATTCCCATTTGATTTCCTGGTTGGGTGTGGGTTTAAAATGAAGTTGCTAATTCCTTATAGTGTTAATGACTCCTCCCTTTTCAAATCTTTACACAGTAATGAAAAGTGATTTTCTTGTAACTTGGCAGAGGTGCCATAAACACAGCAGCTCAGAGTAGATGAGTTACACTCCCCCTCATGGCTGATTTTTGTTAACTATTCATTGACAGGAGTTTTTTGGGGTGTAATAATGGTGCTTTAATTTTTTGGTTAAACATCAATTCAAGGAATTGGTAAATTAATCCTCTGAATTTAGTCACTGTCCGTTTTATTCATGGGGCAGTTTGTGCTCTTGTCTGGGCCTGAAATTTGAAGTCTGTATTCTCCAATGAAGAAAAAGTATCAACTGAATGTGTGTAGAACACTGAACTCAGCACTTGAGAGAGTACAGTACAGTTAGAGGACATGTTCCCTGGCCTCAGGAAACTTACAGTCTAGTGGGGGAGAGACAGAAAGTATAGGGTAAGTAGAAGGAAGACAGCTGTAACGTGGATATTTGGATGAGTAAGTGCTTAAATAGAGAATGTAACTCACTAGATGCAGAACAGGTGGAATTAGTTGTGAGTGCACATGTGAGGAGGGAGTGCTCAAGTACTGAGGTGGTAATTGGGAAGACATGACCTGGGAAAATAAACTGGGGAAGAGGTGGGGTTTCTAAAAGGCTTTGAAGATGGAAGAGCTATGACCTTCTGGAGCTGGGAGGAAATTCAAGTCGGAGGTGGGAGAGAAGAGTCTGGGGCCCAAGGAGTAAATTACCTTGAGATCATCAAAGAGTTTGAGCTGGGGTATAGTGGGATAAGAGTGGATAAGTAGCTGTAGGGGTGCCTCAGCATTCAGTTCTGTTTTCCCTTCTATTCTCCATCAAAACCACTCCCTTGCGCACATTTGCTTCTGTGGCTTAACCTACCATCTCTATTCAGATGGTTCCCAAATCTATCTTTCCAATTCTGACCTGAATCCTCTGGTGTCTCACGTTTTCTCCTGCCTTCAGGACATCTCTAATTGGATGTCCCACTGTCTCCTCACATATAACATGTCCAGAACAAAACTTCTTGTCTTCTCATCCAACCCCTGTCCTTCCCTTCATTTTCCTATCATTGTAGTCAGCACCCCCATCCACCCTGTCTCACAAACCCATAATCTTGGCGTTATCCTTGATTTATGTCTCAGGCACCCTCATATTCAGTCTCTCACCATCAATTCTTCCTTCACCCCATCAATCAATTAATGGTATTTATTGAGCACTTACTGTGTGCAGAGCACTGTACTAAATGCTTGGGAGAGCACAATTCAACAGAGTTGGTAGACCTATTCCCTGCCCACAAGTCTACTGGGGGAGACAGACATTAAAATAGAATAGGGATACGGGAATATAGATATACAAATATTTACACAACTCTTGTGGGCCTGGATGAGCATCAAAATACTTAAGGGGTTAAGGTACACAGCCAAATGCATAGTTGATGCAGAGGGGAAGGTAGATAGGGGAAATGAAAGGCTGAGTCTGGGAGGGCCTTTGGCTGAGTGCGTTTTTAGGTGAGGGAAGGAGTTACAGACCTGAGGGGAAACATTGGCAAAGGGTCAGGGGTGGGATAGATGAGATTGAGGTACAGACATTAGGTTGGTGTTAAAGGAGTGGAGTGTACAGGTTGGATTGTAGTAGGAGATCAGTGAGGTTAGTTAGAAGGAAGAGAGCTGATTGATTGATTCATTCAGTCATATTTATTGAGTGCTTACTGTGTACTAAGCACTTGGGAGAGGACATTATAACAATAGACACATTTCCTGCCCACAAGAGCTCCCTTTTTTAAAATGCGAATGGTAGGGAGTTTCTGTTTGTTGTGTGGTAGATCTGCGACAATGGAGGTTTTTCAGGAGTGGGGAAATATGGACTGAACAGTTTTTCAGAAAAATGATGTGGGCAGCAGACTGTAGTGTACACTGGAGAGTGGAGAGGCAGGAGGTTAGTTGAGAGAGAAGGCTGAGGCTGTAGTCAAGGTAGGGTAGGGCAAGTACTAGGAACAGCAGGGTAGCAGTTTGGCTGGAGAGGAAGGAGTCGATTCTAGAGATGTCTTCTATGCACTTGGATCTCTTCCACTGAGCACTTAGTATTCACCTCGGTCTCATAGCATTTTGTGTTACTTCCCCGTAATTTATTTATATTAATGTCTGTCTCCCCCTCTAGACTGTAATCTCTATGAGAGAGATGATGGAGCCCCTAAAACCCATCGTTAAGTGTTTCTGTTTGATGTGGGGTGGTGAGACACGTGCAGAAGGATCTTTTTAAAAAGTGATCCAAGCAGCAGAATAAAGTATGGAATGGAGAGTTCAGGCTCTAGGGCCAGAGAGAACCCTGAGGAGGGTGATCCCGAGTCAGGATGTGATGAGTGTCAGTTCCAGGGTGGCGGCCATTTGTTGGAGAAGAAGTGGGGCTGGAAAATACCACAGAAGAAAAACCAATGGGATTTAGCAGCAGTCTGAACGTTTGAAGTTAAAGAGAGTGAGGAGGTAAGGATAATATCAAGGTTGTGGGCTTCCACAACAGGGAGGATTAGTGGTGTTGGCGTAGTTAGGTGGAGGAGTTCACTTTTAAATGTATTGATCCAGTGCTCTGCAAATAGTAAGGACTCAATAAATACTCCTAATTGATTGATTGGGTCAGCTTAAGGTATGAGCTAACTGGACCTCAGCTCAGGGTTTCAGGCCACCAACCTGTATATTTTCACCATAAAATAGTTGTGTTTAGCTAGAACAGAGATGGGTAATTATTTGGACTCTGAGGCCACTTTCCCAATTTGATCAATTTTTTTAGGTGTCCCGCTACTCTCAGGTGTTTCACTGGGGAGTGGGCAAGTTTAAGTGGTGGGAGAGACTGCATTTTACCCTCTGGCAGTTCCCAGCTGGCTCTGAGCCTGCTGTCCAGCAGCTCAGATGTGAGTTGTCTGGGCGGCTCTACACATCCCAGAATTCTTGGAGGTTGTTCGGAGCCAAAGTATCCAGAAATAAAGGCGTTTCTGCTGCTGCTCCGAGGGTTGGATCGAATCTTGTGGTGGCTCACGCTTGGCCCATGGGCCATTTTTTGCCCATCTCCAATTTCAGAATTACATTTTATAGTCAGCTCTTTGAGGTGCTGAGGGGAATTACAGAGAAGTCAAAAGCAAGGCTTCTACCCTTGATGAGTGTATGGTCGAAGGTGGGTGGAGGGAGTATCTGCAGGTTGGAGTTGGGGGTAGGCTGACAAGTTTGGGGATCTACAGTGCTACACATCTATTTGAAAAAAATTCAGTCAATCGGTGGTAGTTATCGAGGGCTTACTATGTTCAGAGCACTGTACTAAAGTCTTGGAAGAGTGCAACTCTTCTAACAATCACAGCTGGTTCTCTTGTAATACCGGGATCTTATTTTTGATGAGCCTCAGGTTAAGGAGAAATCACATTTTTGTATGTGAGCCATGTCCGAAATACCCTATTCAGTTAGAAAGAATGACTCCCCTTTCTCCAAGAGTTGAAAATCTATTGGTATTCAGGACACGAATCCCGTACACCAAAATGTGTGTGTAGGTGTGCTCCTCTCTCCACAACCATTCCTCCGCTCCCCACCCCTCCCCAGTGAAGTGAACCACTGTCCCTTCCCACCCACAACCATTTCATTTGCAGGAAAATAAGAGGTAATTCTATTCACCAATTTCATTTCCTTTTATTCTGGTTAATAATACTGTATTACTTTCCGAACAGCTCTCAAAATAACGTATTAGTAATTTGCATCTGTTTAAAAGTGAGACCTGGGTATGTATTTATAAACTGACTAGGCCGCCCATTCACAGGAATGAATTCAAAATGCCTGCTCTACATGGGGTTTGTGGAGCTTACAAAAGCAAGTTGTAAGCATCAGTGAATCCATGCTCCGGTAACTATTAAAAGTTTGGCCACTCTGAGAAAATTGAACAAAATCCAAAGATTATTTTCACAAACTTACTGCTACTTGTTCTATCCAAGCATCCTTGATGCACCCAGGAATCTGGAACTTGTCAAAATACAATTCTGATCCTGTGGGAAAGTCTCTCTTTTCTTTTAATGGCATTTGTTGAGCACTTACTAAGTGCCAGGCACTGTACTAAGCACTGGGGTAGATACAAGCTAATCACTCTGGCCCACATAAGGCTTACAGTCTTAATACCCACTTTATAGATGAGGTTACTGACCCAGAGAAATTAAGTGACTTGTCCAGGGTCACACAGCAGATAAGTGGCGGAGCCAGGATTATAATGCACGTCCTTTTGACTCCCAGGATCGTCCTCTGCCCACTAATTCATTCAACTCAGGAGGCTGGGAGCATGATAAAAAAAACACAAAACCTTTGTATCACTAATGCAGGAGCTCCTAGACACTGATTATTTCAAAAACTCTCACCCAAGCAGACATGGAGATGATTACAAGCAACTTTCCAGAATCAGCAAAGCACTGTGCATGCATGATTAGTCTTGAAGAAGTCTGTAGTTATATATAACAGCTAAATCCTGTTCCATGCTTTCTGTGAATTGAGAAGAATCTCCACCGAAGATACAGAGCAGAATGGTGTCACAGATTCATCCTAGGGAAGAGACGTGTACACAAGATGACATAGGTGATTATGGTCACTTGGCAGATTCGGCCCAGTTGTAGGGTCCAGTGGTAATAGGAAGAAAACCAGTGTTCTAGCCTGCCTCTTGAAAGTCGTACACTAATATAAGTTTTTATTGCTTTTCATTGAGCAAAGACTTTATAAAAATTCAGCTAGTAAGAAGTGGCCTCAGAAACCAAGGCAGGCTTGTCAAGGAACTGTCAAAGTGCAAATCATGTTTCCATAGCATTGTTTTTAAGCCACACTTGCATGCATGGATAGGATCTCTCAGTAGTAGTATTTTTTCGAAGACTAGACAGAGGTAGAGCAGCACATTGAGAAGATTTTTCTTAACTTAGTAGACTAGAATGCTATTTAGAAGCCTGACAGAGTGCTTCCTGTGTGCAGAGTACTATATTAAGCACTTTGGAGAGTATATTACAACATAATCAGTAGTTGATAGACATTCTCCCTGCCCACAAGAAGCTTAGATGGGGAGACAAACATTAATATATATTGTGGATATGTACATAGTGCTTTGGGGCTGAGGGTGGGGTGAATATTATATGCTTAAAGGGTACAGCTCAAGGGCACAGATGACTCAGGAGGGAGAGGGAATTGGGAAAAGAGGGCTTAATCGGGGAAGGCCTCTTGGAGGAGATGCAGCCTTAAATAATGCTTTGAAGGTGTGGAGAGTCGGCAAACGCCTCTTGGAGGAGATATGACCTTAAATAATGATTTCAAGGTCGGGAGGGGGTGGTCTCGTGGATATGGAGGGGGAAGGGGTTCCAGGCCACAACTAGAGGCATTTGTTATGTCCTTGTTATATTCTCAGGGAGAATTCTCCCTAAGGGATTATCAGCCACATGTCTTGTCTTATGCTATCGAGTCGTCTCTGACCCATAATGACTTTATAGACACATCTCTCCCAGAGCACCCCACCTCCACCTGCAGTCGTTCTGGTGGTATATCCATAGAGTTTTCTTGGTGAAAATACAGAAATAGTTTACCATTGCCTTCTTCTGCGCAGTCGAGTTGAGTCTCCACCCTCGACTCTCTCCCATGCTGTTGCTGCCCAGCACAAGTGAGTTTTGACTTGTAGCAGATCATTTTCCACTCGCTAGTCACTATCCAAGCTAGGAGTGGAATGGGTATGCCTCTGCTTGACTCTCCCTCCCATAGCCGAGACTGGTAGAGTACACTAGAAACTCTCCAGGTGTGATCCTGAGAGGGGTATCAGCCACCTAGATACTGATTAAAAAAAATCTCCTCACCAGCATCCTTTTTGACACCGAGGGGGTTGGACACACAGTAACACACACAGATCATTTCCATAGTTGTGTAGGCCTGGATCTGAGGCCAGCAAGGCCAGAACCACAGCCTGTTGCAACCTGTTGTTTAGATTAGAATTTGTTTTCAATGTGGAGGAGTTATGTGCTTATGAAGTCAGAGGGGAAAGTTTGACACTCCGTGCAAGTTTACAGCATGTTCCCATGTTCAAGTGGAAGAACAGTACATTCAGATCAAAAGAAGTGAGAGAAGAACAAGGAGCTGTGCCCATTTTTTGCTAGGCTAGGGTAATGTGGATTGGAAATGAGCTCTGATTGGAAAAGGTCATTTCAGACTGTCTTGCAGCATCTCTCTGAAGCAGTAATGAGTCACAAGTCTGCCCAGGCTACCTGTCATTAGATTGCATTGGATGGTTTAAAGCTGTTTATCCACCATCATACAGGCATATTTTCTGCCTCTTGCTTTGATGACGTTAAAGTAATGGTTGACCCAAGCAAGGGCAAAGGATCGCAGAATGCTTTTGATCCATCACAGGATCTTCTCCCTCTTTCCCGCTTTTCAGTCTCTCAGTGCCTCCTGTAAAAAAATCTTTCTGGTGGGGGGGAGAGGGAGAGAGAGTGTGTGTGTGTGTGTGTTTGGGGAGGGGGGTGCCAGTCCGTGGGGAGGCGGAGAGGGGAATGCTCTGGTAAATACCATCCTTTGTCTCATCTCTGTTGTCAGTGTCTGTGCTGCCCGTCTCTGGGTATTATCTGGGGAATTGGGTTCTGTGTGTATGTGAGGCATTTGCCGCTCAGGCCAAGAAAAGATGCTTTTCAGCCTGATTTATTTTCAGAAAATGAATGATTGCCTGGAGCCTCATCTGGCCCAGTACAAAAAGGACTTGGGGTGTTGAAGTGTGGCATTCAGTTTAGAGAGGGATTTCAGGGAGTCAAGGGCTCATTTACAATTCCCAGTACATATAAACCGCCTTCGACCACCAACGGGTGGATTACCCAGAAGATAACTCCAGCCCATTTTATTCGTTTTAAGAATGAGAGGAGGAAGTGGTTAAAAATGATGGGAGTGTTCAGATCATGGCCAGTCCTCTTGCCCCTCTGTCCACCGGTATGTCATTAGTGTTTGTTGAGTGCTTACTGTGTTCAGAGCACGGTTTTAAGGTCTCTGGGTGAATACAGTAGAGTTAGAGCAGCATGGCCTAGTGGCAAGAGCATGGGCTTGGGAGTCAGGTCGTGGTTTCTAATCCCGGCTCTGCCACTTGTCTGCTGTGTGACCTTGGGTAAGTTACTTAACTGCTCTGTGCCTCAGTTACCTCATCTGTAAAATGGTGATTGAGACTGTGAGCCCCACGAGGGACAACTGATTACCTTGTATTTCCCCCAGCACTTAGAACAGTGCTTAGCACATAACAAGTGCTTAGCACGTAACAAGTACCGTAATTATTATTAGAGACATGATCTCTGGCCTTAAGGAGTTTATAATCTAGCAGGTGAGAGAGAAAAGAAATTTCTGTAAGGAAATTACTAAAATAAATTACAGAAAGGAAATAATGGTGTATAAAGATGTGTACGTAAGTATGAGCATGTGAGCATCCAAGTGGCACAGAAGTGCTGAAGGAGCAGATGGGGTGGATATACTGTGTAGAGAGAGAGGTCAATCAGTGAGACGTTTTCAGCGTAGTGATTGAGAACTGGGGGTTGTGTTCATTCTTTCCAAATATCTCGTTATCTCCACATAAAATTGCTCTCCTTAGCTCAGGTGAAGACTTCAGCCCACTAGGTTTGGCACTGCATCCTGAATCCCAGCAAATGTTCCTTCCCGGTAGTGCCAATTACAGAATCTCAACCCTGTGGATACCTTGTCCCTTTACTAAGTTCTGAGAAAATTGCTTTGTTGAGGAGTGATTGTTGTTTGTTGTTTTTTTTCCTCTCCAATTCTTGAGCTCAGGAGGCTAGAACTGGTTGGGCAGTGCGAATCCTGGGTCTCAGGGTGACCAAAGATGAAAGGAGAAAATCCGTTTCAGTGACATCTCACACTTATGCAGGAGAGAGTGTTTCTCCAGTGCGATTTACAGGTTGGGAACTGATAGGGTAAATTGGATTATTCATTATGGTTGGGATTGAATTGAAATAGTGAAGGGTAATTTTCGTTCTCACACTTCAAGGTCAGATGAGAGTATTTACCATTCGCCCTCTGTTTATCTGTGAATGCAAATTGAATTTGGTGATTCAAATTGATGAGATGTTAGAATTATAAAACTCATCAGAGGCGACATGAAGCAAAATTACTGGGTATCGCTGGACGGTGGCCCCACCATTCCCCATCCTGGCCTTTCCTTTGATTGGTAATTATTTCAGTCTTGGGTTTTCATTCTCAGTTTTGTTTCAGCCGTTTTGATCTTCTGTTTTCAAGGAAAAGTGTAATGACACTTTGAGCTATTTAGGATCAGAATTAGACAGCGTAAATAAAGCCAGCTGCCTAGCACACAGAGGGCTATTGTGGGTGTATTCAAATTCTTTGTTTTACTCTGCGTGGCTCTCCTTCCCACCGTTCCTAAACCTTATCTTATGGCCGGATTGCTCTGAGAAAGGGATAGCACTTTGACTTTCATTGCTACTTGGCTGGGGCAGAAAACCTTTTGGCACTATCCTTAGTTCTTTGCCCAGTTGGTGATAGAAGCGAGAGGATAGGGAGGGAAGGGAAGGTCTAGTGGCCACCAATGCACTGGCTTACTAATGAAATGACATCCTTAGAGTCAAAACATCCATGGAACCCATGGCAAAAGGCTCCTCCATGTGGCTTGTTCCTGGTCCTGTCCTATACTCTCAAGTCGTCTCTGACCCACAGCGACTCCATGGGCACATCTCTCCTAGAACACCCCACTTCCATCTGCAGTTGCTCTGGTAGTGTATCCATAGAGTTTTCTTGGAAAAAATACGGAAGTAGTTTACCGTTGCTTTCTTCAGCGCAGTAAACTTGAGTCTTCACCGTCGACTCTCTCCAATATCTCTGGTGCCCAGCATAGGTGAGTTTTGACTTGTAGCAGATTGCCTTCTGCTCTCTAGCCATTTCTCAAGCTAAGAATGGAATGGATATACCTCTGCTTGACTATTGAGACTGGTAGCGTACTGGAAACTTTCCAGGTGCTGTCCCGAGAGGGGATGGCTTGTTCCTTAATGCCAAATAAAGCTAGATGCTTTCTGTGGCACTAAAAAGTCTGTCATCTCAAACTCATATTTGGGAGCAGAGGCTTGCCAAGATGCACAGGCTGATGATGTCTTGGTTTGTGTGTCCAAATAGGTGTTGTGTTTTTGCTTTCAGTTTTCTTTCACGTATCTACTCAGGAGATCATCTGTCCTAAAAACCGCTGTCAAAAAGTCTGCAGTTTGTGGAAGCATGTGTAGTGTACCACTGTTTCTCTGAAGTAGTGCTTTCGTGCTGATTTGCAGAGCAGCACAGGGCTGAAAAATCCAATGCTCTGGGGCCCAGGGTGAGAACGCTTACTGTTGACCTAAAAGAGACTGTGTCCAGAGACTCGATTTCTTGGCAAAGATGCAAATAGATAAAGCCTTCTCTCCTGAAGACCAAAATAACCCAAGAATTGCTGTGGTTCCACGCAGGAAGCTCTGCCCGTTGGAAATGGATTTTTACAACAAATCCACCCTCCATTTAGCAATTAGAAAGAGGGCTGCCAAGTAGCTCAATAAATATGAGTGCTTACTGAGTAGCTTATTGCCAGGCCACTAGTAAACAATCAAATACCATTATCAGATATATGCATTTATTGAGATCCTAGCTTGGCAGTCAGGAGTTAGCTTATGCGGTGTTTTTGGATGAGTGTATTGGAGGCTATTTGATATCGGATAACAATCACTCTGGATTCGGTCAATCTAGGTTGCATGTTTATGCAGGAGTAGTTTCTTAAAGCAGAGTGACTGACCTCTGATCCAATAGTTGATAGGTTTCAATGGGAATTGTCTTTGTTGTTTTGCAAATCATTTTACCATGATTGGTTTGGATGCAAGAACAAAGCAGAAGCGATATTTTGCTGTAAAAGTTTGGTTCCTGTTGGCTTTTTGTGAGTGTGATGCCCACTCAAAGGAGGCGGTCTCATGAACTTTTAATGGTCGTTGCTGATTAGATAGTTAGCTTAAAGGAAAACAAACAAGTAAAAGCCTAACGTGTGGCAACCGAAATGGTCCTTCACTGGGAAGTCAGTCCCTCCATATGCTTCCTTGCCTCTTACTTACTACCCATAATCTTTCAAAATGCTTATCTGATGTATCTGTCAGTAGTATTTACCAAGTGCTTACTCAGTGCAGAGCGTTGTAGTAAATGCTTGAGACTGTACAATAGAGTTAGTAGGCATTACCCCTGACCTCAGTATAGCAGGGGAGTCAAACACTAAAATAAATTACAGATAGAAGAAGCAGTGGGGCCTAGTGAAAAAGAGAATGAGCCTGGGAGTCAGAGAATCTGAGAATCTCTGCCTCTTACCTGGTGTGTGACCTTGGGTAAGTCGCTTATCTTTGCTTTGCCTCAGTTTCCTCATCTGTAAAATAGGGGTTCAATACATTTTCTTCTACGTATGCTGGGAGCCCCATGTGGGACAGAGACTGTATCCAGCCTGATTATCCTGTATCTACCCCAGTGCTTAGTATAGCCCTTGGCACACAGTAAGCACTTAATGAAAACCACAATTAGTATTGTCATTTTTATTATTACTTAGGGGAAAGCAATAGTTGCAAGATAGGTACACAAGTAGAACTAGGGGCAGGGATAGTGAGTATCCAAGTGGTTATTAGAGAAGCAGCATGGCTCAGTGGAAAGAGCACGGGCTTTGGAGTCACATGTCATGGGTTTGAATCCCGGCTCTGCCACTTGTCAGCTGTGTGATTGTGGGCAAGTCACTTAACTTCTCTGTGCCTCAGTTACCTCGTCTGTAAAATGGGGAATAAGACTGTGAGCCCCATGTGGGACAACCTGATTCCCCTGGGTCTACCCCAGCGCTTAGAACAGTGCTGGGCACATAGTAAGCGCTTAACAAATACGAACATTTTATTAATATAATTTTTATAATAAACATTTGGGTTCTCACTTTCCCTGCCCACTCTTTACTACTTATGGACCTATCTTGAAACTCAGTAATGATAATAATAATACCACTACTACTAATAATTCTGATACTTGTTAAGCACTTACTATATCCCTAGCAGTCTAGTAAATGCTGGGGTAGGTACAAGGTTGGACACAGTCTCTGTGATTAGACTTACAGTCTAAGTAGGAGGGAGGGGGATTTAATCTCCATTTTCCCAGTGAAACTGAAGCACTGAGAAAGTGAGTTGCCCAAGAGCAAACAGCAGAAAAGTGGCAGACCCGAGATTAGAACCTAGGTCATCTGACTCTGAGGCCTGTGCTATTTCCACTAGGCCAAGCTGCTTAAGCGACCTGGAAGTGTTGACGTTGCGAGTTGAGAGATTGATTGGGGTGGCCTCCTGGAGGAAATGTGATTAAAGAAGAGCTTCAAATATGGGTGTGAAGTGGTCTGCAGAATGTAAAGGGGGAGAGGGTCCAAGGAAGAACATCCTGGTTCTTGCTGAATGGAGGGTCCTAGGAAGCATGTTTGTCAGTGCTTAGTGGAGTTTCCCTGTTGTGATAAGGCACCAAGTAGAAGGATGAAGAAAGAATGATTATGTGGACCAAACCTTGAAGCTAAAGCGATGAAGTTATGCAGGTTGTGGAAATACTCTGTCTTCTCCAGATGGTTTATCCTGCTGGGAAGCAACATTCGCAGGCCAACCAACCAGGCAGGTTCCAGTCAGGAATAGCACTGCTCTTGTGCATGGGCCTCAGGCAAATCATGAGTCTCAGGAAGAACTGAAAATGGCACCAGGTGGCAAATAATTATAACCACAACTGGAAGAACAGTGTAGAAGGAACTCTTGGTTAGGTATCCATCATTTTTTGCAGCCCTACCACCCCACAGATCGTTACAACTCAGTGGCACCTGCTTTGTACATAAAAATGCAAAGTACTCTACTATTTCCCCTGTCTTTAATTTATGTTAATATTTGCCTCCTCCATAGACTGTGAGCTCCTTAACAGTAACAACAGCTACAATAATAATCATAATGATGGTAAGCATGTACTATTTGCCAAGCACTGTACTAAGCACAGTCTCTGTCCCAAATGGGGCTAATAGTCTAAGTAGGGAGTAAGATTCAATTCATTTTTTTAAAGATGAGGAAACTGAGGTCCAGAAAAGTTCAGTGACTCACCCAAGAGCACACGGCTGGCAGGTGGCAGAGCTGGGATTAGAATCAAGGTCCTCTCACTCCCAGGCCAGGACTCTTTCCACTATACCATGCTGCCTCCTTTTCCAGGTGTTTAGTACAGTGCCCAGTACACAGTAGACTAATATTCAATAAATAAAAGTGGTTAATTGGTTAAACCACTGAGTTGAGGCTGGTATATGAAGCCATAGGTATATGTGTATGGAAAATAATGGTAATCTGTGAAAGCTATCATGGGTTCAGAATAATAATCGTAATTATGGTAGTAAGCGCGTTCTATTTGCCAAGCACTGTACTAAGCACAGTCTCTGTCCCAAATGGGGCTCATAGTCTAAGTAGGAGTGAGTAAGATTCGATTCATTTTTTTAAAGATGAGGAAACTGATGTCCAGAAAAGTTCAGTGAAATCAGGTTGTGATCTGGGAAGAATCTTAATAAAAATAAAATGTTAGAATAACTACTGGCAATGTTCAGGTTCTTCAGATGCCTCAACACTGTGCATTTAGTCTAGAGCAGAATGCGATTTTCCTTCAATCAATCATATTTATTGAGCAATTACTGTGTGCAGAGCACTGTACTAAGCGCTTGAGATTGCAACGTAACAGGATTGCTAGACACATTTCCTGCCTATAGTGCACTTACAGTGTCATAATAATCATATATTAGTCTTTGTTTTGGTCTTGGTTAATGCCACATTCTCAGTCGTGTTTCTACTTTACAGTGTGGTCAAAGTGGTTTTGGCTCAGAAGACATGAATGGACTAGTGAACTTCCTGGGGCTTAAGAGGAGACAGGACTGTCAGTTTGTTGGAGTAGATCAGTTGAATGGCTCCTATAGCCCCTGGATTCATTTTCCTCCTCCACTGTTCTTTGAAAGAGGATATTCTGGGAAATGGTGTCTTTTCAGGAAGATTGCACTAAAGTTGGCTGCAGCAAGACATGGAAAGTATAAAGCTAAAGCCTCAAACAACCCAGACTTGACTCAGTGGGTAGGGGGCTGGGAGCAGTCAGGATCCATAAATGGACCCCAGATTCTTTAAGGTTCCCCGAAGGAAAGGAACTTTTGTTTTGAACTTCAACCAAAGTGCCATAGAAATGCCAGAGAAGTCAGAGTTCAGTTTTAAAAATGGAATTCAGGATTTAATTTTTTTATGAGCTCTTTACTTCTTTCCCTTAAAAAAAATGTGTACAGTGAAGAGGGGTGAACACATCATCGTTGCAGAAAAATCAGCGTCTGGATTTGTGTCCATACGTTGTACTGCTAGAGATCCATTAAATAGCAAATGACCACTTGAGCAATGCCAAGTAGGCCTCTCACAACCACCTTTCATGTCATAAACTGCCTTACTGGAGTGAAATCATTTGTATCCTTCTCCCTACTCCCGCTTAGTAATCAGGAGAACTCAAAAACCCCTTGAAGGAGTTTTGAGAGAGCTCAGAATGAGAAATATTTGGAACATTGAAGCAGTCAGGCTCCAAAGAGCCAAAAGGACATGACTCCACTAACAATGCACAAAATTGTGAAGCTCTGGTTTGCAACAGAAAGATGAGATTATTTCAAGCCAGGTGGCTTGAGAGAGAGGGTAAAATGTATAGGGTGTTAGCTCTGCTTGGCCATAACCCCAAAATGTGCAACACGTGGGTAACTCTCTTTCCAATTTGTTTACTTCCTAATCTACACACAAGTTCAAAGCCAGTTTGCTGCTCTTGTGTTTTGACTACAATCCACTATATTATCTTGATTTGCAATTACTCTTTCTAGGCATCTTGCTCAGTGCACAGAAATAATCCCACAGTATGCTTGATCAAGGCAGTCTGGGAACCTGGAATGGCATTTGTTTTTTCTTGCTGTTTTCTTCTCTGAAAAGCTTAGCAGTTGAACAAAAATTCAGATTTCATATTCTGTGGAGGATATGGTCATGGAACCCGAGCACTTAGAACTGGGCTCAGTGCTTTGAACATTGCTTGACATATAGTAAGCCCTTAACACTACCGTAATGATAATAATTTATCTCCAAGTGCATATTTAGTTGCTTCCAAAACAGAACTCCTCATCTTTCCACCCAAACCTTGTGCTCTCCTGTGACTTTCCTATCACTATATATAACAATCAACTACCACCTTTTCATAAACCCATAATCTTGGCATTTTCCTCAATTCGTCTCTCATTCATCTCACGCAATCCATCTGGCACCAAAAACTCTCGATTCTACCTTCACAACATCTCTAGAATCTACTCTTAATAATAATAATAATAATAATAATAATAATGTTGGTATTTGTTAAGCGCTTACTATGTGCCGAGCACTATTCTAAGCGCTGGGGTAGACACGGGAATCAGGTTGTCCCACGTGGGGCTCACAGTCTTAATCCCCATTTTACAGATGAGGTAACTGAGACACCGAGAAGTTGTGACTTGCCCAAAGTCACACAGCTGACAAGTGGCCGAGCCGGGATTCGAACCCATGACCTCTGACTCCAAAGCCCGTGCTGTTTCCACTGAGCCACGCTGCTTCTCTTTCCTCTCTCTCCAAGCTGCTATCCCGCTGACCAAGCGCTTACCAGAGCCTGCCTCGACTACTGCGTCAACCTTCTCACTCACCTCCCTGCCTTCTGTCTCTCTGCTCTCCAGTCTGCCCAGATCATTTTTCTGAGAAACCATTCAATCCGTATCTCCTCACCCCTCAAAAACCTCCAGTGGTCACCCACTCACCTCCACATCAAACCGAATTTACTTACGGAAAGGCACTCTTTAAGGCACTCTATCAGCCCTCCCCCTCCAACCCAACTCAAACACTTCACTCTTCTAATACCAACCTACTCTCTATAACTTGATATTGCCTATCTTGCCTCCGGCTTACCATCCCTCCCTGTTCCTGACCGCCAGACCACCACTCTTCCCAGTGTCAAAGCCCTCCTAAAATCACATATCCAAAGGCCTTCCCTGACTAAGCCATCATTTCCCTGACCCACCTTCCCCTCCATGTTGCCTATCCACTGAGATCTGTATCCTTCAAGCACTTGATATCACCCCACCCTCAGCCCCATAGCACTAAATAATAATAATAATGATAATGGTATTTGTTAAGCTCTTACTATGTGCCAAGCACTGTTTTAAGCGCTGGGGTAGATACAAGGCAATCAGGTTGTCCCATGTGGGGCTCCCAGTCTTCATCCCCATTTCACAGATGAGGTAACTGAGGCACAGAGAAGTTAAGTGACTTGCCCAAAGTCACACAGCTGACAAGTGGCAGAGGCAGGATTAGAACTCATGACCTCTGACTCCAAAGCCTGTGATCTTTCCATGCTGCTTCTACAATACTACTACTAATAATTGTATTATTTGTTAAATGCTTACTATGTGCTAGGCATAGTTCTAAACATTGGGGTAGATACAAAATAATTGGGTTGGACACAGTCCCTGTCCCACATAGGACTCACATTCTTAATTCCCATATTGCACATGTGGGACTCAGGCACAAACAAGGTCACACAGGAGAAATGTGGCAGAGCCAGGATTAGAGCCCAGGTCCTAGCCATGTCCACTAAGTTATGCTGCTTCTGTACATCCTTATACTCTGCCATTTCCCCAATCTGTATTGTATTTGAATTTCAGTATCTTCCTCCCCTGTAAGCTGTCAACTCCTTGTAGTAGGAATCGTGTCTACAGATTCAACTGTACTATACTTTCCTAAATGCTTAGTGCAGTGGTCTGCACACAGAAAGCACTCAATCAGTGTCATTCATTGATTGATTGGATCCTCCATCAGAAGAGTCTTTTCATTTCCCTCCCTCTCTTTTAGTAACCATCTGTGGTCCATGTGGTCTTTATGCTGAGTTCACAAGTAGGGGGCTGGAAATTCATCTGAGAAATAGATTCCCCTACCAATTTCCAACCATTAGGTAATCCAGTGGGATGTATGTTTGCATTCTTACATATAACTAATTAAAACAGAGCCAGGGGAATGATGACATTCTTCTAATTAAATTACCCATTTTTGAACAGTGATTTAAAGCTCTTGTGAACTTCTCCACCTGAGTCCAATGATGAAAAGAGTCGATTTCACAGTCCTTGATTATTAAATTGGTCTATGAATAGTTTTAAATTGAACTCAAAAGAGTCTTTTAATTTGTCTGTTTCTAATGAATATTTGTGTGTGTGTGTGTGTATGTGTGTGTGTGTATGTTTTGGTGAAGGGGAAAGGCTAGAGGTACTTAAAAAGGTAACTGGGTACTTTTGTTTGCATTTAGAGTAGATTTTCCCAAGAGGAAACAATTATAGGGAAATCTCTTGGCCAGTTACTTTTCAGGGGCAGGTGAGGTCTTCCTGATATTTGAAGTCTATTTAACTTTTTTAGAAGCAGTATGACCTAGTAGAAAGAGCTCGGGTCTGGGTGACAGAATCAGTCAATCAGTCAATCAGACTATCCATCAGTGGCATTTATTGAGCACTTACTGTGTGCAGGACATGGTATAAAGCGCTTCGGACCATGTACAGTACAACAGAGTTGGTAGTCTTGTTCCCAGCCCTTCAGGGCTCCCTTGTGTTTAGATTGTAGACGGTAGATTATAGGCTCGCTGTGGGCAGGGAATGTGTCTGTTAGAGTGTTATATGTTACTCTCACAAATGCTTAGCACAGTGTTCTGCACACAGAAAGCACTCAGTAAATACGATTGACTGACAGACTGCAGTTTATAGGGAGAGACAGATACTAATATAAATAAATCACGGACATGTTCGTCAGTACTGTAGGGTTAAGGGTGGGTGAATACCAATTGACAGAAGCCTGTGTTCTAATCCCAGATCTGCCACTTGCCTGCTGGGTGACTGTGGGAAATCCCTTAACATCCCTGTGCCTCAGTTTCCTCATTTTATAAAATAGTGATTAAGTACCTGTTCTCCCTCTCAGACTTTGACCCGCTGTGGGGCAGGAACTGTGTCTGACCTGATTATCTTGTATCTACCATAGCACTTAGTGCAAGGCTGGGCACATAGTGCTTAACAAAGACTATTATTATTATTTTCATTATTACTGTTGTTATGGTTTTAAAAACGTTGACATTACATACTAGCAAACTGCCATTTTATGAAAAAATTGATGTTCTTGTTCAATGAATTATGCAGGCAACTGACCAATGGCATTTCATAGTCCCTTTTTTAATGTTTTTTGCTCATATATCTTTGGGGTGTTGTAACAGTTCTCTTTGTGATGGATTTTGTTGTGATTATCTGGCACCCTAAAGGTCTTGATTTTCTGGACTGAGTGGAATATTTGGTGGGGGGAAATATGAGGTGCAATAGTACATCTTTGGCTAACAAGTGTTGCTGCTTTACATTTGAATAAGCTTTGGCTTCAATAAGTGCTTGGCCTGGTAGTTAAGCTTGCACTTGTAGTCTCATTCATTTGCAACAATGTTGGTGATCACATACCCTGTTAGGTTTTCAGAACTTTGTAGGCAACTGCAACATTTGAATTTCCGGAAAATCCTGGTTTGAGTAGCTATTGAGTTGAATGGAAAGTATCCTTGTATGAATCTATTAGGGACTACTGATCCATGAGTGGCATTTCTAAAATCAGAATAAATCCATGGATATGGCACACCTGGTGGATACACACGAATTCCTGCCACCTAATCTTCCTCCTCCTCCGTCGTACCTTCCTCGTGGTTTGCCGTACCGTAAGGAGATATCACCCAGGAGAAAAGTGACCGTGCTCTTATTCTCTCGTAGTGCTCGAGTATTAGAAAAGGCTCGGCAGCAGCTCCAGGAGGAAATGCTCCAGATCCAGAATCAGCTGCTGGAGGAGAAGAAAAAGCGGGACTATAATGAGGCAATGGTCCGACGCCTGCAGAAGCGAAACTTACTACTCACTAAGGTAAGGGGCCAATTTGGAGTTGGGGAGAAGCATCTCAGTGATTGCCTTTACATTTGAATGCACGGCAGATGGCATCTTTAGGACCGAGACTTTCCATAAACTCTTCATCTTCTCGTGGCCTGTTTCGCAGTTGTCTTCATCTGAAGTAATTCTGCAGAAGGCTGAATCTTTCTCTAGGTCCCAGCCTGTTTCTGATGGGTGTCCCTAAGATCCTGGACCACTGAGTCACAAAAGGCTGAGTGTCCCCAAACGGGAAATAGTTGATTAGGGTACCTAGGTCAGGTAGTGAGCACCCTGCAACTCGTATTTTCCAATAAATCTTCAAAGTAGAATGGGTAAAATCTGGTGATATGTCCAAATGTGGCTTTGATGTGGAAGAGAATTTGACTAGGGATGTGAAGAGCAAATTTGACGCTGGGAGTTGAGGATGGGAGTTGAAGTCTACTTGGAGGTAACTTGGTTTTCCTCTAGAAAGCAGGAAATATTTCACCGCTGGGGGTTTTGTCTTACGTAGTTGACTGAAGCATCCTGAGATGTTTGAATTGTTTTATGCTCAGTTCACTGATTTTGGGTCATTGCTGAGTTGAAGAGACTCGAGTATCTGGCTTGCTTGAATGTGAAATATTTTCATACGAGCAGGTTTGGACTCTTGCATTTCCCAAGGAGGACAGAAGACATAGGGGAACCAGAAGGGAAGGCACAGAGCAGAGCCATGGTTTTGGTGAGCTTGCAGTGACTACTTCGAAATATTGGCATATCCTTAAACCCTCACTAATTGGGAAAGAAAACTTGGGCAGTTCTTGATTTTTGGGTAGCAGAACCTGCTGGGAACTTTCCTAATGATTCCTGATGTTAGAGTGGATACATAATACTGAGGAATAACCAGAGCAGGTTGCCTACAATATTTAGTTCCCTCCTTGCTTGTGGAATTACAGCATGCTCCAGGAACCTTATACCCACCCCACTTTTTTGTGTGTGAATATGACTACAGTAATGATGATCTCAAAATATGGAGAATATCACAAAACCACACCTTGACATTGTGGCAGATCCTTTCTGATGGCTTCATCCTCAGAAGTGAAAAAGCCTCTGCAGAATTCATTCATTCATTCAGTAGTATTTATTGAATGTTTACTGTGTGCAGAGTACTGTACTAAGCGCTTGGAAAGTACAGTTCAGAAGATGAATGATTGTGGAGTTGCTGCCTCTTCATGGGGCTCCCTTCCTGCCTGTGATGAGGGTTAAGCCAGTTGTGTTCATCTGTTGCTGTGGTAGTGTTTGTTTTGTTTTATGGTATTTGTTAAACACTTACTATGTGCCAGACACTGTACTAAGAGCTGGGGTAGATACAAATTAATCAGATTGGACTCGGTCCATGTCCCCCATAGAACTCATAGTCTTAATTCCCATTTTACAGATAAGGGAATTATAAGACATAGAGAAGTGAAGTCACTTGCCTAAGGCCACACAGCAGACAAGTTGTCATGGCCGGGATTAGACCCCAGCTCCTCTGATTCCCAAATCCGTGCTTTATCCACTAGGTCTCACTGCTTAGACAGGGGATGTGTTGACCAACTCTACTGTATTGTACTCACCTAAGCCTTAGTACAGTGCTCTGCAAACAGTAAGTGCTTAATAAATGGCAATGTTGATGATGATAGAGCGCTCTTAGTGATGAGTAAATGGCATGGATTTGGTGATGGCCAGCAAAATTCTGGATCTCTTCAGTACTGATAATAATGATTATGGTACTTATTAAGCTCTTACTATTTGCCAAGCAGTGTTCTCAGCACTAGAGTAGTTACAAGTTAATCAGGTTGGACAGAGTGCCTGTCCCATATGGGGCTCATACTCTTATCCCCAATTTACAGATGAAGTAACTGAGTCACAGAGAAGTGAAGTGACATGCCCAAGGCCACATAGGAGGCGTGAGGTGAAGCTGGGATTAGAACGCTGGTCCTTCTGATTCCCAGGCCCATGCTCTATCCACTAAGCCACACTGTTTATCTCCTGGCATCCCAACAGTAGTTGTGCAGCCTTCTTGGCATTTCTGACATCCAGCTCGTGATTCAGATTCTCATTAGTCTCTCATTTGTTTTCATCATGAGGTACCACAAGGTATTTATGATCATTTTGGGCTTTGTGCAAGTAGTTTTTTCAAGCTCTGAATCATTTTCATCAAACCTCTCCTGCTATACCCACAGCCTTGTTGCTTGCCTAGTAAGCGTTATCTCAATGAAATGTCAGTAAGTTATTTAGGCTGGAAATTGTAGTTGGGGTTCCTTGCTTTAAAAAGGCAGCTGTGATGTCACAGATTTTCTTGCAGGTGCCTTCATTTTCCAGGCTCTTGGCACTCATCTTGCTGTGCACAGCCCTGCCCAGGTAATTTCCTCTAAGTTGTAGGCTTTATTACCTCAGCTCTGGACCTGAGCATTGTGAGGCTTGGACAATTAAAATGTTCCTAGCAGGGGCGGGTGAGCAGAAGGATTGTTAACATGCCATTTGAGACTATTGTAAAAGCAGGGAGATAGAAATGTCTATTTTCCACCAAGAACTCACAGCTTCCTCACTCTACGTAAAGGAAGGAGTCCTTGCACAAGGCGCCATTTCAGGCTCAATGCAACCTAAAAATGAGGGCCTAAAGATAAGAAAGCTTGAATCTTTCAGGCTACAGGCTCAATGCAGCCTAAAAACCAGGACCTAAATATAAGAGAGCTTGAATCTTCACTTTTTACTCCCGGGGAAGGGTGGAGGAAGAGCCGGAACTCTGTCTGGGTTCGTTCATAGGAACAAAGGAGACAAGAGATGCCACCGTTTGTCCCAGCATGGCTGTACACAGGCTGGGTACAGAAGCCTCCAGGCTCTTTCTATCTCTCTCTCCCTCCTGGGCAGAGTGGGGTGAATTATACTATCTCCAGGGAGGAAAGGCAGTTGTGCATCGAACGGGTTTAGGCACCATTACCATGTTTGGTGTTTTTTTCGATATGGAGGCGGGGAACTGCTCAGACACAGACCTCCAATGCTGTAGAAGGTCCAGCCCCGCTTCCTTCCCCACATTTTCACTGGCAGCTGGGATCATTCGTCCCAGCACGGCTGTACGCAAGTTGGCTACAGGAGCCCGGGACCTCTTTCTAACTCTTCCTTTTTGCTGAGCAGAGAGGGGTGACCTATGCTATCTCCAGGGAGCAATGCCAATAACCAGGTTCTGCTCTTCTTCCACTGCCTCTGTAGACTTTTCTTTCACTGCCACTGTTCAAGAAAGCTTACTTCTAGTAGGGCTCAGGGCTTGAACCAGACGTGCTGCCTCAGTAGCCAATGGCTTGTGTGGGAGTGGGGAGGAAGCTTCTTTGCATCCAAACCCACGTAAAGTAATCTTAAAATGCTTACTATGGGCCAGTGTAGGGGGTAGATGCAAAATAATTAGGTCAGACACATTCTCTGTCCCTCATGGGGCTCGAGGTCGAAGTAGGAGGGAGAGCAGGTATTGAATCTCCAGTTTTACAGAATGAAGAAACAGAGGTTCAGAGAAGTTAAGCGACTTGCCACAAGGTCACACAGCAGACTAGTGGTAGAGCCAGGATTAAAACCCAGGTCCTCTGACTCCCAGACCTGTGCTCTTTCCACTAGGCCACACCTCTTCTCTATGTGAACCACGTGAGCTTCAGAAGTGTGAAGGATTGAATTGAGGTTAAAAAAAAGGTGGGTTCAGAACTCAGCTCTGCTAGGCTGCGCTTTGAAGGTAGAAGGTAGAAATGAAGTGAAAGAGGGGAAAGCAGACAGAGCTAAAGGACCTTTGAGTGTGGGAGTGTTAGGGTGGTGTGGGGGTCGGGTGGAAGGAGGGCTGTGAATGGAAAGGGGGCAGGAGTGGCACTCCCTACTCCCTTCCTAGCTCTGCTCCAGGGCTGTTCTTAGTTCCTTTCTGCAGTCCCTTTTTTCCATTATTTTGGACCCTTGTGCTCCGAGCCCCAAAGCTGGAAGTTTTGAGGGAGGGAGGTGAGGGAGCTGCAGAGACTTTCTTCATCCTTCACAGAATGGAGGACTCGGGAGACTATAAGCTCCTTATGGACAGGGAATGTGTCTGCTGATTCTGTTGTACTCTCCCAGGTACAATGCCCTGCACTTAATAAACCTTCAGTAAATACCATTGATTGGTTGATCGATTGAGGCTTGGAGCCAATATGACTTCTTTCCCCTTCATGTTTCGTTTAGTGGATTCAGCAGTGGGCTCCTTTAACAGCAATTCAGATTTGCTTATTCATTCATTCAACCGTATTTTTGAGCGCTTACTGGGTGCAGAGCACTGTACTAAGCGCTTGGGAGAGTACAATACAACAATAAACCAACACATCCCTTGCCCACATTGAGCTTACAGTCTAGAGGGGGAGGGTGGCAGAGACAAAAAAGTTGATATCTGTTAGATATAGGCTAGGCAAAGGCAAAAGGGAGAAATTGTTTAGAAAGGCAGCTGAAATGGTCAACTAGAGGTTCCTTTGGCTCCTCTTCTATCTGGCTTTGCCATGGGCTTGGGACTGTGGAGTCAGAGCTAGTCTCCATGAGATCCTCGCTTACCCCTGTTCAAACTTTGCCTTGCTTTAGCACTGTATAATAATAGTAGTAGGAGTGACAGTAATATTTATTAAGTACCTGCTGTGTGCCAAGCACTCTCCTAAGAGCTGGGAAACAAGTTACACAGGTGATAATTACACATGTTTCCTGACACTCGAGGAACTCAAATTTAATAATAAGCCTTAGGTAGGGGAGAGGGTGAGGGTCATCCTCAGGGGAGGATGGTGGGAGTGCTTGATTATTTTTTCCTCAGTGGTCTGATAGGTGGAGGCCAAGGTTGCTCTGGCGCTGCTCAACTCCCTTGCAGCCCCTCCAATTTTCAATTCTCAGATTTCTGCTGTGTCCCTTATCATTTCACGCATATCAACAACAAACTGAGGCTTCTGTCCCAACTCAGAAGGGAGTGTAGGGACAGGCTGCTGAATGACTTTCATTATTTACAGTGCATCCAAAGCTGCCGTTTTGAACAGGCAAGAAAGAAATGAAGAAGCACTGTCACCTCTGAGGGATGATGCCAAATCTGATCAGATAGCTAATTGACTCCCTTTTTGGATGGCCTGAATTACCGAAGCGGGATAAAGAGTAAAATCATTTGGGGAGCAGCCAGAAGTCCTGCTGGCTTTGCTGTTGCTATGGATGCCGGTGCAAAGCAGTGAACACTCTCCCTTTTAAAAAGGAATATTTATCAAGATTTAGTCAGTCTTTAGTCCACTAAATGTTCAAATCCATCAGCTTCAATGTCAAATGATGCCCTTTATATGAAAGACTCAAAAGCTGGTGTTAATTTTAGAGGAGTTGTAATTTTTGAAGCAGTTCGTCTGTTTCTGTGTCGTTCCTGTGTCTGGACTTGTTAAGCTGCTTGAATCGAATTTCCTGAATGTTTTGTTTGAGCTTTTTATTTTTGCTTCCTGCTTGAGGATTTTCTGTCCTTGAAGTTCACTACCCTGATCTCCAAAGGCAGAAAATTTCCATTCTCTCTTTTCTGGCTCAGCAGGTTAATTGATGATTGTATTTTCTGGTTTAAATCTGGCTTCACCTAGACACATGCTTTATTTTGGGGTGTTGGTTTGAGTTAGGGATTAAGTGAGTATTGATTAACTAGCACCGGCTGATTATTTATACCGATTGTCCCTCGAAGGCATATTCTTGAACGATCAATACCAATCGTACGAGTAACTCCTGAGGCTCAGAACTGCAGGGATCCATCAAATGGAGCCGTGTGATTAAACTGTTCATTAAGCATAGCAGATTCAGAATTCATGGCTTGATTTGCCACCTGATTGCTTTGTAACTGGTTTGGATTCCTATAGATGTCTTTGGAGTAACCTCGTTTTAACTTCAGTTGCGTATTAGACATTTTGCCTAGAGTACCTTTAGTGTTAGCCTGGTCTCTCAACTTTGCCTCTTCTTCCGTTTATTTAAAAATTACAAAAATATACATCAAACGTGTTTGTGTGCGCACAAAGCTTCATATCCTCGAGGCCACTGACTATATCAAGCATTTCCTCTAGATGTAGACTCATCGTGGGCAGGGATCATGTCTACCAAATCGGGAGTATTGTACTCTTCCAAGTGCTTAGTACAGTACTCAGTAAATACCATTGATTGATTGGGTCTTCTCAGCTTGCCTACAATGTTAGACTTGCCTCTTCCCGTAGCAATTCTCTAGTACATCCACGGTCCATGTGGGGTTCCGAGTGTGAGATAGTGCCTGATATCATGCTAAAATACTCTATGCCGATTTCTGGTCCTTGGTTCTGTATTTTCACCTTTAGGTCTTATTTGCACGCTTGACATTTAAATAATGTGTTTGGAATGTGCAGTTTTATTTTGAGACCTTTATTAAGCATCTCCAGTCTAAGGGTTTAATTGTTACTGATAGCTAAGAGTATAATTACCTTGGTAAAATATCATGACTATATTAAGCAAATGGAAATTGGCTTCTAGGATTGGGTGAACACAAACCATTTTCTCATTTGAAACGGGCTATTTCAAGAGTGCTAGTAATATTCAGCACTTGCAGAATCACGTTATTTATAGAAAATGAATAACAAGAATAAATTTCCAGAAGGACATAATTTGTTGAAAAGAAAAACTCACAAAATCCCCCCAAATATCTCCAAATTGCAAGATTATTGGTGATCTAGACTGTAAGCTCATTATGGGCAGGGAATGTGTCTGTTATGTAGTTATTGTAATAATAATAATAATGGTATTTGTTAAGCGCTTACTATGTGCCAAGCACTGTTCTAAGTTTTGGGGTAGATGCAAGGTAATGAAGTTGCCCCTCATGGGCAACCTCTTGTCTTAATCCCCATTTTACAGATGAGGTAACTGAGGCTTAGAGAAGTTAAGTGATTTGCCCAAAGTCACCCAGCTGATAAGAGATGGAGCCAGGATTAGAACCCATGACCTCTGACTCCAAAGCCCATGCTCTTTGCACGAAGCCACACTGCTTCCAAGTGCTTAGTACATTGTTCTGCACATGGTAAGCACTGAAGAAATATGATTGACAGAATGACTGTCTCAAACCAAGCTCACTGGAGGGGGGCAGATGTCATAATTCAAGGAGGAGCAGTTCCCGCCCCCAGAAAATGTGTAAATTGAGCCAAGGGTTGACATTGATATTAGTCGAATTGCAAGCAGTCAGGAGTCCAATTATGCAATTGAGGTTTGCCTGAGGAAAGCAGTATTTTTTAGTGAAGGAGTTGGGGACCTAGAGGCTGCAGCCTGGCAATGAATTTCTTTCCCCTCAAAATGGTTGTACCATAATAATAAGGAAATTCCTTGTTGTAGTTCTATAGCACAAGTCTTAGAGGGGCTTAAAGCATTTTCATCTTTCCAACCGTGATTGTGAAAGTCTGAGTATGAAGAAAAGTTTTGGAAAGTCTTAAGTGGATTGGTCATCTGCAGTCAAGATGGGTGCAAGAAATGTACCTTGGAGGAGTTCAGGGAGGGTTTGATAAACAAAGAGAGTGATTCTCATTGCTCATGATCCTTCCTGAATGATTCCAAGTTTCAAAGGGAGACTGAAGGAAAGGCACAGACAATTTCATGGCAAGATTTCATAGAACATTTTTGGCAATCCATTGGAATGTCTAGCTGCCAATCCCCATTTGTGCACCTGCCCCTCCCCTCAATGCCTTATGAAACCATCATAGCCTAAGGAAAAAGCGCAGACCTGGGAGTCAGAGGACCTAGTTTCTAATCTTGGCTCCGCCATCTGTCTGCTGTGTGACTCTAGGCAAGTCACTTAACTTCTCCGTATCTGTTACCTCATCTGAAAAATGGGAAATGAGTTGGTGAAGCCTCATGTGGGACAGGAACTGTGTCCAACACGATTATCTTGTGACTGTCCCAGTGTTTCGTACAGTTCCTTTTACATAGTAAGTGCTTAACAAGCACCATTAAAAAAAGTTACAATGCGAGCCAATTACACAACAAAATTCCAGCACTTTACTCCAGAAAAAGAGTATTTAACAAAAACCACATTCCAGAACACATATTAACTCTAATGGTAAAGTAGAGAAATGTACAGCTCATCCCGGTATTGTGCTGATTTGACTTTGAGTCCACCCCTCAGGTCCCTCATCTACAGAATGGGCACTCACTGCCTCCTACTTAGACCGTGAGCTCCACGTGGGACTTGATTATCTTTTGTCTTCCCCAGCGCTTAGTACAGTGCATGGCACATAGTAAGCATTTAACAAAGGTGTAATTATTATTCATTATTACTATTGCTGCTCTGGCTCAGATGCTTACTGGGATGTTGTGGACAGAAGATTCCTAATAATTATTCAGACTCTAGGTTTTTTTTTTAATCATTTCATTCTTATAGACGCAATTCCGTTAGTTTCAATTATTGAATAGGGCAAAAATTAACAAGAAGGTAATTTTCCTCACCTTTCAGTCTATTGGTTAGTCAGAATTGAGCAGTGCTGTCCTTGTTGGTTGTGGAAGAGCTTGCCTGCTTTGAGACAAGGAAGTGAGAACTTGATAGAACCCTTGCTGTGAGTTCTTTTATTCCAGTCAGTGTAAGTTGCACAGTCTCTGAAACTCTCAGGGTCATTAGGAAGAAGGCAAGCTATAATAATTCAGGTTCCTATAAGTCACTGAGAATATTTGATGCTTTACAAGGGGAGTCACGGACCTTGTGAGTATTATTTGCTGTTTAGAATTTAAATGCCCTTGAAATATTGCCTTAATATCTCCAGTTCGATTTAATGGGTGAGAGATGCCGTAACACCACAAAGATATGTACTTTGTTGAAAGGAGCACAGGGGAGTGATTGGGAACTTGAACCAGGTGCCTTTCTCATGAGCAATAAAAGAGGTGGCAGTGTCCTCTGTCTCTGAACCCAGGTCAAGAAGGTTTTCGCTTTTCTGTAACCTTGTGTGGTTCTGCTTCAGTTAAAGGATGTTTATTCCAAATGTCGCGATGTTGAAAATTTGATTCTTCCGAGAACAGTAATACCATCGTATAACACCTCCAAATCATTAGATTAACACATACTAATCAGAAATGTCAGTGTATATGGAGAAAGTCCTGTAATAATAATTGTCGTATAAAGCAATTCGGGGACTGTATGTTTCTCCTTGGATGAGAGCCGCTCTTTAAAAAACAATTCTTCAGGCATGTTCAGGCAGTATGTATGTCATGTTTGGCTTTTATGAAAAATAATTTTCTCACTGCTGTCATTGTGTTTATCATGTAGTAAGCATCCTCAGTGAGTATGCTTACTCACATGCTAAAGGGAGTGCTGTGAAGAACCTGCCAAAGGCAGTGTCCTTTTTCTCAATAAAGCTTGTATTCTCTAAGCACTGTGTTTCTGCTTTCCCTGCATCATAGAAAGTCTATCTTTGGTAGTCCTGCATAGGGTTACATAGGTTGAAGACAGCCAAACACACAGATTATGAGTTCTTTTTGAGTTCTGCACTTCGTTTATCCCGTCCATTCTCAGAAAACATGCACTGACCCAAGATTGTCACTGAGGCCTATGTCAGACATTTAAAGCTTTAGGTGATGAGAAGTTCATTCTTTGCTAGATTTTGATCTCAGTTTGGTGCTTTTATTTTTAAACCCCAATAAACAGATCTAGTGGCTCAGAGTAGCTGTGCTTGAAAGATCTGCAGTTTGTGGATCATCAACAGTCAGTCAGATTTATTGAGTGCCTACTGTGTGCAGCGCACTGTACTAGACACTTGGGAGAGTACAGTGCAACAGAGTTGGTGGACACGTTCCCTGCCCATCATGAGCTGGCTGTGAAACATCCCAGCTGTTTCCACTGGAGAAAAGTGGCTCTCTCATTTGGTGGTGATTTGGTAGTTCTTTTTAGTGGAAAGTCAGCATTGAGTGGTAGGTGTGAAGCTTCTCAGAGCTGGTTTCATTCAGGATGGCTATGATTCACGTACTGTCCTTGTGGGCTTACACTAGATATGAGTTTCCTTATTTCCCAGAGTGTAATATTATTCCCAGTTGCAGTAACTAACCCCTCCGAAATACTTGATTTTTTTCTGCACTAAATTCCTTAGTGCAAACCCAAGACTTTTAGCTCTGGTTTTCAAGTAACTCCACTGGGTGTCTCCCGGCCTCAAAACAGGATAGTGTGAATGGCTGGAATCCCTCACTGTAGGTGATGTGAACGGAAACTTGTTCTGTATGTAAGTGAGCTCTGGTAGTAATTTTTACTCTTAAAATTGAATGGGCTTCAAGGCTTCAGGATAGTTACTTTCTCCTTTGTCTGACTTCAGCTAGCCCATAGTTTGATTCTTGAAGTTGGGGTGAGGAAAGCAGAGCAAGGATTAAACCTTTCTGGGTTTGGGTCTAGGTGAGATTTTTGAAGAGATTGAGGAAGTGCAAGAGTATGCTCTTAAACCAAGAGTCAGTTTGTCAACTGAACTCATACCTGTGTGTTTGGCTGTTCTCAAGCTAGGTTACTTTATGCAGGAATATTAAAGATAGACCTTCTAATAATAATAAAAATGATGGTACTTGTTAGGCACTTACTATGTGCCAAGCACTATTCTAAGCACTGGTACATACTCAAAGTATTCAGGTTGGTTACAGTCCCTGTCCCACATAGGGCTCACAATAGAGAAGCAGCGTGGCTCAGTGGAAGGAGCCTGGGCTTGGGAGTCAGAGGTCATGGGTTCGAAACTCGGATCTGCCACTTGTCAGCTGTGGGACTAGGGGCAAGTCACTTGACTTCTCTGTGCCTCAGTTACCTCATCTATAAAATGGGGATTAAGTGTGAGCCTCTCGTGGGACAACCTGATTACCCTGTATCTCCCCCAGCGCTTAGAACAGTGCTCTGCACATAGTAAGCGCTTAACAAATACCAACATTATCATTATTATTAATCCCCATCTTACAGATGAGGTAACTGAAGCCCAAAGAAATGAAGTAGAATGAAATGAAGTGGTCACACAGCAGGCAAGTGGCAGAGTGGGATCAGAACCCATGACCTTCTGACTCCCAGGTCCGTGCTCTATCCACTAAGTCACACTGCTTCTCTATTATACAGGGAAAGCAGAAACACATTGCTTAGAGAATGCAAGCTTGATTGAGAGAAAGGATAAGGCCTTTGGCATATTCTTCACAGTACCCATTGAGGGTGCTTACTGCATGCTAAACACTGTGTGCTCCATATGTCCCTGTTGAAGAGGGACAGCGACTAACAAGGTCTGCCAGTTTATGGCAGTGTGGCCCAGCACTGGCACAGTGTTGTGGTCCCTTTGGCAGTAAATTCATTCATTCAATAGTATTTATTGAGTGCTTACTATGTGCAGAGCACTATACTAAGCGCTTGAAATGTACAAATTGGTAACAGATAGAGACAGTCCCTGCCCTTCGACAGGCTTATAGTCTAATAGGGGGAGACAGACAAGAACAATAGCAATAAATAGATAGCAATACCTGGCTACCTGTTTTGTTTTGCTGTCTGTCTCCCCTTTTTAGACTGTGAGCTCATTGTTGGGCAGGAATTGTCTCTATCTGTTGCCAAATTATACATTCCAAGCACTTAGTACAGTGCTCTGCACAAAGTACGCGCTCAATAAATACGATTGATTCAATGAATTAATTAATTAATAAGTAGGTCCCACAAGTAAAACACTTTTGCTTTGTGCACTTCTAACCCCCCACTTACTAGTTTATTGCATTGCGTGCTCCAGCGAACACTACTGGCAGGCACAAGAGGGAATGGGTGACGTTATGCAAACCTTGATCATTATGATCAATTTTGTCATGCTGGTTGTTAGGTCCAGTGACCCTAGAAAGCTCCAGGGTTACGTTTTTCATAAGGAGGCAGAAATTGCATTTATCATTATTATTGTCCCTTTGGTTCATTCTGCGTCTCACTCTACAGTGTGCATCTGTAGAGCACACAGTGAAGAAACACGTGTCTCAACCACAAATGGTATTTAATGCCAAAGCTGTCGAAGTTTGGATCTGGCATGCTCTGTTTTATTTAATTTTTTTTTTTTGCTTTTTTTTTTCCTTATTCCGCCATAAGTCTGTTAAGACACCAATAGTGGAAGAGAGTGTAAAGGTTTTTTCTGCTTCATGTTTCTGATATAACATTTGCTCTACTCAGTAAGATTACCCCTCTCTGTTTCATAGATAAGCAAGGATCTTTTTGGCTTAAAATTTAATTTTCAGGTGTTAATATATCACCCTTTTAGGTTACCTTTCTAGGCTGACATTTTTATTATATCTGTTTAAGAAAAAAAATCCATCTGTTTTGTTATTGGAAAATGCCATTTGCACAGTTATTAGAAAGCCAACCTTGTCAGAAATATTATTGCAATATCCCTCTACAAGGGCAGCTGCAACTGGGTGACGGCAGAGAAATTCCAGTGAGAAAAGCAATTTCAGGAAATATAATGAAATCAAAACAAAATACCTTTTATCCTTCTCCAATTTGAAGATGTTTATTAAGATAGGGTTGGTCGGGTTTGGTTCTGGGATAAGAGATGCTTGTGAACCAGCTGCTTTAAAAAAAAATAAAAGCAGAAGTTGGAGGAGAAGAGTGGTGAACTGTACATTAAGGGAATTTAAAAAATGGTATTGCTTTCCAGGATATTGACTATCTAATTGGTTTTTTCCTCCAAATTACACACCTGATTTCCATTTGGCTCCCTCTCTTTTCCCAGAGTATGGTCACACCTTGAGCTGAAGAGGAGAATAATAATCATTTTGGTATTTGTTAAACATTTACTATTTGCCAGACACCACTAAGGAGAAGCATGTCTGAGCGGGTGGCTCCTCTTGACTGAGACTGACCCCCTGGAAGAGCACCTTCTCCAGGACCTTTGTGTTTCATCTCTAGTTCTTACCAATTCTACTTGCTCCCTGGGCAGATAGGGAGATTCTATCTCCTCCTCTAGGGTTTCCTTCACTCCCTAAACCAGGGTAGCTTTCCTGGTTGTAATCACGTCATGTAACTGATACCTTCACAGAAAAAATGTAACGTCCATGGACCAGACCGTGAACTTCTGGGACTTGGGGGAAATTTTCCACACAGGCTTCTTCATTGTGGCCTTAAGATAGCTTCTGGATGTTGTCTGACAGCAGAATTTTAGGTGGATATTTTTCAAACAGAGGAACAGAACTCTTTTGTGGCAGAAAGGAGTTTGCTCTTCGCTGTGGACTTCTGAGGATTTTTATAACTCAGAAAACTGAGTTCAGTTTTTCTTTTGAATACCAGAGTGGGCAAACAATATGACTGCCGGAGCTGCAGAGTGCAGAAAGGCAACCTTTGCCTCCCATTGACTTTGCTGAAGCCAGGCTGGTGCAGAGAATCGCTGTACTCATCCTGTGCCTCTCTCTGTACGTTACTGAGGTGCTGCTGTAGACCCCAGCATGGGCCAAACTTGGCCTGTGATTCCTTTGAGACCTTGGGGTTGGGCTGGTTCAACCCTTTGGAGGTTTTGGTCTGGGTGTAGTTGGCAGTGGAGAATGGCTCAGTGGTATGTTTTGCACCATTCCACCTCTCCCATTCCTCACTTTCCCTTCCTTCGAAGCCCATATCGTCCGCCTCTGCCTTCCGTTCCACACAGTAGTCACAGTCAACTACCGCCCCAGAGGCCCCTTCTCCAACTTTCTGAGCTATTTTGTTCCCTTTTTCACATTCCTTCTCTCTCTCTCCATCCCTACATTGATCCTTGGGGACTTTATTATCCATGTAGAAAGTGGGCAGCGGAAGGATCGTCAGGAACCTCTATCACTCCCCAACTCCATTGACCTCCTTCTCCAAACTTTGTTCATGTTGGACACACACTTGATCTCATCTCTAGTCACTGTACAGTCTCTACCCTCACCCACTCTGAAATCCTTCTATCTGATCACAACCTCCCCAGCTGCCTTGCAAATCTGTCCTGTTCCCTGACAAAGACCTCTGGTCTTTTGACCCCCATCCAATTTTCTCAAGTCATCATTCCCTATTTAGCCTCCATACCTAAACTACCTTTCTTTGGTGACCAGATTGACACCTTCAACATCACCATCTCTACTGAACTCAACTCTCTTGTGGTACTCTCCCACTTGCACGGTTGTTCCCTTGAGTGCTGGAGACTACAGTTCATGTTGTAGAAATCCCTGGACATATTTTCAGGCTCACCTCTGGTCCAGAAGGGGTTGAAGAAGAGCTGGGTAGGAAGGCAGTGGGAAATTAGATTTCTGGTCTGATTAGGGTGTATGGACCCTTCATTCCATATCCTTTCATTCCTCAAAAGCTTTCAATGGATGCCCATCTACCCTCCTTTGGACAGAGGTGTCCGAAGCCCCTTACTGCATCGGACATAGATAGTGTTTATGTACGAGTCCAATTTTGACCCAGAGGAATGGACGGATCAAGAGGAAGACGCTATCCTGAGTGGACAAAATATGCAGTGCATTTTGTATCCCTATAAGGACCCCTCCCCATCAATGACCTGGTAATGTCTCTCTTGCAGCTTCCTTCTGTCAGTCAGGAAATAAAATTAGGGGCAAAGAGGTGGGAATTGGAAGAAAATATGTCAGAGCTTCTGTGAATTCATTTCCGAAAGACTCTTTGCTCTCTTACTTTGTTTTTACGTCCATTCCCTGATTATCTCTGCAAAAGATGCTGATCTCTGCATCTGACTTTGCATACTTCCCCGCAGTTAAATTACCATGAGGCCCAGTATGTGAAAGGAAATGTTTATATTGGTGAATCGTTGCTGAAATGAACATAACTGCTACCAACACGCTCTGTAAAGTGGGTGTTTCAAACCAACTGAAAATATAAGCAACTGGTTGATGGATGAAGACAGTTCTATTTTTATTCGGCACAGGGAGTTAAAATTAGTAACTCAAAGCAGTGTTAATTATTTTTTCTCACAATGAAAGTTAAAAGAATAACACTTTCCAAAATGAAGGCGCATAAACTGGGTAAAGCAGTCCAGCCCCAACAAGAGGTGGGTTGGATTTTTTCTGTTCTGTTAGATCACTTTATAAATACTCCAACACCATCTGTATATTCTACCCAACTTAGGCCCAACTTTAAAAGGAAAGAGAGCAGAGGGTGAGTGTTCTTAGCTTGTATATAAAGACTTAATGGAGGGGTGCTTGATTTGTTTTTTCCAGTGATGGTGAAGGATTGCCCAGGGTGACTAGAGAAGCAACTTGGTGTAGGGGAAAAAGTGTGGGCCTGGATTCTGAAGACTTGGCTTCTGATCTCAGCTCTGCTATTTGCCTGCTGAGTGACCTTGAGCCAGTTCTTAACTTTTCTGTGCCTCAGGTTTCTCATCTGCAAAATGAAGATCCGATACCAGTTCTCCAGCCTATTTAGACTGTGAGCCCTGGGTGGCGCAAGGACTGTATCTGACTGACTTTTCTGGTATCTAGCCCAGCACTTAACAAATACCACAGTTATTTTCTCCTACTTACCAGGTCCTTGAACTTTACTGTCCTGTTGGTAAACAGCCCGATATTGGTCTCTTGCTTGGTGAAGACCAAGCAGCATCTCATAGCAGCACTCTTAGTATCTGAACAGTCTTCTGGCTTAATGGGCACTTTTTTGAGGGTGGACTACCAGTTTTAACACTGGGTTGTAGTTACAAACAGCTTCTTTTAGCTGTTGTTGGGACCCTCCTAGGTTTCCACAATAATCCAACAAGATGTTGCCCTAGGAGACTGCTGAACCTCTTTAGCTTTAGCCCACCTCAAAAGGCAAAGGAAGCATTTGGCATTCGGCTAACTAATCTTGAGTAGTCGTGTCTCCAAATTAGCAAGTCCATCACATAATGGACTCATGAATCAAGTGAAGACTGAGCCCACCAGCTCTGATTTTGTACTTGTTCTTCGTGTTGGGCTGGCATTCCCTACCTTAGCAGGTGCTCTGTAAACGCCCTGTCTGCAGAAGGCCCGTCTTAGAGAAGCAGCATAGCCTAGTGGATAGAGCACGGGTCTGGGAGCCAGAAAGACCTGGGTTCTAATCCCAGCTCATCCACTTCTCTGCTGTGTGACCCCAGGCAAGTCACTTCACTTCTCTATGCCTCCATTTCCTCATCTGTTAAGTGGGTATTAAGACTGTGAGCCCCTTGTGGGTCAGAAACTCGGACCAACCTGATTAACTTGTATGTACCTCAGAACTTAGAACAGTGCTTGATACATAACAAATATTGTTATTATTATCATTATTGTTGTTGTTATTATTTTGTAGGTTGCTCTGGTTAAACACAAATCTCCCCAAGGAAAAGCAGTTTCTAATGTCTTTCCCTTTGGGAGGAAGATGTGGTCCCTGCTTCCTGTTTCTAGGGTTTTTATAAGCTTCTCTTACTCCCACTTCCATGCCCAGGGTCTCCCCCACCTCCCCTCCTTTCATCAGGTGAGTAATAATAATAATAATAATTGTGGTATGTATCAAGCATGGTACTGTGTGCTGGGGGAGATACAAGATAATCAGGTTGGACACAGGCCTTGTCCCACACAATCCTCACATTTTAAGTAGGAGGGGGAACAGATATCGAATCCATTTTACAGATGAGGAAACTGAGACACCGAGAAGTTGTGACCTGCCCAAAATCACACAGGAAGAAAGTGGCAGAGCGGATTCCAACCCAGGTCCTCAGATTCCCAGGCCCATGCTCTTTTCACTAGGTCACACTGCTTGTTTGGCATACTATATAAAATATATTTCTCTCTAGGAGGGGTCTTAGGGTGAGATGTTAGCCAATTATGAGGGTTTCCTGAAAATTGTTTCCAGTGTCTGTGCAGGGCTAGTCTGATTAGACCAACACACAGTCCTATTTAAGAATGTATTGCTCAACCGAATTAGAAAAGAGACAAGGTGCCTTGTTACTTTTACATGTTTGTACTATAAAGAGACTGTCTGGGCATGTTCACATATGAATGAAATCTCATACCAATAATAATATACAAAAATTGAAGAAGGGAGAAGGGAAAAGAGGGCTTAATCAGAGAAGGCCTCTTGGAGGAGATGTGACCGTATTAAGGCTTTGAAGGTGGGGAGAGTGATGGTGACACATTCCTTTGCCTACATGGGGCTCTCATTCTTAAGTGAAGAAGGAGAACACGGATCTTATCCCTATTTCTACCAATAAGGAAGTGGAGGCAGAGAAAAGTTCTGTAAATTGCTCAAGGTCACCCAGCCAGCAAGTGTCAAAGTCAGGATTAGAGTCTAGGTCTCCCTGCTCCCAGGTCCATGGTCTTTCCACCAGGCCATGCTGCTTCTCTGTAGCATAATCTTAGAATTCATAAGAGAGTTATTCATGGAGACTTATTGTTCATATTAAGATATGTCTCCTGTCCAAGACTCCTGAGAGGACACCAGTCAACCAGTCCATCAATTGTATTTATTGAGCACTTACTGTGTGCAGGGCACTCTACTAAGCACTTGGGAGAGTGAACAGTATAACAGATACATTCCTTGGCCACAACGAGCTTACAGTCTAGAGGGGGAGAATGCACCCATGATATCTCTAGAACAGCCACCTTCACTGCTTTATCTTAGTTCACTCCTAGAAGCACGTGTGCCACCCCTTCCTTTCATTCATTCAGTAGTATTTATTGAGCACTTACTATATGCAGAGCACTGTACTAAGCACTTGGGAGAGTACACCACAACAATAAACAGACATAAACAATAAACAATTCCTCCCCACACTGAGCGCACAGTCTAGAAGGGGGAGAGAGACATCAATACAAATAGATAAATTCCAGATATTACATAAGTGCTGTGGGGCTGGGAGGAGGGAAGAGCAAAGGGAGCGAGTCAGGGTGACGCAGAAGGGAGCGGGAGAAGAGGAAAGGCACGGGGGCTTAGTCTGGGAAGGCCTCTTGGAGGAGATGTGCCTTCAGTAAGACTTTGAAGAGGGGAGAGTGATTGTCTATAGGATTTGAGGAGGGAGGGCATCCCAGGCAGGATGTGGGCTAGGGGTTGGTGGCCGGATAGGCGAGATCTAGGCACAGTGAGAAGGTTAGGACTAGAGGAGCAAAGTATGTGGCCTAGGTTGTAAAAGGAGAGTAGCGAGGTGCGATAGGAGGGGGCAAAGTTGGTGGAGTGCTTTAAAGACAATGGTGAGGCGTTGGATATGGAGGTGGATGACCTTGCAGTGGAGGATTAATAATAATACTAATTAATGCTTATGGTTTTGTTAAGTGCTTACTACATGCCGATCACTGTTCGAAGTGCTGGGATAGTTACACGGTAATCAGGTTGTCCCACATGGGGCTCACAGTCTTCATCCCCATTTTACAGATGAGGTAACTGAGGCATAGAGAAATTAAGTGGTTTGTCCAAGGTCACACAGGAGACAATTGGTGGAGCTGGGATTAGAACCCACGACCTCTGACTCCCAAGCCCGTGCTCTTTCCACTAAGCCTCGCTTCTCCAGTGTAGCATGGGCAATATCTATGTACTATAAAATGCAAGAAGAGTTTAGACAAATACTTGGTTAATTTGATCCTCGGTGACAGCCGATTCAAATGATTAAGGCCCAAAACTCCATCTTGGGGAATGAATAGACTCATTTTGCAAATTGCTTAACCAGCTATCCTATGTAATTGCCGAGTTACCACTTTATTATGTGCCGTGTAGACACGATTCATCATTATTATTGTCAGGGAGCGATACTGCTGTTCAGTGTAGCTTCCGCATCCTTCAAGTGAGTCTGGACTCTTAAGTCTGTGTTAAAAAGAATTACTTCCTCTTCTTGGAGTTGCCATCCTTCAGTGTTAACTAAACTTCTAAGAAATTCAAAGCTGAATAACCTTGATCCTGAAAGGAAGAAAAGTAGGTTGCAGGTGAAAATTGATGCTCACACTCAAAGAAACAGCTCCCTGTGAAGCAGCCTCCGGAGCGTTGCTGCTAAAAATAATTTTTGTGTTGGATTTTTTGGCGAGTTGTCTGCAGAGCAGTTAGTGATTATCCTCAAGGATTTTACAAGGCGGCCTAAGCTCCTTGTGAATATTTCATTCATTTCCATCTTCCGTTGGCAGTCCAAAGGATTCAGCAGCAAGGTCCACTGCTGTGCTGAAACGTATTTCCAGTCCTCTTTGAGCTATTTGTTCCACTGGGTTCTCCTAATTGAATTTACTCCTACCAGCCCAGGGCCTCATCTGTAATCATCGCATTCTTTACCTCTGTTAAGTCCTTAGTGCTGGCTTTTAGTAATTCCCCTCATCAGCCCAGTGAGGCAGATCACTATTACTTTCTTGGATTAAGCTAGGATGAACCTACAAGGATGAAACGATCAGGGTCACCCAGAAAGTGTTGGTGGGATCCAAGCTACTCGGAGGAGTGGCCGTACCGTCTCCCACCCTGAAGCAAGGCCGCGCGTCCTCGGACCCGTGAGGGGTCCCACCGGCTGAGCCGGGCTGGGAGCAGCAGCAGCTGGTGATGCCCTGCCACGTGCTTGGCCTTTCAACCCTTTTGGACTTGCCTCCTGAGCTTGGAGGTGCTCACGCAGAGGGCGGCCTGTAGCTGCACATCCTGGCCCCCAGCTGCTCAAGGAAGACCAAAGCAACTTATAAGTAGAACACCAGCAATTCAGGATAGAACACCCAGGATCTCGGTGGTTCGCTCCCCTCCTCAAGTCTGGGAGCCTTGTTCACCATGCTGACGAGCTTTGCCAACACCTTGAACCGTCGTCCTCTCTGTAGGTTAGGTGGCATAGGACCAGAATTACCACATTTCGGTGCAGTTAATCTCACTTACCCTGGCTTAAATTTTTTATATTTAATATAAGAAGAACCATCCAAAGGGAACAGTAGTGCAACAGTGAATTGGGTTTTGCAAGAATAGCTTGTTTGCAAATCATCCTGATTTATGAGATGCCCTGCTCGTGTATCGGTAGCCAGTGACTTGAGTGGAATTGGGTTGCACTGCATCTTAGTGTTGGAGCTTTCTGCAGAAAACCATGGGTGCCTCACGCAGTGGAACTTTGACCCAGTTCTTGGGGCTTAACTCAGACAGGATATTACAGGTTCTGATTCTCTCTTCTGTTTCTTTCTTTCTGCCTTTCTTTTTTTTAAAAAAAAAAACACACAAAAAAACATTAAGGCAGCTGTGTTCGGCGCCTAAGCTATATTGGGCAGCCACGCTAAAAGAAATCAAATAAGTTCTTTTTCTTTCTGATAACCTTTTTCTCGGGTTTTCAAGGTAATTTGTATGTTGGAGGAAACTCAAGTTTATTTGTATGCAGGTGCCTTTGTCCTTTTAACCTAGTGACAGAAAGAGGGATGTATTTTGGTAAGGAAATGGATGGCTTTTTGGTGAATGGGGAGTGGATTTAGGGAAGTGTGCTTTTGTGAACACTGGGACTTGCATTCGTCTTCAAGGCTGCATTTAGATCTTCTTGCTTTTTAGTGTCCCTTTTTTACCTCAGTTAGTATTCTGGTGTTTGTATGTGAGAGTTCCAAAAAGGCAGCTGCTTTCACGTAGTTTAGTTTGCCCATTTTTCTCACTAAGTTCTCGTGGAACTTTAAATCATGTAGACCCTTGCCAGTACTAGCTATTTGTAGGAGTTATTAAGTAGCCATAAAGTGGGCATATATGTTTTCAGACTCAGTAAGTGCAAAGAGTTTTAAGTCGTAGATAACCACAAATGAGGCATACCGTCGTTAATATTCTTTTGGTTAATTTGATATCGCATCGATGTGAGCAGCTACCAATAAAGCTCCAGAGAAAAGAGTAAATACTTCCAAACAAAAGCAATAACAACTCCAGTAAGAAAAGAGTAAATACTTCCAAACAAAAGCAATAACAAATCCAGTATATCTAGAAAGAGACTGGTTGGTTTTCCTTTTATCCACTTTTATTGTAGCTGGTATAAAATGGTCATCTATAAATAACGTGTTTATCAACCTGTAGAAATTACTGAATAGTGAATCTTTGCTGAGAAATGTACTAAGTGCTTGGGACTTAATAGACACCAGTGGGGGATGCACACTAAAATAATTTCCAGTAGTGGGAAGCAGCAGAGTTAAAATTATGTACTTATATGCGGCAAGGGAAAGAGGAGGGTAGCCAAGTGCTTATTGAGTAAGTACTCGACTACATTGTTTAGAAGTGGAAAGTGAGGAGATAGGGTAGGGGAGAGGAGATATTTGGTAAGGAAGGTTTTCTGTGTTTTAGTAGGGCGTGAAGATGGGGAGAATGATAGACTCTTGAATGCGTAGGGGGAGGGAGTTCCAGGCAGGATGGAGGGCGTGAGCAAGACGCCATAAGTCTGTTGGTGGAAATTGTAGACTGAGATGTAGAAGGAGAGGAGAGTATAGGTAGCAGAGAGAGAGAGGGAATGCACTGATTGAGTGCTTCAAGTCAGTGGTGAGGGGTTTCTGCTTGGTGCAGGGAGGGAAGGACAACCATTAGATACTCGAGAGGAGCCACACTGAAGAAAAAAGAAGTGGTCTATTCTGTTTTCCTTTTTGCTTGTCGTATGCTAAAATTTGTTTATAGACTCATTTTCTGTGGTGTCATTTGATTTAGGACATATTTTAGAAGGCACACCTCCCTAAACAACCTCAGAACCAAATGTGGAAATAAGTTAAAATAGTCCAAACGGAGCACCAGTGAAAGAATACTTGGCGATACAACCCTCTGCTTTGAATTGCTTCAAAGCGGCCCCTTTTTTTTGAGGATTTATTTCTGACCGTGAGTTGCCTGGATCGAGGACTCCGCTGACAACCCAGGGATCGGCTGCCTCTCCTTGGTATGTACGGCCAGGGGGGAGCCTGGCCCTGAAGAGGCGGTGGCTCCTGACCAAGACCGAGCCTCTGGCCAGGACACTGTGGAGCTGTTGAGGGGGAGGGGTTGGGGCAATGCCGGGGCTCACACTGGTGCCCACCCCTGCCGCTCTGGCTCTTCCAGGCTCAGGCCGCCATCCGGGCCTCGGGGTTATGCTCTCCCACAGTGGACTGCAGGGCGAGCCAAAGATCTGGTGTCAGTCAGTAGATCAATCAATCAGTCTAATTTATTGAGCTCTTTCTGTGGTCAGAGCACCATATTAAGCACTTGGGAGAGTACACAATAACAGAGTTGATAAGTACATTCCATGCCCACAAGGAGTTTACAGTCTGGAGGGGAAGATGGATATTAAAATAAAGTAGAGTTTTCTACATAAGTGCTGTTGGGCTGAGCCTGGGGTGAATAAAGGGTACAAATCCAAAGTAAGGATGACCCAGAAGCGAGAGAGAGTGGGGAAATGGAAGCTTAGTTAGGGAAGCTGACTCTCTCCATCTGGGAAGAGATGTGATTTTAATAAGGCTTTGAAAGTGGGGAGAGTGGCGGCCTGTTGTATGTGGAAGGGGAGGGAGTTCCAGACCAGAGGCAGGATGTGGAGTAAGGGGTTAGCGATAATAAATGAAATTGAAGCATAGTGAGTATTAGGTTGGAGAAGCAGCGTGGTCTAGGTGATAGAGCACGGGCCTGGGAGTCAGAAGTTACCTCTGTGCCTCAGTTACCTCATCTGTAAAATGGGAATCCTACATTGGACAAGGACTGTGTCCAATCCAATTACCTTGTATATATTTCAGTGCTTAGTACAGTGCCTAGCACATAGTAAGCACTTAACAAATACCACAATTATTTTTGTTATTATTATCATAGCTTGCTGGATTGTAGTAGGAAATCAGTGAGATAAGATAGGAGTGGGCAAAGTCAGTCAGTCAGTTGTATCTATTGAGAGCTTATACTGAGAGCTTATTGAGAGCTGCGCTTGGGAGAGTACAGTATAATGGATAAATTCCCTGCCCACAATTCATTCAATCGTATTTTTGAGCGCTTACTGTGTGCAGAGCACTGTACTAAGCGCTCACTGTACTAATGAGATTACCAATCTAGAAGGGAAGACAGACATTAATATAAATAAATAAATTACAGATATGTTCATACCTGCTGTGGGGCTGGCAGGGGGGATGAATAAAGGGAGCAAGTCAGGGTAAAACAGAAGGGAGTAGAAGAAGAGGAAAGGAGGACTAAGTCAGGAAAGGCCTCTTGGAGGAGATGTACCTTCAGTGAGTCTTTGAATCGGGGGAGAGCAAGGTGATTGAGTGCTTTTAAGCCAGTGGTATGGAGTTTCTGTTGGATGCAGAGATTGATGGGTAACCACTGTGGGTTCTTGATGAGAGGGGAGATGTGGACTGAACACTTTTTTAAGAAAAATCATCCGGGCAGCAGAATGAAATAAGGACTGGAATGGAGACAGAAGGCAGGGAGGTCAGCAAGTAGGTAGATAATAATAATAATAATTATGGTATATGTTAAGCACTTATTATGTGCCAAGAACTGGTCTGAGCTCTGGGGTAGTTACAAGGTAATCAGGTCCCACATGGGGCTCATAGTCTTAATCCCCATTTTACAGTTGAGGTAACTGAGGCACAGAAAAGTTAAGTGACTTGCAGATAAGTGGCAAAGCCAGGGTTAGAACCCACGTCCTCCGACTCCCAAGCCCGGGTTCTTTCCACTAAGCCGTGCTGCTTCTCTAGGTGCAATAGATGCAGTAGCCAAGGCAGGATGTGATAAATGCTTGGGTCGGCATAGTGGTCGTTTGGATGGGGAGGGATGCGCGAATCTTAGAGATCTTACGAAGGTAGAACTGACAGGATTTTCTGAACGATTGGATGTGGTTTGTGAACTCTTTATATTTGCCCTGCCCACAACTTTAATTGACATCGGACTGACCGGGCGTTTCTTTGTCTTGTGATCCTCACCCCCTGTTTGTGTGTGAATTAAGTTTTTCTTTTAGTTCGTTTCGAAACGCTTGTCAAATAAAAAATGCACTCAATCTTCCACCATGGTACGTGGGAAACCTGAGAACAGAAGCAGTGTGGGTAGGGTTGGAAGGGTAGGCAGGGCTGATGACTTGGCTTCTTCTTCAGGGGTCTTGATCTCCCTGTGAGGAGTCCTCTTAACACTTCTTGTCTTCTCCTCAACATTTATACAGGGAGGAGACTTCTTGTGATTTTACACAGTGGCTCTATCACCTGACAAATCTTTTCTAAATATCCAATCTTGACAGAAATGCTGGTGGTGGCCAAAACCAATTTGTTACTCTCTATCCTTTGTTTGAGGTAGAATGACTTAATATAGAGCTTGTCCTTGTCCTCCTCTCCCTCCTCCATGCCCGCGCCCCCCCGATATTGCAGCAGTTCATGGTCAAAACTGCCGTGTGGCAAAGGTGGATTAAGGAAGCAGCCATAATTTGCCCATCACACTTCCACTTGGCCTTATTTTCTGTTGAGTTTTGTACCATCCTCTCTTCCGTATTAAATGATCTTGTTCTTTCAGTGTCATCTTTTATGGATGGGTTCTAAACACTTCCTCCTACCTGTCTCTTTTTTATTTCTGCTTTATCTTTTCTGAAATGAAGCAACCAAAGCCAAATAGAGTAATTCAAGGTGACTTTGACAAAGCCTGTTATTTTGTGTATTTTTCAGCATGCTATTCTTAATTCAGAATAACATCTTATTCACTTTTTTACTACTCCTGCATAATTAGTAGACATCTTAATTGAACTGTCCACGTTGATGTCTCGATACCTGGGAAGCAGCAGGATTCAAGACCCATCAATATGAACCGGTCTGTGCAAATACGTGGCCCAGGACTTTGGCCCTCGGGTCGCTTAAGAAGCGGCACCACCATTAATCAGTCAGCTTTATCAATCAATCAGTAGTCATTATAGAGCACATACTCACAACTGGGTGCTTGGGAGACTATACTAAGTGCTTGAGAAAGTACAGTTCAGTAGAGTTGACAGGCACAATCCTTGCCCACAAGGAGCTTACAGTCTGCATGAGATGACAGACATTAAAATAAATCCCAGATGGGGAAATAGAATATAAAGATATGTACATAAAAAGGCTGCTCTTTTCAGGAATGCCCTTCTCACCCCAATTGGACAAGGGGGCAAAAAGAGATGTTAAGTCAAATAGAACATAACTAGTGAGCTTTCCATTTGAGGCCATTAGGTGCCAGCTTTGCAGATGGAATGCAGGGGAAGTGATGGGAAGGGATTTAAGAGTCGATCTGGTCTAGTAAAGGACAGATTTCAAAGATCTTATAGTCCAGAAAGTTGCCATTTTAAGTCTTTTCAGTCATGATGGGAAACTCTCAGGTCTTGACAGAGACCCGGGATGAGCGGGCCTGGACGTCCCTTTCAGAAAAGCAGCATGGCTGAGGCGAAAGACCCCAGGCCTGTGAGTCAGGGGACTCGGGTTCTCATTTTGACTTTGCCATCCGCCTGCTGTGTTGGGAACATCACTGTAACTTTTCTGGAAAAGTTAAACAGTTATAACAGTTTCCTCATCAAGTAAAATAGGAATTCAGTACCTATTCTTCCTCCTACTTAGACTGTGAGCCCAGGGCGGGACAGATACTGTGTCCAATGCATTTACTTTAACAACCCCAGTGCTTAGTACATTGCTTGACTCCTAGTAAGCACTCAATAAGTACCGCAGTCGTTGTTATCATTATTGTTCAGAAAGTTGTGGGGTGACTGCTGCTCTCACTCCTCTGATGTTGGTACATTATTCCATGGCAGGCAAAGAAAGAACAGGGCCAGATACCGCAGACAGCAAGTGCTACAATACAACCAAGGGCAGTCTTTGTATGAGCCTCGAACTTAAGGTTCTGCTTTGGCCTTTTCAGCCACCTGTGCTTACTCTAAAGTTAATTTCACAATCCCTGGAAAGCCAAGTATATTATTCTGAAGTATTATATTCACAGACTTATTATGTGCAGAGTGGTGTTGTAAATGCTTGGGAGAGTACAGTGCAACAGAATTAGCAGATACGTTCCTTGCCTATAACATACAGTCTAGATGGGGGGAACAGACATTAATATGAGTAAGTAATTTGCAATGATAATAATGGTATTTGTTAAGTGCTTGCTATGTACCAAGCACTGTTCTAAGCGCTGGGGTAGATACAAGGTAATCAGGATGTCCCATGTGGGGCTCCCAGTCTTCATCCCCATTTTACAGATGAGGTGATTGAGGCACAGAGAAGTTAAGTGACTTGCCCAAGGTCACACAGCAGACAGGTGGCGGAGCCGGGTTTAGAACCCACGACCTCTGACTCACCAGCCCGTGCTCCTGCCACTAGGCCATGCTGATAATTCAAAGATATGTACATAGATGATGTGGGGAGAATGTCAAATGTCCAAAGGTCTCAGATTGAAGTGCATAGATGATGCAAAAGGGAGAGTGAGCTGGGGAAAAGAGGGCTTCATGGGGGAAGGCCTCTTGGAGGAGTTGTGACCTGAATCAAATCTGGGAGTTTTCCCATCTTCGTGGCTCTAACCGCAGTGGTGATTTCGGTAAGTGTTAGAAGGAGACTCATATCTGCCCAAGTTAGTATTTTGCCGAAAGGAGCTCTTCAGTCTGATTCATGCTCGTAGTGCTTGGAATAGTAGCCTGTGTTGAGTGTCACTGAGCTTAACTAAGTGCATGGAGATTACAGAATAGACCCCAAGGAGGTTACATTCCAAATGGGTGAGACACAATACAGATATTAGAGTGGTCGAAATAAATACATTGAGGAGTCCTATATACATCAAAGCAATCCTGGAGTTTTCTTCCCATAACACCCACAGATTTAATAGCTACTTGTTAGATTCCTCCTACCTAATCTTTCTACAAGAAGCTTTCTTATGGGGTTAGGGCTGCTATGATGCTGCTGTGAAGTTCCTATCTTCATTCTCCAAGAGCTTGACATTCATCCGTTCAAGGTGGTTTGGATGTCATTCTGAGATACATTAACTTTGTTTTAGTGAGGGTTGGAAGTGCAGCAGGCAATGATCAGTCCAGTACTTGGCTTCGCATACAGCAGCAGTAAAGGAAGCACTTCAGTGATTTTCCTCTCGGCCGGTGCCAAGCACTACCTAGTATATTTCGAAAAACCCAGATTAGAAGTCTCTATCAGGACAATAGAACAAAGTTGAACTATTTCTTAGACTTTCTCCTGGTCCTCTCACCCAGATCAATCAATCGGTGGTATTGAGTGCTGACTTTGTGCAGAGCGCTATACTAAGCATTTGGGAGAGTAATAATAATAGATGCTTAACAAGCACCATTGTTACCAATATGAATAATCATTATTATTAGAGAATATGAATAGTCATATTAGAGAAGCAGAGTGGCTCAGTGGAAAGAGCCCGTGCTTGGGAGCCAGAGGTTATGGGTTCAAATCCCACTCTGCCCCCTGTCAGCTGTGTGACTGTGGGCAAGTCGCTTTGCTTCTCTGTGCCTCAGTTCCCTCATCTGTAAAATGGGGATGAAGACTGTGAGCCTCACGTGGGACAACCTCCCCCAGCGCTTAGAACAGTGCTCTGCACATAGTAAGTGCTTAACAAATAACATTATTATTATTATCATTGTACTTGTTAAGCACTTACTATGGGCTGTGCACTGTCCTAAGTGCTGAGGTAGATACTAGATAATCCGATTGGACACAGTCTTAAATAAGAGGGAGTGGAATTTAATTCCCATTTTACGGAATGAGGAATCTGAGACACAGAGAAGTTAAGTGACTGGTCACACAGCAGTCCCCAGAATCCTAGGCCTGAGCTCTTTACACTAGGCCATGTTGTTTCCTGAGTACAATACAACACAGTTAGTAGACCGTTAACTCTATCCTCAAGGAATTTACAATCTAGTGGGGAGCCAGACATTAAAATAAATTACAGATAGGGGAAGCAGCAGAGTGTCAGGAAATATGCATGAGGGCTGTGGGCTGGGGGTAGAGCGAGTAACAAAGTGTTTAAGTGGTGCACAAGGTAGGGTGAATAGGGTGAGGAAATGAGAGGTTAATCAGGGAAAAATTATTATCATTAATATTATTGATAATAATCATTTATTGAGCACTTCCTGGGTGCAAATCACTGTACTAAGCTCTTGGGAGAGTTCAATATAACATCAAACACATTCCCTGCCCACAACGAGCTCACAGTCTAGAGGGGGAGAGTGCTCCTCTGGGACTCTTCCATTTTATTTCTTTCCTGTTTTCCCTTCTTTCGCATGTAAATTTTCAACAAGTGCTTGTCAGTCAGATGTAGCCAAGTAGTTACCAAGGCTCCCTAATAGGCTTTTATGGGGATTTTTATCTAAAGCTTTTTTGTAAGTCTCTAAATAAATTATATCCACTGGTTACCCTTCATTTGCAATTTTATTAACCTTCTTTTTAAGGAATTGTAGCTGGTCGTAGAAACCTGATTCATTCTTGTTTAAACCATCCTGGTTTAGCCACCTGCAAGCTCCTTGGAGAAATGGTGCTATATGAATGCAAACTACTCCAGTAATAGTGATAAGCTTTCATATAAATACTCTGTGGCAGGAGGACACCTATAAATTGACTTTTCACTTTTCACAAGGTTGTTTTCTTGGTACTCAAGTGAGCATCACTAGTGTAAAATTTCAAGTCCACAGAATCTTCTTTTCAAAGTCAGTCCTTCTAATAATGCCATACTCTTTGTAGTTCTCTGTTGACATTTGACTCATCTTCAGCTTCTCAGAAGTTTCCATCTGCCCTTTTTCTTTGCGATATCCCCATTTAGATTTGATTTAACATTTATGTCAATTAATCATCTATATATATTCTGGGGAGGTGCTGGCAAAGAAATTATACCCACCTGTGAGATAGTTTAGCATATATGTGTAAATGGGATAGGTCAGCCTCCTTCCCATTAAATCTTGACTTTTTCTAGCCATATAATTTTAAACCAATCCCCTCATGTCCCCCAAATGTCCTCATTTTCATTAGGCCCCCTTCTTCCTGAATTGGAGGGTTTTCTGATGGAGGGGAGGAACAGCTCACGTTGCTTCTCTGCAAGCCCACAGCTGGCTTGATTTCATCTCTCTGCTCGGGACCTTTAACCGGGGCAAAAGAGAGAGCACAGTGTCTCTGACTTTTCCTGCCCATGTTCTTTTTACCAAGTGAGACTTTCGAGGAGTGTGCTCCCGCACTGCGGTAGTAAAGAATGTCGTATTTAGTGAGCGCTTACTAAATACAGTGCAGCACGCCCTACTAAGCACTTGGGAGAGTACAGTTCTACAGTATAACAGAGTTGGTAGATAGGTTCCGTGCCCACAACGAGCTTCCAGGCTAGAGGAGAAGAGGAGCTGAATGGGGAGGAAAGTAAGGGAATGGTACCAAAGGTGCAAGGAGAATTGGATGATAGGTGATAAGGCAGTCTAAATTCGTAGTCATTCTCCATCCGATGACAGGTTTGATAATGCCAGGTGCTGTCACCGGGGCAGCATTTAATAGCAGCAAAATGTCCAAAGACTGTGTCTCAAGTTGACTCGTTCCCTCTCTCCCCTTCGTTCTGGTCTGGCAGAGATCCACAGGCAGCGTTGGGGGACCTCCTAAGAGGATTCAGGGTAGAGAACTGTCGGAGCAGATTGCTGTATGGATTTGCAGAGGATTAAAGTTAATTAAAGAGCTCTTCCTTGCTTTCGGTTCCTTGTATCTGCCAGCTATTTACATGCTAATGTAGGGCCTGCCAGGGAGAATACCAAAGGTGTCAGCACTGGGCATATTATCAGAGGAGGAAGCAGTTGAAAAATAATGAGATGAACAATATTTTATATATTTACAATGTATCTAAGCGTATATGGACATTTAAAGTCAGGGGCACTGTAGTTTTGCATATTTCCTGGACTAAGATGTGACTGAATAGTATTTCTTGCACTAAGGTTATAGCTTACACTGCATAATTTAATAATGCATTATACTTGATAATACCATAGCCTAAGTACTTTTATAAATAAAAAAGAATAAAGGGGATGGAAAACGATCTCTTTCTAAATGAGAAGTCACCTTCTGTAGAGATAAATACTTTCCAAGAAGCACCAGTCCTAATGGCCACCTTTTGGAGTGGCCACCTTCTCCATTTCTAGAAGAGGGAGGAGGTGGCTGGCTAACTGGCACTCCATTCGGGTTAATATTTTCCATATTTGGTTCAATTACAACCTAACAATAGGTGTTCCAAGAGCAATCAATTATTCAATCCTATTTATTGAATGCTCACTGGGTGCAGAGCACTGTACTGAGCGCTTGGAAGAGTACAGGGTAACAACACAACTGAGTTGGCCGACCCATTCCCTGCCCACAGTGAACTTACAATCTAGCAGATGGGGGACTGCAAGGTTCTCCGATAATAGATCATCTTGGAGTTCTCAGTGGAGATCTCTTTTTGAAATGATGCATGAAAACTTTTGAAGATTTCAGAACTGGGAGTTGACCGCTTTTCCTCTCCTTGTCTGGTTTCAATAAGAGACACCAAGGTCTAATTTGCCCTTCTCCACTGACATTTTTTACAGTAGGATTTTCATTCAAGTGCTCTGTGGCTCAATTTCCCATTTGTTCAGTGGGAAACATACCTTTTCTTCATTTGTTTTACAGATATGTGAGCATTAGTGCGTGAGAGAATGTCTCCACCCACTCTGTTATATTGTACTCTCCCAAGCTTCGCACACAAGTGCTCAATAAATACGATTGATTAAAGTGATGAATTCAGTATATAAAGTATGAATATTATTTGTGTTATGAGTAATTGGGACAGTTGAAATACTGATGCAGTTTAAAAAATTTCCAAAACCTGCATACCAAGGATTTTCAAATTTCCTTCCAAGTCATGTGGAGAATAGCAAAACTTTTCATCTTAAAGGGCCACCCATTTTTCAGGGCTATAAAGAGAGTCTGCTAATAGAGCCAGCCAGGGCCTTTTTGTGTTACGGCAACCAAGGATGTTGTTTTAAGCAGCCTCGGTGAGCTATTATGCCAACACAACATGGAGGAATTTTGGGGTCACCGCTGAGTTTTGATGTTTCCACTGTTCTAATTTGACCCAGGCTTTTCTGGTTTGAGGCCTTCGTCGGATAATGGTCTCCTTCTTCAGGGCCTCTGAATGAGTATTTTTGGAGCACTTAAGGTGTGCAGAGCACTGTTCTAAGCACTTGGGAGAGATACTTCTTGTAGTTGGAACAGGAGAAACTCATTTTTCAGTGGATTTTAAACTGTTCTCTGACTGTAGAAGTCAATATGATACTTTGTGAACAAGGTGGAGAGATACATAAAGAATATCCTTATTTCTCCCACCGCCAGGCCTCTGAAGAGTTACAGTTTTCAGATGATTTTTAGAGCTCTCTCCCCCACTCCTTTTGAACCCATTTTTTAAATAGACCATGTGAGAAGATTGTCAGAAATACTAGGGTTTACTGCTAGTATCTTCATTCCTACAGCTGCTCTCAGTGTAATGCCTTGGTTCTTGACAGTGGGGCTGCTTTAATATGAAAAACTTCAAAGGGAACTCTTGACTGTACCTCATCAGTGGAAGGAGTGCAGTGAAATAAGAATCCCTGATGGAGGGGACCACAGAGTCAGAGGATTAAGCAGTGCTAGATGAGTTTATGCAGCAATGATAAAACCTTAGATTTTTGTGTAACGCTTCTATTCCCAAAGCTTTCTCACATTGCATTCTGCATTTGTGCCCTCACCCCAGCCTTGTGAGGTAAGTAAAAAGTCGTTTATTGTTGTCCCCGTTTTACCAGGAGGCCAAGTGACTTACCCAGGGTCCCACAGCAGCTGGTGACAGAGCTTGGACTCGAACCCAGGTCCTATGGCCTCTCCTCCCCGGGATATCGCAGGGTTAAGATTTAGATGCTGATTTTCCTTTTCTCTTGCGAGCCACCACCACTTCGCAACTACTGAGTAATCCAAGGTCATATAAGTGCTACTTTTATTGTCATGAGCAATGACATTAATTTTTTTGTTTGTAGCAACAGAGAGGAAGAGAGCGATTCAAAACCACAGACCCACTCAAGGTCAGAAGCAGTTAGGACTCTTCACAAGGGAATGTGTCTCCTTTGGACAATGGACATGAACCTAGATATTAACTGCTCTGGAGTAGCACTAAATAGACCTATGTAGGTCATCTAAAAGTAGACATTAGCTGTGCTTTTAAGAAACCTTAGCCCTTGGTTTGGCTTGATGTTATTGTAGGTCAAAGTTTTTCTCCTTCACATTGATGCTCTGCAGACTGGTGGTTAACTCTAACCTTTGGGGTACAAGAGATGGAGCTTTTGTGATTGCAACTTGAATAAGAGAATGTTCTCCAATGACAGACTGACCTTTTGTGGGATTTAATCTGATTTGATTTATGGGGATTTGTATGCAGAAGTGAAGAAAGTGCAAACTCCTTTCACAGTTGGCTGGATCCTCCTGGACAAACTAATGCTTTTCAACTCCAAGAAGGGACCCTGGTGCAGCGATGTTCAAAGGGTTTTGCCATTTTCTGAAGTTCTAATTTAGTCCTGTAAGAAGGAAGGGCTTAACTTCACGGTTGAATGAACCTATTGGCTAAGAATGCAATTTAGTCCTTCCATTCTGGGCTCTTGCCGTGGTGTTTCTGTAATACTGTAATAAAGTTGTTTCAGAGAGGAATGAGTGGAGGCTTTGAATGTTGTATTTCCAGCCTGTTGCATAGTTTCAGAGACAGTGAGAGGACTTGGAATATACCAGCGGGGAAGCGGTCAAAGGAGATGTTCCAGGTGGCCAGGCTGGAGAGTTACCGAATAAGAATCTTCAGGATGCTTGGTTGCAGTGATGATATCAAGTAATTAGAAGGTGGTGTGTTGGCTGTCTGTCTCGAGATTGAGGTGGTGACATGGCAGTCGGGGTTTGCTCAATCAAGCGTATTTCTTGAGAGGTTAATGTTTGCAGAACCCTGTATTCAGGACTTGGGAGAGTACAATATAGCAGAGTTAGTAGACACATTTCTTGCCCACAGGCTTACAGTCTGGAGGCTGACAGCTCAAGATAATGATGGCTCCAGGGGCAAAAGCAATGTTGTCCAGATAGCTGAAAATGCCAGAATGATGGGATATTCAAAATTTCAGATTCGACTGGCCTTATTTTTGTCCTGTGACATCTGATTTGCTCTTCTGCTTTCTCCCTATGTGTGATCTGAAGGAGCTCATTCCAGGGTCTTAACTGAGAAGCAGCGTGGCTCAGTGGAAAGAGCACGGGCTTTGGAGTCAGGGCTCATGAGTTCGAATCCCAGCTCTGCCACTTGTCGGCTGTGTGACTGTGGGCAAGTCACTTCACTTCTCGGTGCCTCAGTTACCTCATCTGTAAAATGGGGATTAAGACTGTGAGCCCCACGTGGGACAACCTGATTCCCCTGTGTCTACCCCAGCGCTTAGAACAGTGCTCGGCACATAGTAAGCGCTTAACAAATACCAACATTATTATTATTATTAACTGCTGACGTGCTCTGCAGGTTCATCCAAATCTCTCGCAGCTGTTGAAACCCACTTTCACCAGTTGCATCTTGCCCACCTGAAAATGAAATACACCAAGCCTCCAAAATACAAGCCACTCATGCCCACTTGACCTACCCATTTCTTTAAGATGGACATTATTGGAAGGCAAAGATCATGCATCTTTTATGGGCCATTCTTCTGATCATTTACAAGCATTTTGCTGAACATATTGCCTTTCAAAGTACTTCAGTATCAACAGTGATTACCTGGAACTACATTACGATATTGCATAGTGTGGCTATTTCCATCTGTTGGGTGAAAAAGTGAGATTTCAAGTAGATGTCACATGACCAGAGTGCCAAAGAAAGGTCCTTCCAAAGGGCCTGGTGGAAATTCAGATTTGGGATTTTCAGTATCTTAGTCTTCTGATCCATTCTATCTTCCTTATATGGGGATTGGGATAGATTTAATAATGTTGGTATTTGTTAAGCGCTTACTATGTGCCGAGCACTGTTCTAAGCGCTGGGGTAGACATAGGGGAATCAGGTTGTCCCACGTGGGGCTCACAGTCTTCATCCCCATTTTACAGATGAGGGAACTGAGGCACAGAGAAGTTAAGTGACTTGCCCACAGTCACACAGCCGACAAGTGGCAGAGCTGGGATTCGAACTCATGAGCCCTGACTCCAAAGCCCGTGCTCTTTCCACTGAGCCAAGATTTCTAGTTGACAAGGATTTGTGCAATTTGTGAAACCACTCACCATGACTCTAAACAATAACCTTTGATCTGCGAGACTCAAAACCAGGTAAAATGTACCGTGGAGCTCAAAGACTTGTCCTCATGCTAAATAAAATATAATCGAAATCTTACTTCGTCCCAGAAGTCACTCAGTTCCTGGAGTTGATTTCCTCATCTTTGCCAAAGACGAGGATAAAACTACTTATATTTTGAGGATGATTGTACCCTTTACAACTTCTTTGGGTTGGAGTAAATATATGGGTATAGTATATAAGTATATGTAAAAGTCTTTGGGCTCACCTCCTCCTCCTCCTCTCAATCCCCTAGGGAGTGTGGGTAGACACACAAACTGCTCCTCATGTGTTTCAAGACTTCAGTTTTGATTCACCGCCATCCTTATTTGCACTAAGCACATGAAGGCTATTCAGCAGAAATTGCCAGTATATTCTAAGATAGCAAGGTCCTGAAATTCTTGGGGTGTTCCCTGGGTTTGGTATTTGGAAACCAATAAGATGGTGGTTGTCTTTGAACCTTTTGCAAGTTCAGGCTGATGTTTAGAATGATGAACAGCAGTTCTTTGTCTTTGTCTTTGTCTTTGTCTTTGCCCTGTTCCTGTTGTTCAAGGATTGAATGACTTTATCCTGTGAGGTAGTTATGAGTTAATTTTACCTAGAGAAAATGGTTAGGAAACCAGAGGCAGTGACGGGACGAGAGTGTGCCTCCAGAGCACCAGTATATTCCTAGACCACCCAGCCTTGTTAAACGAAGAGGTTCGAGATGATGGGTAAGCTCCTCTCTGTGAATTCTAAGATGGGTAGCCAGACTGAATGTGGGCAAAGTCTTTCATCTAGCTGTTGTTTCCAGTGATGGTTTTCCAGATTATGTTGAGTTTCTTTCAACCACCCCCACATTTTTTCCCCCCAGTTAAATACAAATTTAAAGTAAAAAAAAAAAACTTTTCTTGGGTGGATTTAAAGCTTATTTTATAAGACGTATTTAGACAAGTGTTAGAGTGGACTAATTTGACTGAAGAAGAACTTCACATGCCCATCTGCCCCTTGGGAGAAATGGAGGGTTAATGATCCGGAAAGAGAGCAGAGGCGTTCTACAGATCCGAACAGTTCTGGGGAAATGTTGGGAGAGGAGGTGTTCTGCTTTAATCTGAGAAAAAAAAAATAACTCACACGAGACCTCAGCTTCCACTGCAGAGAGACAGTTTATAGCAGGCTTCCGAGTCCTCAGTGTTTGAAACTGTTCATAACTAATTTAAAAACAATTAGGCTTAATTGAAGAAATGGCACAAAGAGAACTGACTGAACTCAGTGAAATTATTACAAAGGAAAGACAGCCAAGTCTCCTTTCCTGCCCCTTCCACACGGGCTGCAACGGGAATGGAATGTGAGAACCGTATTTTATAAAAACTTCAAGTGTAAAAAGTGCTGATGCCGATGCCTATGGGGGAAAAATGTGGTTCCCTGCCCTTGAGGACCTCTTATGTACTTATCTATGATTTATTTATTGATATTAATGTCTGTCTCCCCCTTGAGACTGTAAATTCCGTGTGGGTTCAGGGTTTGTGTCCACCAACCCTGTAGTATTGTACTCTCCCAAGCGCATAGGACAGTGCTCTCTCCACAGTAAGCACTCAATAAATACCATTTGTTGATTGATAAAGGAGTGCGTGAATGGGCAAAGATGCCAAGGTAATGGATAGTGTGACCACTATCACACTACCAAGGCAATAAGGAGACAGGGAACTGAACAGGGAGGATTTCATGCAGAATGTGGGGTTTTAGTTGAAGATTTATCAAAATAGAGGGGAAGAGCATTCATGATGTTTGGAATAGTGAGAGCAGTGGGTTGCTGTGAACACCCACCTGAAAACCAGGAAATGTGGGAACAACCAACTCTCTTCCCTCCTTCAATCAGTGGTATTTACTGAGGGCCCACTGTTTTCAGACACTTTACTAAATGGTTGGGAGAGTACAACACAACAGAATTGATAGGCTGTGAGCTCATTCATTCATGCAATAGTATTTATTGAGCACTTACTATGTGCAGAGCACTGGACTAAGCGCTTGGAATGTACAATTCGGCAACAGATAGAGACAATCCCTGCCCATTGACAGGCTTACAGTCTAATCGGGGGAGACAGACAGCAAAAACAATAGCAATAAATAGAATCAAGGGGATGTACATCTCATTAACAAAATAAATTGGGTAATAAAAATATATACAAATGAGTGGACGAGCATAGTGCTGAGGGGAGGGGGAGTGGGGGGGGAGAGCGAAGGGAAAGGGGGGGAAAAGGGGGCTTAGCTGAGGGGAGGTGAGGGGGGGCAGAGAGGGAGCAGAGGGAAAGGGGGAAGCTCAGTCTGGGAAGGCCTCTTGGAGGAGGTGAGCTCTCAGGGTTTGAAGAGGGGAAGAGAGTTTGGTGGAGGTGAGGAGGGAGGGCATTCCAGGACAGCGGGAAGACGTGGGCCAGGGGTCGATGGTGGAATAGGCGAGAAAGGGGGACGGTGAGAAGGTGGGCGGCAGAGGAGCGGAGCGTGCGGGGTGGGCAGTAGAAAGAGAGAAGGGAGGAGAGGTAGGAAGGGGGCAAGGTGATGGAGAGCCTTGAAGCCTAGAGTGAGAAGTTTTTGTTTCGTGCAGAGGTCGATAGGCAACCACTGGAGGTTTTTTAAGAAGGGGAGTGACATGCCCAGAGCGTTTCTGCAGGAAGATGAGCCGGACAGCGGAATGAAGAATAGACTGGAGCGGGGAGAGACAGGAGGAAGGGAGATCAGAGAGAAGGCTGACACAATAATCCAGCTGGGATATTATGAGAGCCTGTACCAGTAAGATAGCCGTTTGGGTGGAGAGGAAAGGGCAGATCTTGGCGATATTATAACAAGGTGAGACCGGCAGGTTCTTGCTGACGGATCGGATGTGTGGGGTGAACGAGAGAGCCGAGTCAAGAATGACACCAAGGTTGCGGGGCTTGAGAGACGGGAAGGATGATCGTTACCATCCACAGTGATAGGGAAGTCAGGAAGAGGACGGGGCTTGGGAGGAAGATAAAGAGCTCAGTTTTGGACATGTTGAGTTTAGGTGGCAGGCAGGCATCCAGGTAGACGACATCCTGGAGGCAGGAGGAGATACGAGCCTGAAGGGAGGGGGAGAGGACAGGGGCAGAGATGTAGATCTGTGTGTCCACCTGCATAGAGATGATAGTCGAAGCTGTGAGAGCGAATGAGTTCACCGAGGGAGTGAGTTGTAGATGGATAACAGAAGAGGGCCAGAAATGACCCTTGATGAACCCCAACAGTTAGAGGATGGAGGGGGAGGAGGAGCCCGCGAAGGAGACCGAGAATGAACGGCCAGAGAGATGAGGAGAACCAGGAGAGGACGGAGTCCATGAAGCCCAAGGTGAGATAAGGTGTGGAGGAGAAGGGGATGGTCAACCAGTGTCAAAGGGCAGCTGAGAGGTCAAGGAGGATTAGGATAGATTAGGAGCCATGGATTTGGCAAGAAGGAGGTCATGTCTCTATTTTATGCACACAGCCCTCAAGTGCTGTGGGGCGGGGAGGGTGGGTAGTAGAGCAGAGAGGAGAGTGAGGGCGATGGGAGAGGGAGGAGGAGCAGAGGAAAAGTGGGGGGTGCTTAATCCGGAGGGCCCCCTGGAGGAGATGAGCTTTTCAGTAGGGCTTTGAAGAGGGGAAGAGATTTTGGCCGATGTGAGGAGGGAGGGTATTCAGGCCAGGGGTAGGACGTGGGCCAGGGGCAGCGGGGACAGGCGAGAACGTGGCACAGTGAGAGGAGCAGAGAGTGCGGGCTGGGCTGTAGACGACGAAAAGGGAGCTGAGATAAGAAGGGGCAAGGTGATGGAGAGCTTTGAAGCCAATAATGAGGAGTTTTTGTTTGATATGGAGGTATAATGATGGTATTTGTTAAGTGCTTACTGTGTGCCAAGCACTTTTCTAAGCGCTGGAGCAGATACAAGGTAATCAGATTGTCCCAAATGGCGCTCACAGTCTTAATCCCCATTTTACAGATGAGGGAACTGAGGCACAGAGAAGTTAAGTGACTTGCTCAAGGTCACACAGCAGACAAGTGGTGGAACCAGGATTAGAACCCATGATCTTTGACTCCCAAGCCCAGTCTCTTTCCACTAAGCCACGCTGCATTAATTCCACCTCTCTAATTACTGTGGGATTTGTATACAGTACTACACAATCTTACTGTGGCATCTCTCTTCATATGTGGAAGCCATCTGCTGTATTTCTTAACTAAGAGTTGTTTCCTTTGGAATTAGTTGGTCTATTTTTTATTCTCTCTCAAAAAAAAAAGCACCAAAATAGTAGTAGCCTTAGGAAAGAAAATTGAACATAACTGTTCAAGTTATAAAGAAATCTCTTTCTGTTGACCATTGGGTTTTCTGAGATGTGCTGGTATATCAGGTGAGTTCTTTTAGCTGACCTTTGGACTTCACTGTTATCCAAACCAGAACAGTCCTCCCTTGAGCTAGTCTGTCACTGATATCACTCAGGTCCGGTTATGGTCCTAGAAGTTTGTTTATGACATCCCTGCACTGCGAAATGATTTGTTTGCTTAGGTTCTCACAGACGTGTAAGCCCCAACCCCATAAAAAATAGAAAAATGACCCTAATTTTCAGGATTCTACTTTGATTAAGGCATTAAATATTTTGGTAAAATATAGTTTTCATTATAATTTAAAACAATAATAATAATGGTATCTCTTAACACTTGCTATGTGCCAAGCACTAACCTAACTCTGGACAGATTAAAATCAGGTCCCACATGCTGTTCACAGTTAAGTAGAAAGAGCCGTGACATCGAACACTCAGCTTAAAAATATTAAAGTTTTCTTTGAAGTAACTGAAAGTGATGTCTAGCCAAGTTGTGGTCCTCAAGTCTCTTGCCATGTCTTTTTAAGCCCCTGTTTCTCTCATCTCCCTTTACCAAGTAGAAATGGAGGGAAGGACACACAACCGAGTTGACAAATCATGTGAGCTGTCTTAATAAGTAAGGAGCACTAATACATTGGGATAGAGAGTAATGCGTATAACCTGAGGATTTCAAAACTCGAGTCATGTATTAAGGCAAATAAGGTTCTGAAGTAGTCAAAGGATGCAGCTCCCCACCAGGGAATGGAATCATCCCAATCAGAGACAGGAGCCCAACATGAGACCTCCATTGATGAGGAAGGGCGTATGGACAACATTCAAATCTGCCCTCGTCGAGTAGGGAATTTCCAGGGTCTTTCTAAGACAGTGGGTTCCAGTAATCCCGTAGGTTTCAGGTAGTCCTGTATCTGGGTGGGAGATGCTGGGTCTGAGAACATTTCCCTCCACTCTTCTCCATACTTCAAGGATTGGACTAGTTAAGCAAGAATGGATCCTTTTCCTCCATCTTCCTCCATCCAAGTGGCAATTATTTTTTCTGATGATTGCCTTGATGAGTTTGTAATTCTCTTTCCTAACCAATTCAGAAGAGCTCATTTGAGTTACTTCTTAAATACCGCATGAGTTAGTTTCTTTCCCTCTCTCATATCAACCTATTTTTTTTTTTAAAAAAAGATCTCAGCCAAATGACAAACAAGAATTGAGGTCCAAGGGAACCTCACCAGTTCCGCTGCTTGGCATTGCCCATCTCAGCAGCCTAATTTACCTTAATGAGTCTACGTTGAGAGAAGTGCATCAGAGTTAAGGAAAGAAGTGCTCATTCTGGACACTACCTTCCATCCCATTAGCAGCACAAGGTATTGCTGCTTATATAATCTTAGTCCTATAAATGCTACAACTTCTCAATTTCACTAGACTGTAAGCTCATGTGGCAGGAAATATTTCTACCAACTCTGCTATATTGTATTCTCCCAAGAGCTTAATATGGTGCTCTGCACACAGTAAGTGCTCGATAAATACGATTAAATGATTGATTCAAGAGGGACTGCTTGAAACTTAGCATGCTGAAAGATGTCAGCTCATCCGTGGCAGCTATGTTGTGTGCAAGTTGATGGTATGTAATAATCCTATGCTTCTCCAGCACCCACGGGCAAGTCTAATGCGCTTTTGTGCTTAAAAAATACTTGAAATTCATCTACATGATACAAAGTTCTGGTTATTGGATACGGCTGGTTACTTGTTGCGCTTAGTGCCAGGGATCTGTGTACGGCTTTGAAGTGCAAGAATATTGAATTGATAGAAAGCTCGTCTTGTTCAGCTCAATACTGGAGCTGATATTTAAGAAGCAATTACATGTGATTTGTAAAATAAAAGGGGCTGAGCTGTCTTGGTGCACAATACCTGTGGGGTTTAACAGCTTACTTTGTGATCTTAGTTAATAGTAGAACATGATATTGGAGGGTCTCCTCAGTGGAGACCACATTAGTGTAACAGTTTGAAGCCCATATCCGGACTGCGGCTTCCTCACTGCCGCAGGAGGTAGAGAGAAGGCCTCCCACAAGGTGGGCTCCTCTGCAGGGGCTTCTGATTTGGAATGCTTGAGAAGAGGAGGGAGAAAATTTCCCATGTGTGTAAATAAAAGCATAATGAGCTCAATGAACAGTTGGGCTGGATGCCGGTGTCCGTCTTTCCTTAGGAAATAAATGGCTGAATTCTCGGGAAAGGGCCATCTCCCATGTCACTACTCCAGTAAAAGCTATTTATCCAAACTAATTGGAACTGAAGTTAGTTGAGGTAGGCATAACCGAATAAAATGGGATAGGCTATCTCGGAAGGCACATATCCAGTTTTGTTCCGCTATCTGGGCTTTTTGATTTTTGGAATAGCTATGCTATTTTTTTGATTCACATAATCACTTAGATAATAGATATTCTAATGTAGGGCTTGCAATCTTTCCCAGGGATATTTAGTAGCCTTCAGTCGACTAGACAAGCTTTGAGCAAAATTAGTTTTTCTTCTACTCATTCGTTTAAAACCCTCTCCTTGACAAATATGGTGTATATATTAAATCTGTATCCGCAGGAGGTGAAATTTGTTTTTCACTTCCACTCCTTGGAAGGATTATCTTAGCTGCTTGCTGCTCTGCTTTTTCTACAGCAGTGGCATTGAATAGTCCCAGGTCTTAATTTTGCTACTTTTCTTAAGCAACCAAATTGGTTAGTCATCCTTCTTTTCATTCCCCTCATGTTGAGTTATGCGCTCTGTCAGCATAGCGCTACATCAAAAAACCAAGAAATAAACGTCCCTCACAAAGCCATGCCTGCAACTATTTGCACTCATTTGTGTGGTACCTATAATAAAAACTACAGCTGGGCTTTTGAAATTTCAGTCTCGGGGGAAGTGTATTTAAAGCCGACTAGAAGGCCTGTGTGTCGTTCTGTCTGGTATGGAATCTGGTCTACATGGTGAATTTATTTTCTCTCTGATTTTCAAATCATTCTTGCTTTGGATTTTATACTGCTTTGACACTAGTGAGTTTCTCTTGAACATTGCCTCCTGAGTTATGTGGAATTTTAGGGGTCATACTTGGAGAAGCCCCTCCTCTAGCCCGTCAACTCCTTCTCTAGTTTGTAAGTTCCTTGTGTAGTTAGGGATCGTGGCTACCAAATCGATTGTACCGTCCTCTCCCAAACGCTTAATACAGTGCTCTGCATGCAGTAAACGGTCAATAAATGCCATTAATTGATTGACTGAGGTGGGCAGTGCTATTCAATAACGTCAATTCTCTCACTATTTTTACCAGCCGAGCAGTGAACACCAACTCTAAACAGGATGTGTTTGGTGTCTATGTGTAGCAAGCAACATCAAGAGATAAGTTCCCTAGGAAGTTGGGACCCTGTCCTCTGAATCTTATGTGCACTGCCTTGAAGGGGGCTCTGGAAATCTTAAAATTACCACCTCTGAGTGTGTATTTGGAGTTAATCTGGTCCTGGACCAGGCCTGGAGCCCTGGAAGCCTGGCCATTGAATGCAGGTTAGGCACTACTAAACGAGGAAGTGGGAGCTGCTGCTGAAAACGTGGTTAATCCTGAATCAGGAGGCAGCAAGGGAAAGGGGAGAGGAGAGGAGGGAAGTACATTATACAACTAAAATAAATGAAATGGAATTTGTAATAGAACAGCGTGAAACCTAAACAAAATTGCTTGGGGAAATCTCAATTGATTCCCACTCCTTTCTACAATATGTTCTGTAGAGTTTTTTACCAGGAGGTTGATATTGCATGAACATGGCTTGCTGGTGAAAAATACAGAGGAGCCCTATCATCCTGCTTCATCTGCTCCTCTCCCCCTGGAGATGGGAGTTCTAGGTGAGGTTGCTGTGGCAAGGAAGTTGCCTGATCATTAGCGCAGTGAATCAGGCCATTTATCAGTATCCAGACAGAAGAGAAATGCATGTTCCCCGGGAGCCTGAAGCAGAATAGGGATAAGTTGCAAGGTGGTGGGATGCATGATGAAACTAATACCCATTTTCAGCATGTGGTCATCGCTAGAGTTGCTGGATATGGGAGAATAAATGGCTTTGCTTTTGAACTTTCACATTTAATCTGATTGTTTCTTGACCCAGAGCACATTTCAGGGCTTGAGAAAATTTCAATAGTGGATGCAGGTATCACGTGCCTAGAGGTTTTTGCTATTAGCTGTAGCGAGGCTGCGGTCCTTTGAGTCATTGGGTCAGCTTTTCGAGGAAGACCATTGCAGTAAAGCTGCTAAAGCCCCCTTTTTTTGAAATTTTAATAAAGTACATTCTGAGAGGCTTAATTTAGAACTGCAGAGATCACCAGTTCTGAAGTCACCATCAAAGACTATTTCAGAAAGGTCCATCTGCACATAATGCTGGCTCAGTGCTGTGCAGCAGAAATTCACCTGTCACGGGGTCCTTGCCCACTAGGAAACTACGGAATTTAGGAGACAAAGGAAGGATTCCCAAACTTGTACTTCTGGAAGCTGGATTGGCACTTGCCCCAGGATTGTGCATTCATCTCTTTCAGAAACAATGAAAATTCCCCTCCCCCGGGCAATTGGTCTCTTGAAATTAGAGAATAGGTCGGTAAGCATGCTAACTATGGCATTATTAAATGCTCATTATGTACCAGGCACTGTGCTAAGCTCTGCAGTAGACAACCTGTTGTATTGTACTCTCCCAAACACTTAGGTACGTGCTCTGTAGAGCAATAAGTGATAATAATACCATTTATCAATGCAAGTATAACCGATGAGTTACAGTACTGTCCTGCATGGGACTAAAATCACAGTGAAAATGCTTAGGAAAGAGCCCTGTGGTCTTTGCCTTTGGGATCTTGGATTCAACCATCATTCGTACTGTTAATAAGCTCCTACTGGTGCACCAATGTATGAGTGCTTGGGAGGATGCAATAAAATTAGTATACCTGAACCTGTCTCAAGGAGTTTATAGTCAGGCTCAGAAGACAGCACTCTCTCGATTCACCGCACACATCATCTATCACGAAACTGCCAGCCTCACTTCACAACATGCCAAGATACCCTTTCCTCTGCTACTTGTTGATAGAATTCTCGCATATCTGACTCGATTACTGCATTGACCTTTCTGATTTCCCATCCTCCCTGTCTCCTGCTTCAGTCTATTCACTCTGATGCCGGATTCTTTTACGAAATGCTCTGGGAATGTCACCTGCTTCTCAAAAATCTTCAGTGGTTGCCTATCAACCTCGTATGAAGCAAAAACTTCTCACTGTTTGGGTTCAAAGCTTCCATCACCTTGCCCTCCTACTTCACTCCCTTCTTCTTTTTAACAGCTAGCCTGCTCACTCGCTCTGTGCCGTCACTAACTCCTCCTATGCTCATTCTCATCTGTCCCGCATCGACCTGGCCCACCTCCTACTCTGACGTGGAATGCCCTCTCCTCACATCTGCCAATAGCTCTCTCTACCACCTTCAAAGCCCTACTGGGAGCCCTTCCTCCAGGAGGCCTTCCCAAGTGAACCCCCTTTTCCTCTGTCTTCCTCCATCACCCCTACTCCCTCCCTCTGCTTTCCTTCCCCTCCCACACCCACTTGTATATATTTGTACATATTTATTATTCTATTTATTTTATTAATGGTGTGTATATATATCTCTAATTCTATTTATACTGCTGTTATTGATGCCTACCTACTTGTTTTGTTTTATTGCCTGTCTCCCCCTTCTAGACTGTGAGCCTGTTGTTGGTTAGGGATTGTCTCTTATCTGTTCCCGAATTGTATTTTCCAAGCGCTTAGTACAGTGTTCTGTGCACAGTAAGCGCTCAATAAATATGACAATGAATGAACTAAGATAAATGACAAATAGGGGTAAATAGTAGAGAAGTTTATTGATGCAGCTTGGCCTAGTGGATAGAGGATGGCCCTGGGAGTCAGAAAGACCTGGGTTCTAATTCTGGATTCTGTCACTTGTTTGCTGTGGGGCCTTGGGCAAATCACTTCACTCTCTATGCTTCAGTTACTCCGGAAAATGGGGATGAGTATACACTTTTGTTGCATTTTTTGCCTGTACTCTTTTCAGGCATGCTTCAACATGCCACCATGGATCTTGTTTTAGAGGACATAGAATGCAACTCACCTTTGAAATGACGTATTTCAAAACAGTGAGTTTGGGGTTTTTGTTCTATATCAATCAATCGGTAATATTTATTGAGCACCTTCCATATGCAGAACAGTGTAGTAAGTGCTCGGAAGAGTATGGGAGAATAAGACAGGATCCCTTTCCTCTAAAAGCCTGCAAACTTTTCCTAACTCATTTTTATTTATTTGTTTCTGTGAAACAGTAAAAGATGGGTGAACCAAAGAAAGTTTGTTGGGAAAAGTAAGTGCACTAAGGTTAATTTCTCCAGTACCATAATAGTAAGGCAGCTTCTACAAAGTCTAGCTGAAATGCGAGTCATCCAAATAACCGTGAACTGGAATATAAAAATAAATCATAGACAATGGTTTGTAAAGGGAGGGTTGAGGCTTCATATCCTGTGTGTGACTTTTTCCAAGACTTGTTTATTATGGTTTTCATATGCTTTTATGGGAGTTTAAGGTGAGGTTTTTGACTTGCAGCAGATGGGGTTCACAGCAGAACAGACAGCCTAGTTGTCTGGTCTCTCAGCACTTCTGTAGCCAGAAGTGCTCGTATATTGAAATTGCCATATGGATTTAAAGGAAATTTTCTTCCTCTCCTCTACCCCGTTTTAGGCAGGGATTGGATTTGCTGGCACCATTACTGTTACAGTGGTGACATTCGATCATTGGTATTTACTGAGCATTTACTGTGTGCAGAGCCCTTTACTAAGCACTTGGAAGAGTATGTTAAAACAAAGTTGGTAGATATGCTCCCTGCCCATAAGGAGCTTCCATCTAGAAGGGAGCTTAGAATCTAGGGGGGACATTGAGGTAGGAAGGAAGAAGTTCTAAGACACAGAAACAAATTCTCTTCCTAAGGACGCCCTAGATCTGAAAAGAAACAGAAGGCTAGGATTGCTTTTGATGCATTGCAATGGGCTGAGACTGAGGTTTTTCCAACTTTCTGATCCAGGGAAGGAAGATGGGCAGAGAGTACACTGCAGACTCTTACTGCCTCTGAATCTGTCTGTTTGTACTTGAATAACTTAAATTATCCTACTGGAGACGGGCAGATTTTATGAACCAATTAAGGTAGCATTAAGGGATACTATTTAGAGATGTAATGAAGAGACACTTCAACAGATCAGGAATTATCTGAAGCCCTTGAAATGTGAGTGACATTAAGCAAGATCTACCTGAGATCCTGAGAGTGGTCTGTTGAGCCACGTAGTAAGCGTGGGGGGAATCAAGATGGGTTGCAATTGCAAGTGAACAGCAAAGTCAAATGTCAACATGCACCAAGTGGTATCCCGGTCAAGCACCGGGGTCATTGGTGCAGCTAGCCCCGTTCAATGTCTTTATCAGTGACCTGGATGAAAGAATGCAGATGATTATCATTTGAAGGTGACAATCATTTGTTTTGACTACCAGTTGATTCCCAGCAAATCCAAGCTATATAAAGCCATCATTCACCTCTAGTACTTACGTACTTATATCTACACCCCCACCCCCCCCCAATTCTCATGTAGGTTTAATTCAACTGTAAATCAGTTATTTTGATTATTTGTACCTTTTTTTGTCTGTTTCCCCATTACAATATAAGCTCCCTGAAGGCGGGGGATCCATACTTTCTATCTGTTCAGTAGAGTACACTGCAGCCGGTATGAGTTTAATTCTATTACTATTATTCCCCATAATACTTTTAAGCACAGGAAATAATTTGGTGGCCCAGCAAGTTGGAAAAATGGCCTTACAAAAATAGTGTGAAATTCCATAATGAAAAGTGAAGATTTACTCCTGTTGGAAATGCCATCAGAAGAATGCTCCCTCATTCCACAATCATATTGTAGCCAAAGCACATATTGAAAAATGTGGATTATTGGTAAAATTGAGTGTGGGTCTTTGCAAACCTTTGTCTGTGATATATGACTCTATCATAAAAGGTAATTTAAAATATTTGGCTTAATTTGTCTGTATAATGCAATGTTAGCTGATTCTAGTTTAATGTACTTGTAGATGGTTGAAACTTATTTCAAAATATGGTTTTAATATCTTCTAATAGTATCAGTGTTAGGCTGATTGGCTTGTTATTGCCAAAGTCTTCCTAAGTTTACACTTTTAATGATGGATGCCACATTTATTATTTTCCGGGCCTCAGAAACTTCAAAACAGTGGCTGCAAATGGCAGAGCAATTGGTGGGTTATAAATTTCACCAGAGTGTTTATGTTCAGGATCCAGTTTATAAAAAAAAATACCCTTTAACTGTTTCTCCTCCTATTCTAGTGTGGCTCACCAAACTCCCATTGTGAATAAGGCTGGCTCTGGTCAACTGTTCCCATTAGATCTTTTCTAAAAAGATTGAAGTCATCAGTTATCAGCTTTCCTTTCCTGCCTACAGGTGGTGGTCACATTTTCCCATATCACTCTCCTTTTTTAATATTATTGAATATTCAATCAGTCCATTGTATTTATTGAGTGCTTACTGTCTGCAAAGCACTGTACTAAGCGCTTGGGAGAGTACAATAGAGCAATAAACAGAGCCCAGTAAAATGACAGGGAGAAGTGAGAGGGAAAGTAAACTCTAGGAATTTTGACACAGAGACGGCCAGAAATTCTAGAGAAGAGAAACCAGAAGACTGACGAGAGAAACAGATGGAGGATACTTTCTCCAGTCTTCCTTTCCTTCCCTTTTCACTGTTTTGAGGGGGTGGGACAGGGAAAGATGAATATTAACTGATCAGAATCTTGGTCACTTGAACAAGAGTTCCTGATAGTTAGCCAGCATTCTATTTTGCATTAATAAGTTAGGTTTTTGTTTTTAGTGCTGATTTCACCTCTTGCAAGATCTGTCGGTGATCATGCTTTGGTATGATCTATCTTCGTTGAAATATCCTGATTTTGTTAGGAGTGAGGGAGCTCTGTGGAGTTCTGCATTTAACTAATTCAACTTCTTGTTATGATTTTGCAATAGTATCATTTGTTCTTAAGCGTGAAGGTATGCCTTTGAAGACACCCACTTTCCTTGGACTCAGGACTCAAGACAGTTTTATAAGCTTTTCAGCCATTGAATCTACCCTCCTAGCACTTTAAGCCTATGTTCTCAAAGTTTATTTTCTTTTCCTTGATGATTTTACTTCTTTCCCTGAGGAGTAGCCAGGCCTAGTGGAAAGAACACGAGGCCTGGGACCTGGGTTCTAATTCTGGCTCTGCCATTTGCCTGCTGCGTGACCTTGGGCAAGTCCCTTAACTTCTTTGTGCTTCAGTTTCCTCATCTGTAAAATGGGGATTCAGTGCCTGTTCTTCCTCCAACTTAGACTGTGAGCCCCAAGTGGATTAGGGATGGGCCTGACCAGATTAACTTGTAACTACCCCAGTGCTTAGAACAGTGCTTGGCATATAAGTGCTTAACACATAAAATAATAATAATGCTAACAATCTCTCCTAACAAGATGTCCATCAACTTTAAAGTCTTCAGTTTTGAAGAGGAAAGCCAGAAGGACACCTGCTGTTGTTTATTTTTCTATCTTTTGCATTAGGGAATTATTCCTATTACAATCTACAGATTGATGACAGTCTACAGCCTGCTCTAGTGTTTTTCTATTTGGTATTGAGGTATAACTTATGAGGAAATATGAAAAAAGTGGAATATTTAGCTTAGAAAAGGGCTGATTAAGAGATGATAATAATTGTGTATATCTGAAGTGTCTTTTTAAAGATTCTAATTAGTTGTTTTTATACTATCCATTATATACCAGGCAAGAAAGACTAGATTAACTAATACCTGGAAAGTTTGAAATAGGATAGAATATCTCAACAGGTTGACGAAACACTGGACAAGTTTTCAAAAGAGGTCGAGGAGGTTCTTTTTCTAAAGATATTGAAATAGAATATCTGCCCTAAATTTACTAGACTTTAACCTGTGTAGAGGCAGGATGTAGTTCCAGATAACATTTGAGTTTCTTTCTAGCTTTAAGGTACTGTCATTTCATTTTCAACTTCCATCTATCTCCTTTCTGAGGTCAGCTCCATTAATAAAGGAGACTTTTGGTTTCTTGGCTTCAAAACCTTCCCAAATTGAATATTGTGGAAAAGCAATGTTGCTACAAAATAGGTTTTAAGGGGCTTGACCCTCTCCTCCCTTTTCTTCATATTAGAGCCTAAACTCAATATAGAAGAATTGTAAGTTGAGGGGATTCTAGATCCCATTTTTGACTTTGAGATGAGCCGAGGGGCTTCTTTGGATCCCATCCTGATTCTGAAAACTGGGTCCAGATGTCTACTCTTCTGTAGTGTTGGTCTCCAGGTAGGTGGTGAATTAAAAATAAATAGCCCCTTTCCAAATCCTCTCCTCCTCCTAACTGTACCATCGCCGTTAATAACCTGGCCAGCAGCTCAGATCTCTCAAGCCTGAAACCTTGGCATTATCTCTGACTCCTCTTGAATCCCATTATCCAGCCAGTAACCAAGTCCTGTCAGTTCTTCCTTTACATCTCCAGAATCTGCCCCTTCCTCTCCTTCCAAAGTTACCATGCTGAACCATGCACTTGTCTTAGTCCCCTTACCTAGAGAAGCAGTCATCTCTCAGACCTTCCTGCCTCCAATCTCTCCCATCTCCAGTTCATACATCACTCTGGTACCATTTTTCTATAGCACCATTTATTGCACATCTCCCTATCAGAAATCTCCAGTTGTTGCCCATTTCTCTTCTCATCAAGCAGAAGTGTCTGTCCATCGGCACTGAGGCACTAAATCAATTCTTTTGTGCTCTTACTCTTGCTGCTTTCCCACTACCTCCCTAGCTTGCATGCTTTGCTCCTCTCCAGCCAACGTAGTCATCTTGCCTTGTTCTTGGCTGACCACCTGGCCACACCCTTCCTTCTTCCTGGAACTCCCTCCCACTTCACATCCTACTGACCATTGCTCTTCTCATCTTCAGAATCCCCCTGAAATCTCATTTGCCCACTCGGGTTCCCCTTTTCCTGCCACTTCAGTACTTTGGTTTCACTTAAGGACTTGAGTAATCATCCCTTCCTTTCCTCCTCATCCCAGTTGCACTTATGTACTATCATTAGACTCTCTTCTTTTCCCCTACTTGTGATTTATTTTGGTATCTGTCTCTCCTACTAGAATGTAAGCTCTCTGATATCAGGGATTATGTCTGTTAACTCTTGTATTCTCCCAAGTGCTTAATACGGTGGTGTGCACAGAGTAAATATCATACAATATCGATTGATCGTGTCCTGGGCTTTTAGGGAATAGAAGGTTATTCCGGGATTCTGTGACCTTGTACTGAGGCTCGGGAAAGAGGGGAGGCCCCTGAACCTTACTCTAGGATCAGAAAACTGGAGTATGCCCCTAAAATTTTGCTGTTCAGGCTCTTATGTGTAATTTGTTTAGACTACGTACCTATAGTTGTCCTAAATATTAGAAGTGCATGGGTGGCTGTAAAAACCAAGGTAGAATCCATAGTCCCAGCCACATTATTTACATAACAAGGTTGCCCTTTGTGGTGGTAGTACGCGCTGAGTGCTTGTGTCACCTGAAACTGTTTTCTCTTTCCCCTCCTTGCCGCTCTTTTCCATAGGAAGCTTTTACACCGAGAACCACGCCCTTCTTGATGGCAGTGTGCCATGCAGGTTTATCTTCAGCAGTAGACTTGCACAATATTATCAGTGGTTATGGATAGCCTCCTAGGAATTGACTATTTTTGGTGAAAGTGCAGGAAGGAATGTCACACTCTCCTCTCCACTTCCCCTAATTTTTCCCCTCTTCTTCCCTGTGCAATAGCGAAGTAATGGCATTCAAAGCCACAACACGCCAGTAGATGCTTCGGGAACAGTGATGGTTGCAGAGGAGAGGGCACAGTGTGACATCAGCTAAAAATGAATAAAAGTAATGAGCAGGATGATAGAAGAAGTGTAAAAGGATTTGGGATCTAAATTGGTAAGAGCAACCGGGAGTTTGTAGCCTTTGCTGTAGTAAACAAATGAATTTTATGAAGAAAATGCAAAGGAGGAGTTGGTTGCTTGTAAATAATGTTTCAGGTTCTTTGCAGATAAACAATAAATTAAACAATATTTTACCTCATTTAGAAGAAGAATTATTTTAGTAAATAGAAGGAATCAATCTTAGCTCTTGGCGAGTCCAAGAGAACATAAGATTTCCCTTGTTGCGTCATAGTCAGCCGACAGTAGCATCAAAAGACCGTAGGAGGAACTTGGTGATGGCTACCCTCTTTAACAGCCTTTCTCTGAGCTAGCTTACTAGCTAACATCCGTACCTTTTCCCCTTTAAAGACAGGGATGATTACTTGAGTGCGGCTTAGGCGTCTCAATCCATCTTCAACCTTTTGATAAGTAGTAATGAATTCCATGTGCTTTCTATGCCCTCTGTCTCCAACCTTCAAGTTTCATTGTTTGTGCCCTTTCATTCTTGTGAGCGAGAGTTTGGTAGCATGCTAAAAATAGTAACTTTCTCCAATATCCATCTTTTTATCTCCATCCTGTCTGAATTCCATTCCTGACAAATTTCCTTCGTATTATGTAAGTACTATTGTCTGTTTACCCATAAGCATCTGTAATGTGTATTCTTCTCTAGAACAAAAAAATCAACTTAATCCTATCCCCCATTCAACTGTCTCAGAAGGAAGACAAAATGGTATCTAATCTTCACTGACTTCACTTTCTGTTGCTTTTTTTTCCTTGCTGCAAGTGCCTCTTACAAATAAAGTTATATAAAAAGTTACATTTCTTTAAAGTGCCATTCATTTACATACGACTAAAAAGCCAGTAAATTTGTACCATGCAAGCAGACTTTTTTGGTCACTCTAATCCTAATCACCAAGTGTATGTTGCACACATTTCCTTCCCTTTACTTGTATTTCAAATGAAGCTTGAAATTAACATAGGTTCCTTTTATTTTATCGTTTGTGCATGGTGTCACTTGATGTCAGCCCCAGTTTGATGAAAAGGCTTACTGCAGCTAAACAGTAGAGTTAGATGAAGAAAGAATTCCTGGTTTTAATCCAAGTTGGTTTATTGCTGTTTAGATAACTCCCAAATAGTGAAATTTGTTACAGGTGATGGGAGAGAAGTGTTTTGAATCCTTATGGTCAAGAATATTTCTTTATTGGGAGATCTCTGATGAGATGTGCTTTGAATGCAATGTTTGAAACTAAGGTGTGAAAAGTTGGGTGCTTCTCTCTTTACTGAGTGTATCTCTCCCCATTCCCCTGTGGTTTGGGGATGGTAATATATCCCGGGGGGTGGGATGGGGGAAGGTGTCCTAGATTTGGAAATAAGTTGGTCCGGGCCTCAGTCTGGTGTGCAATTATTAATAATATGAATTCTACGTAAGTGCAGTTAACCTCAAGCTGACTGGCTGGGTTTGATTGCCTGTCATTAGAAAGCAAGTTTAAGAACCCTTCCTCAGGGAAGGGGCCCAGAGGATTCTAACTTTAGAGTTCACTTTCTTTTTAAAACAACCCCTTGAGTGTGTTATTGATTCTTGAAATGAGATGCATCGACTGACTCTGGGATAAAGGGCTGAGGAGCTCCTGTCAAGAGCAGCTGGAAAGGAGAAAATGCAGACTTTCTGTTCATTTGGAAAGTGAATTTGTCAAAAATGGCTGCATGATTACATTGTCTCAGCTGACTTCTGGAATAGTGTCCATGTGTCTGTTGCCCTAGTGAGTTCTAGGCAGCTTGTTGTTTCAAATGCAGATGTCCATGTAATTGTGTGGAATGGATTTCCTCGACTGCAAGATCACTGTGGGCAGGGATCGTGTCTGGAAACTCTTGTTGTACTCTAGCAAGCACTTAGTACAGTGCTCTGCACATAGTAAGCACTTAATAAATACCATTGATGATGATGATGACGGGCCACGGAGTTGCTGCTCAAACAGCTTGTTGTTGTATTGTACTTTCCCAAGCACTTAGTACTCTGCACCCAGTAAGCACTTAATAAATACAATTGAATGAATGAATGAACAGAATATCCAGCTCTGTTGGTCAAGATAAATGGCACTCAGCCTGTCAGTAGTCTGTCTTTGAAATCCGTGGACAATAAACTCTCCAAGGCAGCCTTATCATTAAAAAACAGAAACCTCCCAAATCTCAGATTTTGTCTGCCAAGGCTGTCCTCATGCTGACTTCCTTCTCCCTCCTTGCTGGAAGTTGGAGAGGCTGGGACTTTTTTTTGGAGATCCCTATCCTGCCGATACTAGATTTTACTCATTTGGAGCCTGGGATAAGTGCTTATATGGTATAAGTGCTTATACAGATAGTAGTTTAAGTATAAAATCTATAAGGTTTTATCTGTATTTGTGTACTACATGTCATAGATTCGGGGAATGTGAACCTGTTTAACACATTCAGAACAGGACCAGGCCATTTCTGCTTCAGTTACCATTCCTGATTCATTGAATGACTTTTCTCTGTATTTCATTCATTCAGTCCTTCAATCATATTTATTGAGCATTTATTGTGTGCAGAGCACTGTACAAAGCACCTGGAAAGTACAGTACAGCAAATAGACAATCCCTGCCCACAGTGGGCTCACAGTGGGGGGGGAAGGGGACAGTATTTCTGTGTCAATCATACTTGCATTAACATCACCCAACAATGCCTTCCAAACTATCTATAAAGGTGACTATGAAACCTGATGGCAACATTGAAAGAGCCTTAGTGAACCAAGTAACCCTATCTAGTTCTTCTAATCGGACCAGTGATTAAGTGGTCTTTGAGATACTCTGCTAGGGAGCCTATCAGACTGTGGGCCAAGCTGGAAGATTATTTGGATGAGAATGTCTCTTAACATGCAGCAGCAGTACCACAAGAAAAAGGTTTTACCAGCGCACAGTGTCAGTCACACAACGTTCTTGTGAGCCACATTTTCATTGATAAAAAATCTCATGGTTAGTAGTGTCCCATACCATAATGGGACAGTTAGGATAATAGCGGGATATTATGTGGGTCATATACAAATTAAATCTAATGATACGGGAAAGAGGAGAAAAAAGGGAGGGAAGGATAAGAAAGTGAATGGAAAGAAAATACTTTTAATGGTATTTGTTAAGCGTTCAGCCAGTCATATTTATTGAGGACTCACTGTGTGCAAAGCACTGTACTAAACTTCGGGGAGAGAACAGTATAGAAATAAATAGACAAATTCCCTGCCCACAATGAGCTTATTGTCTAGGAAGTAAGCACTTGCTACTTGCCAGGCACTGTACTAAGCTGTTGGGTAGATAAGATAATCACATTGGACACAGACCACATCCCTCATGGGGCTCACAGTTTCCAACCCCATTTGACAGATGAGAGGTAACTGAGGCACAGAGAAATGAAGTGACTTTACCAACGTCACGCAGCAGACAAGTGGCAGAACCCAGGTCTATGTGACTCCCACTCTTCCTCTTTTCTGAGGGATGAGACCCAATCTCGTGTGGTCAAGTTCTTCCCCTTCTGGTCATCTTTGTCATCTTCCTCCTCTTCTTCCTCCTTCTCCTGTAGTGGCTTTTGCTGCTTACAGTTATGTGATGCAAAATATATTTTATTTTTTTCAAATATGTGTGGGGTGATTATGTGGTGGAGTTAATTGTATGAGTAAATATGTAATATATAATCTGTAATACACATCTACACATATATGTCATGGCTAGCACTTAACCATGCAGACTGAGTGGACCCTTACATTGGCATTCTTTAGAAGCTCAAATATGTGTTTCAGGTTTTTTTAGGATTTAGCAAAGCTGGTTGGTAACTAAAAAGGGTGGGCATTAAATCAGATAAGGGCCCACTTTTGGAGGAGAAGGTTGCCGCTTCTCAGGGGTAAGAAGCTTATGAGGCTCTGCTCTCCTCAGTGATAACATGGCAGCTGCGGCCATAGCTGAAAGCCTTGTTTATTCCTTCTGATTTTCCAAGAGTCAGAGTCGAGGAGCTGCCGAAATAGATAAGTGTGGAGGATGGATTAGAATGTAGGAAACACAGGGAAAAGTCATTTTTAAAAAAACAATTACCCTATATGGGTAGGGCTAGCTCCTTCATCAGACTCATTTACTTGATCCAGATCACTCCCTTCTGTCCCATGGTACTGTAGCATGGCTTGGTGGCAAGAGCCCAGGCTTGGGAGTCACAGGAGGTGGGTTCTAATTCGCCTCCGCCACTACTCTGCTGCATGACCTTGGGCAAAAGATTTAACTTTTCTGTGCTTCAATTCTCTCATCTGTAAAAAGGGAATTAAGACTATGAGCCCCACGTGGGACAATCCGATTACCTTGTATCTATCCTAGTGCTTAGAACAGTGCTTGGCACACTAGTAAGCACTTAACAAATACCATTATTATTATTATTTTACTGTAAATCTGCCCTCAAACCTGAACACACATCATTTTAAGGCATTCTCAGATTCCCAGTAATCTTGCTGCCTAATCGTCAGTCCAGCTTTTGGGGCCTTTGCTCACCCTCATCTTGGGTGAAACAGAGCAAAAATGGCTTAGCGAGTTGTAAGACAAAATCAGCACCAGTTTTTTTCATAATGGTTTTGATGTAGGTCATTTCTAGGTCAAACGTAAAGTGAAACAGGGAGTGAGATGATGTAATCATGAATTTTCACCTGAGGCTGAAGAACAGAATGGGAATTGTGGGTTAAAATTTCATTTGAATTGTTAAACATTTTCCTAAAGTGGCACTTTTGTAAGGGGCTCAGTGTTGGAGTGGGGGTTGAAGTTGTGTGCTTTCATAAAATTAGGTCTCTCTCCTCCCTACAGAGACTTGAGTTGTGGGTGAAGGTGACCCTGGCTTGGTGAAATTGATTGTTGGGAAGGAGTCGAGTGGTGTGTTAGAGAAGGTTTTTAAAAAATGAGAAACGGAAGCGAAAGCTTCTCAAGCTGAGCAAACCACCTGTAGAGTGAGGAAAAATAGAAGGCCCATTTATGAAAAGAGTTAGATTTGAGTGGGAGGAAAGGCAAGAGTGAATCAGGCATCTATCTAGTGTGGAATAGTGACTCAGGGAGGGAATTTATTAAAAATGAAAACAAGGCAGAGTTTAGTTTAACTCTCAGAATTTGAAAATGCTCAACCACATTTCCTCCTGGCTTTTAATGGAGGTAGAAAACTGCTGATGAATTGGAGAGGGAAGTGAGGAAAGGGAATAGAGAAAGAGGGATATGGATTTCTTAATTTACTGAAATCTTAGCAAAACTGCCTTAGTTTACCTTTTGCAGCTTAGTTTCTCTTGTTTATTATACTCCCACTGAGCACGTTCCACAAAAATCCTCATTTTTTAATGACTTAACCACACTGCTTTATGTTGCCCTGCACTGCAGCAGTACCTAGAAACATATATCCTAGTGGTTAGCAATGCCACCACCCAAATTCCCTACCTCTCCCTCATCTAAGTCCCTTATTTCCCTCTAGTAACCCATTATTAATCACTTGTCTAAAATGTAGCCAAACAGCTCTTGAAATCTAATCCTTGACGGTCATCCTTGCCCCTGCTCAGTGCGAGGGGTACCTGTACCAGCCCTAGGGCAGTTTTCTGCCCACTCTGAGGTAATAGAGGAAAGGGAGGTTGCTAGGGAGCCTTTTAGCATTCTGTCTGCAGCATGAGTCAAAGCCCTTTTATTCCCCGTGATGAAAGTGCAAAATCACTTCAGTTCAAAATCACTTCAGAAATGACCCCTCCTGGCTGTTGACATGAATTGTCCACATTTTGTTATCACAAAGCCAAAGATGATGGGATCTCAGTGGTCATTGATTTTATTAATGATAGTAATATTGCATTATTATATTACTGCTGTGCCAAGCACTGTACTAGATGCTGGGGTAAACGATAATGAGGTCAGACACAGTCCCCGCCCCACATGGAGTGCACAGTCTAAGTAGAAAGGGAGTAGGATTCAGTCCCCATTTTGCAGTTCGGGAAACTGAGGCTCAGAGAAGTTGTGACTTGCCCAACGTCACAAAGCTGGCAAATGGCAGAGCTGGAGTTAGAGCTCAGGTCCTTGGACTTCCAGGCCCATGCTCTCTCCACTAGGCCACGCTGCTACTGTCTGTTGCTTTGTCTAGACTCTTCTTGTTGTATTTCCCTTACTAATTGGGTTGGTTTGATTCAAAAGCTTACACACAAAATCCTTTAGTTGATTTCCTCATAAGCAACAGACTATTAACATTCTCTTTCAGTCAATGTTAATTAAGCAAGAGGCGAATTTTACTGCCGGAAATGGGCCTGCTTCTGAACCATGGTAAAGGCACTGAATAGAACAGACCATGATGATTTGTACTTTCCAAGGCAGCGAGCTCTCTCACGCTCTGATCTGTGCAGGAGCCGAGAGAGCAGCGAGGCGGGTGTTTGTTTTCGGATTAATAGTTGAAGTTTGCTCATGTGGAAATGAAGCGGATTTCCTTGTGACTAGAATCTGTCATTAAAAAGCCATTATCAAAGTCGTCCAGCACAATTCTTGCTCCTTTACGGCTAATGACAAAACAATCTTTTAAAAAAACAAAACACAACACTTTAATTTTTTATTTTTCTACTTCGAGGGTAGCTTAGTTGCAGAAGACTTAACAGAATGGAACCGTAGTGAAGTGAGGCAGTTTAGAGATTTATTGATCAATAAAGAAGACAATTACAGCTTGTTTATGAAAGGAAACCCCCCCCCCCCCCCATGGCCCTTTGAGCAACATTGAGACTCTAATAATGATAACTCTGGTAACCAGCTTGAAACCATAAAAGTCGATAGGAAGATATAGGATTTCAATAAAGTTATGACACTAGATAAACTTTACTCCAGGAACAGATTTTCCCTGGATACGTGACTGGCTCCAGCTAGATTTGTAACTTTAATTTTTCACTTATTGGATTTGTTTTTGTCATCAACTAATTATAAAGCCTGTAATGGAGGCCACTAAGTCAGATGGGCAGATAGCAGGGAGATGAATAGCAGTGTTAGTCAATGGGACCGTAGGATTGGAGGCGATTTGTACAGTCAAGGGCGTGGGGGGAGGGGTGATTTCAGCATCATCTCTCTCCCTGGATTAGGAACTTCCCTTTTTGTTCTGCAGAAAGTTTGCTGGGACAAGGATGGGGCTCCCCTTGGGAAGTGGAAATATGGACAGGATTCTTATTGACTTTTTCCTGCTTCCCCACCTCCACCCCTCCCTCAAAAAAGAGTTAATAGTCTGCTGGTCCATCTTTGAGAAGCACTGTGGCCTAGTGGAAGGAGCATGGGCCTGGAAGTCAGAGGACCCGGATTCTAATCCCCGCTCTGCCCCTTGTTTGCTGTGTGACCTTGGACAAGTCACTTCACGTCTCTGGGCCTCAGTTACCTCATCTGTAAAATGGGGATTACAGCCTTCTGCCTCCTGTATAGACTGTGAGCCCCATGTGGGACGGGGCTGTGTCCAGCTGAATCTATCCCAATGCTTAGAACAGTGCTTGACACAAAGTACTTAACCAGTCCCATAATTATTAATCATTATTGTTATATGAATGAAAGCTGCCAGATGGTAATGGTTGGGTCCTTGGAATGCACTGAACAAAAATGAACAAACTGTGGGCATTGAGCACATACAGACAGTAGAAATTTGGTTATAAGAAGGGCTCCAGAGTCAGGAATCTCCACCAGGATCACTCATGTATTCCTTATTTTTAATGTTGTCATTATTATTGATGATATTTGTTAAGCACTTACTACATGTCAAGCACTGCTCTAAGTCCTGGGATAGGACCCATTCTCTGTCCCACGAGGGGCTTTCAATCTAAATAGGAAGGATTATGATTTAATCCCCATTTTTCAGAAGAGGCCCAGAGAAGTGAAGCGATCTGTCCTAGGTCACACAGCGGGCTAGCAGCACACCCAGGATCGAAAGCCAGGTCCTCTGACTTCCAGGCACATGCCCTTTTTGCTACGTCACGTTGCTTCTCGTGGCCTATGTACAAATATATAAGGATGATAAATCCTCTGCCACATTCCCATTGTGCCGCCCAGAGGCCCTCCTCCCAGTGTGCCCCATTTTATGTGGGTCCATGAAACTGCAGCACCACCTTCCTTGGCCTTCTTGCCCATCAGAATCCCCTGCCACCTTCCCTCTAGGCCATGCACATGTGGGGCATTTAAGCTGGTGTCTCCAAATCGTAGGATGTTGGGAATTTTGGTCGTGACTGGACTCCTGACCCTAGTGGCAGCTCTTTGAGGCCCCTTTACCACCAGAATTGCTAGACTCTGAACTTGGTCTTTTATTGTGTATCATTTCATCTCTCCTACCATGTCCCTTGCCAAACCCATATGCACCTAACCCTTAGATTGTTTGGGCCTGCCCAATTTTCGCTTGTGCATTTTTCCCCCCGAGTGCTGTGTTGTTGCCAATGCTAGTAGTTGTCAGAGTTGTAGGAGTCATAGTAGTAGTTGTTGTCATAGCTGTTGCAGTTGTTGTTGTTTTAGTTCAGGGACCCTGCCCCTGTCCCCCTTGGGGCTCACAGTCTCAATCCCCATTTTCCAGATGAGGTAACTGAGGCCCAGAGAAGTGAAGTGACTTGCCCAAGGTCACACAGCAGACAAATGGTGGAGCCCGGATTAGAACCCACAACCTTCTGACTGCCAGGCCTGTGCTCTGTTCATTCATTCAACCGTATTTTTTGAGCGCTTACTGTGAGCAGAGCACTGTACTAAATGCTTGGAATGTACAATTTGGCAACAGATAGAGACAATCCCTGCCCAACGACGGGCTTACAGTCTAAACTGGGGAGACAGACAACGAAACAAAACAAGTAGTCAGGCATCAACACCATCAAGATAAATAGAATCATAGATATATACACACCATTAATGAAATAGAGTAATAAATGATATATACAGATATGCACAAGTGCTATGGGGAGGGGAAGGGGGAAGAGCAAAGCAAGGGAGAAGGGGGAATAGGGAGGGGAGGAGGAGGCAGAGGGAAGGGAGGGCTCAGTCTGGGAAGGCCTCCTGGAGGAGGTGAGCTCTCAGTAGGACTTTGAAGAGGGGAAGAGAGTTAGTTTGGCGGATGTGAGGAGGGAGGGCCTTCCAGGACAGCGGTGGGACGTGGGCCAGGGGTCGAAGACGGGACAGGCGAGAACGAGGCCCAGTGAGGAGGTTAATGGCACCGGAGGAGCGGAGTGTACGAGGTGGACTGTGGAAGGAGAGACGGGAGGTGAGGTAGGAGGGGGCAAGATGATGGAGAGCTTTGAAGCCAAAAGTGGGGAGTTTTTGTTTCATGCGGAGGTTGATAGGCAACCACTGGAGGTTTTTGAGGGGGGAGTGATATACTCAGAGCATTTCTGTTGAGAGATAATCTGGGCAGCAGAGTGAAGAATAGACTGGAGTGGGGAGAGACAGGAGGATGGGAGATCAGAGAGGAGGCTGATACACTAATCCAGTCGGGATATTATGAGAGTTTGTACCAGCAAGGTAGCAGTTTGGATGGAGAGGAAAGAGCGGATATCAATATTCTACGAAATAATTAAAAGTACAGATCTGGAAGAACAGTCATATTTACATGAGTGTTTCACTCATATTTCATCTCGAACTCATTTCATATCTTTGAAGATATAGCTAGTGAAAGTAGGCTCCTGTATTGAACTTTTGATTTGACATTTGGAAGTGAGAGAGTCATGACAAATGGCATTTTTCACTGGGGGAGAGGTATAACACATGCATGTAAGCAATTTCATTTCCCTTCTGAGAGAGAGAGAAATTATGTTAATAATGCCGACCGGCAGGCCCTTGCAGCGCAAAGTAGGATCGAACCAGTTGTGAGGAATCATGTGGGGTTGTAGCTCACTTATTAATAGGTTATTAGCAAATTGAAGGCCACATCTCTGGGACTCCAACATAGTAGTGCTTCTTGGGTGAAGAAACTCCTCTGGCAATTGTACATTCAGTCATTCCTTCTTTCAAAAATTTTAAGATTTCTTCCTGAAGGCATTACTCTTTTCTTTATCATTGTTCTTCCTTCTCCCCTCACTGTTTATCATTTCTGCCTCTCTCTCTCTCTCCCCCACTATATGTGTATCCCTAGACTGTAGGCTCCTTGTGAGTAGGGAACTTGCCCACCAAATCTGTTACCTTGTATTCTCCCAAGCGTTTAGTACAGTGCTCTGCACCCAGTAAGCACTCGATCAGTGCTATTGAACGATTGTTTAAGCTTCATGTGGGCAGAGAGTTTGTTTGGTGTTTGTCATACGCTCTTAAGACCTTACTGCTTTAGTCTCAGTCAGTTTTATTGATGATTTTTGCCACTTGTAGATGACGGCTGGTTGTACATTCCGAAGTATCTTTGAAATGCACCTACCTCTTCCAGGGAAACCAGAAGTTGTACAAGGTACCGCCTTCAAGATTCCTAGTCCCGTGAAAGGAAGCCCGTGAGCCCGTCTTCTAGACTGTGAGCCCCTTGTTGGGTAGGGATTGTCTCTCTTGGTTGCCGAATTGTACTTTCCAAGCCCTAGTACAGTGCTGTGCACAAGTGAATGAATTGAATGAATGAAGGGAAGTGACTGATGGTCATTCACTTAGTGTCCCAGATTTGTCACTATGTTCCACTCTTTCTCCTTGACTCACCACCTTGGGTCTGTCTTTGTCCACAGGAACGCGATGGGATGAGAGCCATCCTGGAGTCATACGACAGTGAGCTGACCCCGGCTGAGCACTCTCCCCAGCTGAATCGTCGCATGCTGGAGGCTGAAGATATGGTACAGAAGGTGCATGCTGTCAACACAGAAATGGAGGTAAAGGTCTGAAGCTGGAATTGTCATCCTCTGAGAGCACCTCTCCCCTTTGCAAAATATCACCTACGTTTTTACACTACCCAGGCTCATTGTGAGCAATGAGCGAATTCTGCGAATTCTATTACATCGAACTCTCCCAAATGCTCAGTACAGCGTTCTGCTCGTAGTAAGCATTCAATAAATACCACCGGTTGAGTGATTCATTCTTACTACTATTTGAGACTTGTGAGCCCCATGTGGAGCAGGGACTGTATCTGACCCGATTTTCTCAGATCCACCAGCACTTAGCACAGGGCCTGGCACAAGGTAAGTGCTAAACAGATGTCATAATTATTATTATTTAGAAAGGCTGGATAATTAGGATGTACCTTTAACCTGAGGTGTTGTATACAAGTGGAATGTGGGAGAACAAAATGTTCATCTTTCATTATCTCAATATTTTAAGGCAGTTAAGACCCATGTAGCAAATTGTCTTTTTTTTTCCAGTTCACCAGGGCCCAAAAGAATGACTACATCCTCATAAGGGAAGAGTTTGCTTCTGTCTCTTTGTAGGAGCAGTCTATGAATTCTTACCCTTTTAAAAGTGATGAAGCACAGGTGCAAAGAAGTTAAGTGACTTGCCCAAGGTTAAAACAGAAAAGGGTTTGTTTTGGGTTTTTTTTCCCTGCAACTAGTTTCTAGAAAGAGTTCTCTCTTCTGGCCCCGACCTGCCTATTAGACTCAGATTTCTGCGCCTGCGGCCTTCTTGTTAAAATGTCCTCTGGATGTGAAGCCCGAGGAGTGCTCCGCAAAAAGGACATTCAGAAGAAATAAGGGAGATAGGGTGTCCGACCTAGGCTCAGAGGAAAATGCTGAGTGAATCTTTTGAAGAGTGGCCAAACTCTGCTTGAACCTGGCTGAGAGCATTTCCAGAGAGTAAATTAAATTTTACTCTGAAGCTTTGGCTTAAAACAGGATTGAAAAAAAAGAAAAACTAGGGTTTAAACTATAAAATCCAAAAGTAAACCCCAACCCCCTATGTTTCAGGCTTGTTTCCTTTCAAGTACTAATTAAGCAAAGATTTCTGTTTTCTCCTCCCAGTCTTCCCCAATCTGCTGTCTTCATTCATCCCAAGCCAGCCTTTTTGCTATATCTTGTCCTCAACTCTCCCCGCTCCATCCCCTTGCTCCTGCTGTTTCCCTGGCTCGTAACTCCCTCCCTCCCCACATCAGACAGACCACAGCTCTCTCCCCATCCAAATCCTTCCTAAATTCTGCCTCTTCCAACAAGCTCTCTCCAATTGTTTTCCCAGCATCCCTAGTCATATCACCCCTTCAGTCAACTCTAGTGCTTACGAGCGTATTTATGCCCTCCTTAACGTTTACCCGCTTTATTTATTTTTGTCTGCTCTAGTTGTAATTGCGTGTATGTTGGTCTAGCCCATTAGAATGGAAGCTCCCTGTGAGGACGGAATGTGTGAATTTGTTATTCTTTACCTGCCAAGCTCCTAACACAGTATCGTGCTCCAAACGGGTGCTCGATACATGCCGTAGCCTACGCTCTGCTACTTCTACTGCAAGGAGAGAGGCAGCACAGCCTTGTGGATGGAGCCCGAGCCTGGCGATCAGGAGAACCTGGGTTTAAATCCTGGCTCTGTCACTTGGCTAATTTGTGACCTTGGACAAATCACTTCACTTCTCTGTGCCTCAGTTTTCTCACCTGTAATAAGGGTATTAATACCCTGAGCTCGCTGAGGGCAGGGAATGTATCCATCTGTTGTTGTACTGTACTTTCCCAACCACTTAGTACAATGCTTTGCACACAGTAAGTGTTCAATAAATATGATTGAAAGTGGGACATGGACTGTGTCCAACCTGATTATTTGTATCTACTCCAGAACTTAGTGCCTGGTACATAATAAGCACTTAACAAATACTATGCGTGCACATGCACACATACACACATATATGCATGTGTGTGTGTGTATATATATATATATATATATATATATATATATATATATATATATTGTGTCCCTTGTCTGTTTGAAAAGCACAAGCAGGTCCTTGTAAATTGTTTCTGTTTATGGGGCTGACCCAGAAACCAGGAAATGACTGTGACTTTCTTATCTGGAGGTTAGTATTACAGACATGTTATAGTACTTCAGGGGAAGGAGTCCATCAATATCCCCTCAACACTAAGTTGCATTGAGACCTGACTTTTATTTTATGTCCATTCGAACTTGCCAGGTGGCTGTGGGCCAGACACTTTTCTGTCTAAGACCCTCCATTCCACGAATGAGTTGTCACACAACCAATTCTCAATTAGCTCTGCTAATGGGAGAGTCATAACACTGACAAAAGAAATACATAGATAATCCCCACACCTCATTTCATATATTGGCTCCCAATTCCTCCTCCAGCAAGCATTTCACAGAGCTGCTCATAAAATATAAAACTGACTGATTTGAATTATCTCCCTCTCCCAGCTCCAGCCCAGCGGTACTAACAAGCAGTCGAATGGAATGAAAAGCAGAGAGGAAAGGGCCTGCATGATCAGTCCCTAAATAATCACGAGTTTGTCTGGGTGTACTCTATTCCAGCCTTAGAGGAAGGGATGTATTAGAATATCTGTGTTGCTCCATCAAATCCCTAAGAAATGTCTGTCGTGTTCCTTCTAATAATGATGGTATTTATTAAGTGCTTACTGTGTGCTAAGCACTGTTCTACGTAGATACAAGGTTATCTGGTTGGACACAGTCCCTGTCCCATGTGGAGTCCACAGTCTTAATTCCCATTTTACAAAGGAGGTAACTGAGGCACAGAGAAGTGAAGTGACTTGCCCAGGGTCACACAGCAGACAAGTGAAAGAGCCGGGATTAGAACCCAGGTCCTTCTAGCTCCCAGGCCCCGTGCTTTCTCCACCACATCATGCTGCTTCTAGGACAGAGCATAGAGTGAGCACTGGAAGCCTGCACCTTCATCATTTCCATTTTGAAAGTAGAGTAAGAAATGATTTTATTAGAATAGGATTACTATTTCTCCATAAATAAAGCAAATCAAAACAAGAGCCACAAGTCACAGGGGTCTCTTAGTTTGTGGATTGTCCAGGCCTCTTCCTGTCCTTTTTTTTTGGGTCCATTCCACTGCCACTCTCTGTCTTCAGCTTGAGCCTTGTATGTGAAAATGAGATGAGTCCTATTTGAGTTTGGCGAAAGTTTGTGGTTGTGGAGACAGATGTAAGTGATCTCAGCGAGGTTTGCATCCTAGTGTATCACCTCTGCAGTCAGCACAAGGTAGAAATTGTGGTTTGATTTTTGATCACTTCCAAAATGGCTTTCCAAAGAGGTTTTAGAGAGTTTAAAAATTCCCAGCAAGACTGAAGGGAACAGGATGTAGAGACCTAAGAGGTTAAGTATGATGGGGGAAGGACGTGTAACATTACAGGAGTGTAGCAAGAGATGAGTTTCTTGCAGGAGCAAGAACAGCAGCATTTATTGAGCGAACTCTTGGTGTGGTGCAATGTGCTAATTGCTTGGGAAGTACAGAATAGCAGGGTAGCATGTTTCCTCCTCACGAGGAGCCTACATTCAACAGAGCAGACGATCATAAGAGTATGTACAACTCAAGTGGAACTAGTAAATAAACACTGAGTACACAGATATGTATATGCACACATGAATATGTATGTTCTCTATATATACTCAATATGTGTGTGCACTAGGGAGAGGGTTTTAATAACTGGAGAGGCAAACATAAACCTATTTACAACTAGAGAGGTCAAAAATAAATGGAGCAAACTCCACCCCTTCAGGAAGAGAGCTGCAGATCAGGACTGATGTTCTATTCCTTAACCTCTTCTACAGGAAGAATCGAGTGAGCACTTCTCTTTGTGATTGAGTGGGAAGTGTGGTGAGGCTGGGTGAGGGTTGATTAGGTAGTCAATAGTCCGCTGGTACAATGAGTCACTGGTGCTGTTAACAGTGATTGATGAGAGGAATTTCATCTTCATACATCTAGAGATATGTGTGTATTGTTAGACTCCTGTTCCTGTAGAGGGATGAGGATGATTAGTGTTGCTTTGCTTTTCTCCCTCCTCCCTCTGCCCCACCCCCTCCCCACCACCATTCCTCTTCTCCATCTGTCTTTCTGCTGCTATTATGTGACTAGTTCATGTTGGTGGGATTTTGACGTCGCCCAGGCACCCTCCCCCAGGTTCTTTCCCTCTCCAGTGATGCGCGAGCTGGCCTACTAAATCCTCTTGGTTAAAGAATTTTCAAATCCTTAAACCTTATCTTTTAAGGTTCCCATAGGCAGATCTCTTGATTGGCAGGACCCCTCTTGCCTAATTGGATCATCTCTTTGAAGTCGATGCAGGGAGCCTTTCCATGCTTATGACCGAGAAGACCAATGAGTGACTAACCCTCCCTTTATCGTGTGTGTGTGGAAATGTAGTTCCTGGTAGGGCTGGTGTGTTTGTCCCTTCTAGGATCTGTCTCTGGTTTGGGGGTCTGCCTCCTGATATATCAATCTGTAGAAGCCTTTGCTTTAAGGAGGGCAGCCCCTCTCCCTCTTGTCTTCCACCTGTACATCTGACTATCTTTGCTGTGGTGGACTGTGTCTAACCTGATAAGCTTGTATCTACCCCAGTGCTTAGTACAGTGCCTGGCACGTAGTAAGTACTTAACAAATACCACAATTATCATTATTATTATAATTATTACTTTCCACCAGTCTACTGGGATATCGTAGCGTTTGAGACCGTGCTGCCCTATTTATCACCCTGTAGCAGGTCTTTGGGCCTCCTACTCTCATCCATTCCCATCACATATGTCCCGCTCAGCGAAGCAGTGTTTCTGTGAGCATTGTTTCAGGGCTGGGGTGCTAACTGCATTTTAGGATCTCATTAAGTGCACTTCTAAATAAGTAATTTAAAAAATGATCAGCCTCATTTAAGTGGCTCTACAATTAAATAATTTTGGAAATAAAATGTCTCAATTAATGTCAAATTCAGTAGAACAACAAACACCATCAAGGGCCATCTAATATTACACCCATAAAATCCTTATAGACACACGCACATACAAGCACACACACACCCTATGCTTCATATTTTGAAGAAGGCATCACTGATGGTGAGATTCTCGTCACTCATTTTGGTGTTTGAAAAGACTCATATACACTGGATGATCCGTAATCATTATGATTACCATATTATAAGCTTCTTCCTGTGCTGATGTGCAGTGTTTGCTACTTGCAAGGTTTTCATGATTGCTTCTTGATCTTCCAATCTCCTCATAGCCTCTGCTCAACAGAGGAACTTCCCTGCCAGTTTCTGATGGCAAACTGGTCTGCCTCCTGACAGTCCATTGCTATTCCACAGTGTTTGATTAGGGGTTTATTATGTCTTTAACATAATTATTTTATTTTCCTTGACTGCTTATGTCCTCTTTCAGTTTCTATCCGGCAACTACTTGGGAACCCTGTGAACATTATGTAAATGTCAAGGAGGTAGTTTGTAGTAATCTTGTCCCGCAGTCTCGTGTTGAGTGGTTATTTTGTGACACAGCGGAAACTGCTCAAGGAACTGGATTAATCTCCAGAGCTAGGTTCAGATCTCAGTCTTACTGATTTGATTTTCTACTTCTTTGTCTGTCTTACGTCATTGGACAGTGCCCTGCCCGGGTAGAATTCATTGATAATATTATTCTATTTTGGTTCTGTGTAGGCTGTTGCCAAACTGTCTGTGATTTGGGGTTTTGTTTCCTTTCAGATTTATCAGTCCATAACATTCTGCCAATTCTGCGAAGTGATTCATAAACATTTGCATGTCTTTTTGTGTATGTGTCTCAAATCACAGTTGTCAGCAACTAGCAGTTCCTGGATGAATGTCTCATAGACTTTTAATGTTCAGAACCTGTTGAACTGGAAGCCTTTCCTAGTGATTCGGAAGTGCGTTCTGACACCAGCTCCCTGATCTCGCATCGCAGCCTCAAGTTTGGCAGCATCAAATAGGTTGGGTTTAACCAAACCTACTATAGAGCCTTGCTTCACCCTGACTGTGATGAGAAAAAGGCAGGCTAGGCATCCCCAACTCTTGATTCAGCTGATGTAGGTTAAAGGCTCTTGGTGAACACCCCAGAAAAGCTGGACTTAGCTAACAATTTCCAGGGCCCTGGCCTGCTTTCTGAGGTCTGCGAGCAGAGCATAGGAGGCATAGGTTATTCTTTGCGCTTGCGTTGTATCTTTCTTGTTGCACAGATCCTGTGCGCTGTGTTTTGGTCTGAAGCCCAAGGAGGATCCAGGGAGTACCTGTCCCTGATGTCCCTTGTCAGAGGTGCAGAGAGACATACTCTGGGGACTGTTCTATGATTCCATCTGTCTGGACCATAATAGTACCTGTCAACCATCTGTCTGGACCATAATAGTACCTGTCAACTGGATCATATTGGGATAGAGATGCAACTTGGGTGCAAAGAAAGAGGAATTTTGGCTTAAGAAGATTTCCATATGGGTTGTGATGCACCTGATTGCTATCCCTTTCGTTTTAAACTATGGTGAGGGCTGGGAGAGCAATCTGGGTAATGAAGATGGTGCAACAAGTTGAATAGGGTCACATTTCCAGCTGATTCCTCACCGGTGGGTTGCGATTTTTTGTTTCCACATCGTGCTGTCTTGTCGTGAGTTCCCTGGTTAATACGTTGGGCCCCTTGTTACCTCTCCCCTCGAGCACTTGGGTGCCGATGCGGTCCCCATCTAGAGGAAATAAGCAGAAAGCATACCCGAGTTAAAAATCCTGCCGTGGAGTGGTGGTGGAGTGGCGAGGCTTTAATTACCGCCGAGCTCCAACTTTAAATTTAGGACTTTGAAAGGTTAACTCCAGCTGCACAAAGAGAAATCATCATAAATACAAGTCCATTAATAGCCATTTTATTACAACACATTCAACTCCGTATGAAACATTAACGAAGAGAGATTTTCAGAGGCTTATACTGACACCTTCAACAGTCCCCGACATTTTTTACTTCTAGAGATTTATACTGCCTGTGTGCACCATATGTGCCCTGATCAGTTAATTATGAGGCTGACAGTTTCGCCACATCAAATGCCATATGTTCTCATTTTCTCACACCAGGGGAATTGGGGACTCTGTCAGTGACCTCAAAGCTCATTGACCAAATATTATCACCGTATCAGCACCTCGTAAGGCTCACACATCTGCTGATCGTAGAGTACGGCACTGCTGAGGCATGTAATCTTCCTTGTAAAAACTGATGTTTGTAGAGCGAAGTGCTTAGCAGCCACCCTTCTATTTAACATGCTTCAAATTGATATGCATAGGCGGTGAGGTGTTTATCCGATTGGCTCACAGCTTATCCTTGTTCATCTCCTCTGCCTCTCATTCTCTCCCCTAAGTCTTTGCATCATCTTGCCTTCCTCTTCTTCAAGCTGCCTCTGTGGTTCCCCCCTCCTGCTCTCGCCCCTGCTTTTCCCCTTCCTTTGTTTCTCTTCTCTTGTCCCTCCCACCCAGGGAGGCAGGAGGAAGCTTCATTCATAGAGAGATGTAAGGAGCAAATTGCTGTGATGAGAATATGAATCTGTCTCTGCCGCCTCCTATATTTTGTGAAGGCTGGCTTTTCAATTGATTTTTTAAAAAAATTTATTAATGCTTTTCATTTACTCATGTTCACAAGCGTACACACACACAATTACACACCCAGCCCTTCAACACTCTCTCCAGATGCACATTATCTTGCTTATGACCTGTCAGTTGGCCAAGCTTATTGGAGGTGCTCAGTGGGTGTGCTATAAGGAGCTTCCCTGCGCACATCCTCTCTCCCATTCCCTAGCCAAGCCCATTACTCACCATGGTCGTGTAAGATGATATGAGGAAGAGAATGCCCAGTGAAGCTGTCAGAGCTTTCAGGCCGTTTCCTTCTGTGGAATAAATAGGTCTTGTATACATCTGTCCTTATCCTATACCTTGTGGTGGCATCCCCAATGTGGAATCTTCCAGAGCTGGAGCCGTGCCATTCTATCTATATTCCAGTAAGATTCCTTGGGAGAATTAGGATAATCTCCATGGAGCAGGCCCAAGAATGTTCTCTCCAAGCTCCGGAGCAACCTGGAAGGTGATTGCCTGGGGAGCACCTCTCTAGATGAGTAGCAGCGTGGCCTAGAGGATAGATCCCGGGCCAAGAAATCAGAAGGACTTGGGTCCTAAACCCATCTCCTCCACTTGCCTGCTATGTGACCTTGGGCAAGTCACTTCACTTGGCCGTGGGAGTGGCGCAGCCGGGTAACATAGCTGCATTGGGCACGGCCTCCTTGGGTCAGGAGGTCGCTCGCATCACCTGAGCGCCTACCATGGGCAGAGTGCTCTCCTGCTCACTGGAGAGAGTCTGATAGCCAGCAGCTGTTACCTCTGCCCGGATCAGCAGAGTCAGAATCGACTGTGAGAAGAGCAAAAGTGGTGTGTGCCCGGTGGGGCCGGTGCCCATCGACCTGGGCAGATGGGACCCGCACCTCTCTTCCCCTGGAGACTTGTGCTTTGCCTAGTGGATAAAGCCTGGCTTAGTTGATAGAGCACGGGCCTGGGAGTCAGAGGGTCATGGATTCTAATCCCAGCTCCGTGACCTGTCTGCTGTATGACCTTGAGCAAGTCACTTTACTTCTCTGCGCCTCATTAGCTCATCTAAAAAATGGGGATTGATACTGTCAGCCCTACATGGTACGGGGGCCGTGTCCAACCCGATTTGCTTGTATCCGCGCCAGCGCTTAGTACAGTGCCTGGCACTTAGTAAGCGCTTAAGAAATACAACAATAATAATAACCTATTATTATTATTGTGGTCTGTCCTTCAGTTACCTCATCTGTAAAATGAGGATTAAGTCTGTGAGCCTCACGTGGAACAGGGACTCTGTCCATTCTGTTAATTTTGAATCTACCCCAGCACTTAGAGCAGGGCTTGGCACTTAGTAAGCCCTTAACAGGTACCATCATCATCAAATATATCCTTCCTTTCCCCTTCGTTCCTCCCCGCTTCTTTGATTAGGACTTTCCTGGACCTCTGGGTGATTTTCTCTTGAACATCTACTCTTCTGTCTGCCCCTTGCCCCTGGCATTGGACTGGGAGTCTTAAGGAAATACTTCAGTGGGGGGGGGGGGGTGCCAAGGCTGAAGTGTTTTGCTGAAATGATAGTAAAGTTCCTGGAGGAACTGACTCAGATAAAATTTAACTTTCCTCGGTCCTTTAATTTTTCCTTCCTCTCGCCCCAGTTTTTTTTTTCTGTGCTGTGTTTCCTTCTCCTAGACTAATTGTATATTTCCTTGGGTACTGGAGGTATTTCTACACAGTGTTAACATTTTCTCTTTAGTTGGTGTTTGGAGAGGTCTCGGAAATCTATAATTGTTGTTTCATAAGCAGTTGTTCAGATGTTATAAACAGCCCGGCTCCTGCGAGGAACTCATATTGGCCCTAGTGAACCACCCGGGGTGACTGGGGAAAGGCGACGAGCGGAAGATGAATTGGCCTCGACTTTCTTTAGAGAGTTTGAAATTGGATTATTTTATGGCGAATGTTTGGAAGGAAAAGATAACTGATGCGTGTTTACGATTCATTCCCACTTGCCACAATGAGGCAGAAAACTCCACAATTCCACCTGGACCTGAGACTTCCACTGTGTTCCATGTGGAGGGTGAGCGTGCCTTTGGAGATACGGTATTCACGGTCGCCTCCGACTGCAGGTAGGAATGGGGAGGAGAGGATTTTAGCTCTAAGGAGCCTGCAGTGATCGTGGCAGCCCCACAAGATGGCAGCAGCTAGAGGCTGCGCCGGCTAGAAGAACCTGCTGGTTGTGTTATGGTTCTTTTCCAACGATCCCGATGAGAAGGGCTACGGTTTGTTTTACCCGAGTCTGGATAGATGGAATCCTGCCACATGAGGACTGGATACTTTTGAAAATGCTGAGCCAGTGTGGGGTCGGCGATGAGGGGATTTGACGAAACAAAGTGAGGAGGAGTGAGGGCCTTCCCTCCCCGACCTGCAGGCCCTTTCCCGCTAGGTAGCTGGGCGAAGGGAGAGGGGAAGCTTGCTTTCTCTTTCCAGTTTGGAGGAACGTGCGGTACATGCAGTTCTTGTAGTCCAGAAATGTGCGTGCCATCTAAAGGAGGCTGAGTGAAATAGACCAAAACGCATAATGATGGCCTTCCCATCTGAAAACCGGTATCAATACTTGATATCCTATCCATGTGTTTCGATGAATGTCTGCCAAGAAAGGAGGCTGGAGGTTTCTTTGAAATTGGTAGTTTTAGGACAGGCATCCCCCACCAGACAGCTGTGGTATACGTCTGAAAACCTATATGTATCATGATGACTGACTCATGGGGTACCCTTCCCATAGACTTACTCGTATTTCATTAGGTTCTATTCCAGAACCAGCCTTAACATGATGGTCAGACCCTACTGCTGTGCAAAAGTTATACTGAAGACCCGCTCCCTTACCTCCACCGCCTCTGTCCCTTCCTACCTTGAATTTGGCCCCTTCATCCCACAGCACCTCATCTCATGGGGCAGTATTTTTATTTTTTTAATTTGTCACCCATCCTCAGCAAGGAAAGGGAAAGGGCAACTAGACTCTGGCAACTGCCTCCACAGAAACAGCAGTCTACCCCCACCTCACCCCAATCTTACCTATATGCGGACCTTACTCCATTTCCATAGCTGGGGCTGGGATGGAGAGGTGGGGCCACAGCAGGACCTGGGAGTCAGCGCACTGGGTCAGACGTGATCGTGATAAGAGGGAAACGGTGCTGGATTTGTCACGGGTTCCAGAGAAGTATGATCGATATGACTGAATTGCCACCGGCTTTCCGCTCGGGTAGGAATGGCTCGGGACCAAGCCTGGCCCGTTCTCTCTGTCCTCTCTCCCTCACCATTGTCTCCTCCCTTTTCCCGCCTCTATCATAAGCCTGTCGGTATCACTGGCGGACCTGTCTAAATCCCACTCCCGAGGCACGGGGCTAAAGGGGTTGGTGACCCTTGTTCTGGAGTGTAGCCACTTACTTTGTGCTTTGGTGTCGGCCCAGTGTTCGGTGGTGTGAGCCCCTCCGTGATCTCTGATAGTATCATAAATCAATGTGGCTCCACTCAGTTCTGGAGGTATCGTCACGTCCAATTGATTGTGTTTATGTCTAGACTTGTATCTTGTTTACATGTGTTGCATCTTGCGGCACCATCTGTGCCCAAGCTTCCAGGTCTGTTTTGAAAGGTCACGGGCTCAAGAATAGAACGGTCTACTGACGTGGGGCAAAGGAAAGACTGTGTGAAATTGGAATAGGCGAGCGTAAATTGGGCAGATCTACCACTCCTGGCAACAGCTGAGACTCACTTAAGCAAAACGTGCAGAAGCTGGAGGAAAGCAGTTCCAGCCCCAACAGAAAGAACAGTACCCCGACTGAGTCGCGTACCCCTAGATCCAACCTAGGTTGATAGAATTCTGGAGAAAAAGAAAGCTGAAAACTCTGAATATGTCAAAAGGAGCCTGGAATCCAAAGCGGATTCTGAAATCACAGAGTGTCTGCTGAAGTCGAAACTGTTCACTGTCTGTATTGATCTCCCTTCTGGCCCTTTTCAAACTCTCCCCCCCCCCACACCCCAACCTGCCAGCCCTTCTGGGCATGGCTAGGGGCCACTGTTAGCATCCCCATGTGAATCTTGAAAAACCAACCATTGGTCTTAGTTCAGGAGGTGGGGTTTCCCAGGTCAGAGGTTTGGCCCAATGCAGATGAGAGAGGCAGCATTATGCTGTATATGCTGGGGTCAGCCTCTTTTTGATTCTAATTGACAACTTTTCTCTCCATCCAGAATGATCAGTCTTGACACTTTTTTTTTTTTAACAAAAGCTTGATTCAGGCATGCCCATTTGAAATAGGAAGAAAATAAACGGAACTATATGTATATATGTACATATGTATATATGTATATGTGTGTGTGTATATGTATATATATATTTTTATATGGGGGTTGGAGCAGGGAGAGAATAGGGAGAATTATGAAAGATGAAGAAAGTCAATTGAAAATTGCCACAAGGGGCAGCAAAATGTTTCTCCCCAAAAGGAAAGCACAAACTCACAGTGCAGTAGAGGCACCCCATTGGCTAATAGACTTTTATTCATACATTACTGTGTGTGGTTGGACAGATTTCTTCCTAGCCAAAATCAATCCATTTTGCTTCTGGAGTGGCTCCTTGGAAAAGATAGTGGGTTTGGGATAAATAAATTAACCCAATCCTGAATCTAGTCCAAAATTTTCCAATTCAAAAGAAAGTAAAATAAAAGAAAGTTCTAGCAATTCAGCTCTTACTAAACAAAATCAAAATGTAGAAGTTTGGGTTTTAAGAATCAGAAGAAAATTCAGATGTGATTTTTGGATGGACTGGGAAGTAGCAGATCTACTGATATTTTGGGGGTCATCATAGCAGCCTTCATTTTATTCCAAACAGACCTGATCCTCTGAGTCAGGGTGGATGTGGAGGTTCAGGCTTACCCTGATTTTGTTTCTCCAATTTTATATTAGAGAAACTGGACTTTTCTAGTTTACTAGACTGTAGCATTTTATTCATCAGAATCCGTGGAGAACTACCAAAGACTTTGATAGTTTTAAAGGCACTAAAACCAGCCTGTTAGGACTTTATTAGTTGAACACCATTTATCGATACATAATAAAAATGTGTCTAAGTTTATAGAACTCATTTTTAAAGATCCCATAGTGCCTCACAGACTGCCGATCTATTCCTCAGCACTGACTAGCAGACCTTTTCTGGGTGTGATGAATCCCGGTAGTCAACTGCACAGAGTGGCCAGCACAAATTCCTCGATTTAAAGTTAGGGCTGTACCCCACCAATAGTCTGAGCCTGGAAAACGCCACGCCGTCCATTTAGGTTTTTGTCGCGCAAGTGAAAAATGCCTTGTTGATCGTGTCTAACTACATTAGGGGAGAAATTCACTTTCAAGTGACTTGTTTCACCTTTTTAGTGGGCTAGTCCAGGGTGGTCAGCAGGGCGATATCAAGAGAGAGTGAGAACATCTTCACCCAAATTGGAATTCCATCAAGATAAGCCTGATGGATAGGAATGTGTCTGTCCTTTTCCTCTCTCCCTCCTCACCTTCACTCTTTGTGGTATTCATAGCCCATTCTTCTCAGGAAAAATGGGTGTGAGGGTTTAGTACGTTGGTTGTGCAAGTCACGAGTGTGTGATACTGGCTTGCAAACAGCACCCAGCTGTCGGGCATGCAGTCAGCACCCATCTATCACAGTCACCCTGATAGCACGGAAGTTGTACATTGGGCGGTTTCTGAAGTGGCAAAGAAGTCATTAGCAGAGGGCTTCCCTAAGGCCGGATTTGTCAGTGAGGCAGACGAGTCGTTGGCTGGGCAAGTAGAGAATGGGTGCTTCCTTTCTCTGCACTAGTTTGTTCACATTGGAGAAAAAGGAAATGGAAATGGAAAGACTAGAAAAGACTGCTCGGCTGCTCTGTTCCAAGTGATAGAGGAGCGCGTCCCGAGGGGGCCTTATGAAGAGCCAGGAGAAGGTGGGAAGGTGGGTGAGGGGGTGACAGGTTTTTGATACACTGTTTCAGAAAACCTGGTGGACACAGTGAATGATAAAGACCAATTAAGTCCTTTCCAAATTATTTCATTTTGTTTAATCTAACGGTTTTAATGTGAACTGTGCTTTGGTACAGGCTAAAAGCATTTTTTCTAAAACAAACGGGAAGTGTTGTGATTGGAGGAATCCCAGTAGTCATTTGATAGTGGAGTGGGCAATTTCTCTCTGATTTTATTTATTCTGTTTAATAAAACTGCCTGGAGAGCAGCATGGGGTATGTGTCATGAATCGTACGGTGGGGGAGGTGACATAAATATGCAATATGTGCCATACTGATTCAACATATCAGTCTGATTTGTTTTTTCAATTTATTTAATTAAAGTAGATTATGGCAGTTTCAGCTCCGTAGAGAAATGGTGGGAATTCCCAATTTGAGATTTGCGAGGAACTGAAATGACTTCTGGTTAGAAACTTAAGTTTAATCACAATACGGCCAACTCTCCCATCTCTGAATATCAGGTAACTGATTTTTTAGGTATGGAAGATGTTACTGTTTACCCCTCAACCTTTCCCTTCAACCACTTTCCACCATTGAAGTTTGTGCCCCTAAAAGAGTAGTTTGCCGGCCAGTGAGTCAAGATTAGGTTCTCATTCCGTCTTTGTCGTTAAAACCATGAAGAAAGGCAAAACCCCAGCTCCAGCAGGACAACTGCTGCCATTTCACAAGCAAGGAGTGTTCTGCTCAATCACCTGCACAGGTGATTATAAAATATGGACCAAGGAAGAATTGCTGGAAGATTTTTAAGAGGCAGCCAATGCCGCTGTCTTCAGTAACAAAGAGAAGAGAACTGACTGAGTAAACTTAGCATGGTAGCTCACTACTCTCCATTGCCGGCAAGATCTGAGTCGGAGTCCACCTGGACCAACTCCTGAAGAACATCGTTAACCATGTGCTTCCAGAATCATATGGTAGCTTCAAACTTCAGGGTGGCGCGTGACCTCTGCAACAGATGCAGGAGAAATTTAGGGAACAGCATTGAGATCTCCACCCTGGGTTCTTCGACTGTACAAAGTCATTTGACTTCATCAGCGGATCCGAGCTCTGGCACCTATTGAAAAAGATGGGCTGCCTTTAGAAATTTATCACGATCCAGAGATTATTTCATGATGACATGGCTGTCTTTCTTGGAATTGGAGAGATCTTATCTGATCCATTCCTCATCACCAAGAGAAGAAAAGCAGTAATGTGTTTTAGGTGCAGTGATGTTTTAGGTGCAATTCTACACAGCCCTGTGTGGGGGGACACAACATGGTGTGGGAATGCAAGTGTGGGCAGGGAATGTGTCTGTTTGTTGTTGTTTTGTACTCTCAAGGGCTGTGCACACCGTAAGCGCTCAAAAAATACGATTGAATGAATAAATTAGGATTTTGATTTTATCAATCGTATTTACATCCCCCACTTTCCCTTCGTCTTATCTTAAAAAAAAAATCAGGTACCTGAAGTAGGTTTGGACCCAATCTGTGTGGTCTCCTAAGAGTTTATTTTTTTATTACCCTTCCTCTCCTCACTCCTTCTCTTCAGAAACCAGATGCTAATATTTTCTACCCATTTAGTTTCTTCTGAATGTGGAGGAGATTTTTTAAGTGGAATAATAACTTGTGAAAACTGTATCTTTCACACAGGCTCTGCTCTGTATTTACATTTCATAATTTGAGAATGTGTGTGCCTTGGAAATGTTAATGTGGGAATACTATTACATTATAGGCCTTTTGGGATTCTAAAAAATGAATATTACATGGGAGAAAAGCAATAGATGGAGAAACAATATTTTTTGAAAGCTTCACTGCCCTGTCACTCTCTCATAACTGAGGGTGTTCATCGGAAAGCTTGCCCAGAGAGGGATTCTGTGCTTATAAATACACATTTTGAGATGATAAAAAGGATTACAGTCCCAATGGGGGTCCAAACCCTGGGAAACCCTACAAGTAGTGAGGGAGGATGTAAGAGTAGAACACGCAGCATGGCATGGTGGATACAGATCGGACCTGGGAGTCAGAAGGTCTTGAGTTCTAATCCTGTTAGATTAGATTAGGTCTGCCACAAGTCTGCAGTGTGACCTTGGGCAAGTCACTTTACTTCTCTGTGCCTCAGTTGCCTCATCTGTAAAATGGCAATTGAGACTGTGAGCCCCATGTGGGATCGGGACTGTGTCCAACCCGATCTGTTTATATCCACCCTAGCGCTTAGTACAGTGCTCGGCACGTAGTAAAGCGTTTAACAAATACCACGATTATTATTACTAATAACGTGGGCTACTGCTGCCATCACCAGAAAGAGTTGACTTCTGTGATATGGTAACCGGGATGAACTAGGTTGGGGGCGTTGGAATAGATGATCCCATGAGGTCCCTTTCAGTCCTGTGATTCTCTAGCATACAAAGAACACAGAACCTAAGAATTCAAAGGGAATCATTTCTTCCTGTGTGGATTTCTGAGTGAGCACGTTTGCTCCTGCTCATGGTGCTGTCCCGGCTGCTAAATCTCAAAAGTCCTTAAGGATCATGCAGACTCTACCTATCATAAAGGACGTTCCCCTAATCCTTTGGGCTGCTCATATGCTATATTTTTCAGTCAGAAATTTTATACATTGCCACCAAGAGTCTTGATGGATGAAGCTTCTGTTTTCACATTGTTCCCACAACTCCGTATGTGTGTGTTGCAGATATATAACTTCCTCTTCTCTTTAGCTGTCTTCACTAACGCTTGTGCATAGAACAAGAACTCTGATGCATTGCTAAGGTGACTTTGGGAAAGAAAGAAGTCGCTTTTGTCTAGAAAGACTAGGAGGATTCACTGATCATGAATTGCAAGGAAGTTTCAGACCAAAGCTTGAAAGTATAGACAATGATATTTACAACTTTTAGAAGATGTGAAGGGAAAAAAAAACCTAGTAATTTTATGGTATATTTACAGACCCTTCAAAAGCATATGACACCAGTAGGTGGCCTGAACTCTAGAAAGTATGAAGTAAATATAGTTCCATAAGAAGTTCGCCAGGATGTGGAGGGGGTGATACTTTGGCCATCCTCATCGCTATTGAAGTAAAGTGGGTTATCTAGTACGTCTAAAACTGTTGAACATATTCTTTGCTGCCGTACTAGGGGATGTGCCAAGGGAGCTGAAAGCTAATGTCAAAATATGTTTTTTGATCCCCTTGGAAACTTCCAAATTACTGGGCTATGAACATCATCAAAGTCTTTGAGATAGGAACTGCTGTATGCTAATGCCGGAGACCCTGAGGCTTATGCAGATGATTAAGAACCACTTAGCAGAATCAGTACAATGCCATTGCCTGGTAATATGACTAAAAAACACCAGTGTTATGTTTTCTGCCAGCACCAGAGAAACCCTAAGCACAGAGGCTTTTTTTTTTTTTCAATTGACAACCCAGAGCTTACTGCTGTCTCCAGATCTTGCCGTTAAGGAAATGCACTATCCAGTGATAATAGAAAACTGAAGTCCAGTATGTCCTTTGAGAGATTAGCAGAGGAGATGCAGGTGAAGAAAATCTACATCCAACTAAACTGTTAGAGGGATTGCTTGGCCAGGACCAGGATAGATAAAGATGGAGGTTTGGGGACCTTGTTCTCTATCCAAACTTGAGATCAAAGGAGAACACATGAGGGCCATGATACCCAAGAGAAAAGAAACTTGAGAAGACAGGGGAGCAGCCCACGGGTAGAGAAGCAGCGTGGCTCAGTGGAAAGAGCACGGGTTTTGGAGTCAGAGGTCATGAGTTCGAATCCCAGCTCTGCCACTTGTCTGCTGTGTGACCTTGAGCAAGTCACTTCACTTCTCTGTGCCTCAGTTACCTCATCTGTAAAATGGGGATGAAGACTGTGAGCCCTACGTGAGCCCTCTCGTTATATCCCGGCTAGACTACTGTGTCAGCCTTCTCTCTGACCTCCCTTCCTCCTCTCTCGCCCCGCTCCAGTCTATTCTTCACTCCGCTGCCCGGCTCATCTTCCTGCAGAAACGATCTGGGCGTGTCACTACCCTTCTTAAACAACTCCAGTGGTTGCCTATCAACCTCCGCTCCAAACAAAAACTCACTCTAGGCTTCGAGGCTCTCCATCACCTTGCCCCTTCCTACCTCTCCTCCCTTCTCTCTTTCTACCACCCACCCCGCACGCTCCGCTCCTCCGCCGCCCACTTCCTCACCGTCCCTCGGTCTCGCCTATCCCGCCGTCGACCCCCGGGTCACGTCTTCCCGCGGTCCCGGAACGCCCTCCCTCCTCACCTCCGCCAAACTGATTCTCTTTCCCTCTTCAAAACCCTACTTAAAACTCACCTCCATGAGGCCTTCCCAGACTGAGCTCCTCTTCTCCCTCTACTCCCTCTGCCACCCCCCCCTTTACCTCTCCGCAGCTTAACCCTCATTTTCCCCTTTTCCCTCTGCTCCTCCACCTCTCCCTCCCCTTTCCCACCGCACTGTACTCGTCCGCTCAACTGTATATATTTTCATTACCTTATTTATTTTGTTAATGAATTGTACATCGCCTTGATTCTATTTAGTTGCCATTGTTTTTACGAGATGTTCTTCCCCTCGACTCTATTTATTGCCATTGTTCTTGTCTGTCCGTCTCCCCCGATTAGACTGTAAGCCCGTCAAACGGCAGGGACTGTCTCTATCTGTTGCCAACTTGTTCATCCCAAGCACTTAGTACAGTGCTCTGCACATAGTAAGGGCTCAATAAATACTATTGAATGAATGAATACGTGGGACAACCTGATTCCCCTGTGTCTACCCCAGCACTTAGAACAGTGCTCTGCACATAGTAAGTGCTTAACAAATACCAACATTATTATTATTATTATTAGTGAGGGACCTGTATGTAAATGCCAGCTTTTCATTTTGAAGTTGCAGGCAAAATGGGGGCAGAGATTTCCTTTTCTGAAGTCGCATATTTCCACTTGCCTTCAGGACATCTCTACTTGAATGTCCTTCCAACACCTCAAAGCAGAACTCCTTATCTTCCCACTCAAGCCTTTTCTTCCCCTTGACTTTCCCATCCCTGTAGACAGCACCCCTATCCTCCCTGTCTTCCAAGCCTATAACTTTGGCATTATCCTCAACTCACCTCCTCATTCAACCTGCATATTCCATCTGTCACCAAATCCTGTCGGTTCTACCGTCACATCCCTAAAATCTGCCCTTTCCTCCCCATCCAAACTGCTACCATCTCGCTCTAAGTATTTATGCTATCCCATCTTGATTACTGCATCCGCATCCTCGTTGACCTCCCTGCCTCCTGTCTCTCCCCACCCTGGTCCATGTTTCATGCTACTGCCCGGATCCTTTTTCCAAAAAAAAAATTCAGTCATTGTTTCCTCACTTGTCAAGAACCTCCAGTGATTGCCTATTCAGCTCCACATCAAAAGGAAACTCCCCACCATTGGCTTTAAAGTGCTCAATCACCTTGCTCCTTCCTACCTTATATTGCCTTGATTTCCTACTACACTCAAGCTGGCACCCTTTACTCCTCTAATGCCAACCTACTCACTGTACCTTGATCTCATCTATCTTACCATTGACCTACCTTGTCTGTTTCATTCCTCTGGCCTGGAACTCCCCCTCCGTTCATATCCGACAGACGATCGCCCTCCCCGCCTCCAAAGCCCTATTAAAATCACATCTCCAAGAGGCCTTCCTTCACTAAGTCCTCATTTCCCCTACTCCCTCCCTTCTTTGTTGCCCTCACACTTGGATTTGGACCCTTTATCTACCCTTCCTCAACTCCACACCATGTATGTGCATATCCGGTACATGAGTGAGATAATCATTGAATTGGGGAGTTGGAGTGAAGAAGACTCTAACTTCAAAATTTCTGGTTTAGCATGGCAACCAGAAGAGATCATGTCTGGATTCACATGGACATGCCAGTGGAAGAGCTCAGATTTTTTCCTGACCTATGTAGTCGAGTTTCCTTCTGGACAAGGGCTAGGCAACCTACCCCCCGCTGCCAGTCCCATTTAATAATAATAATAATAATAATAATAACAATAATAGTGTTGGTATTTGTTAAGCGCTTACTCTGTGCCGAGCACTGTTCTAAGCGCTGGGGTAGATATAGGGTAATCAGGTTGTCCCACGTGAGGCTCACAGTTTTAATCCCCATTTTTACAGGTGAGGTAACTGAGGCACCGAGCAGTCAAGTGACTTGCCCAAAGTCACACAGCTGACAGATGGCGGAGCCGGGATTAGAACCCCTGAACTCTGACTCCTAAGCCTCTGCTCTTTCCACTGAGCCACGCCCATTACCCCATCGTCTAAAGCCCTCCTACAGATGACCTGTGGAGAGAACGGTCTCCTTCTAGGTCTCAATTAGTATTAACTTTCCATGTTGGCTTCAGACTATCAGATGCGAGATTTCAGTCATAGAGACTTCAGTCAGGGTGCTGACGCTTTCTTTTGAACTTCGATATTTAATTAACCCTCTATCGATCCATAGAGGAGCACCATGGTATAGTGGATGGAGCCAAGGGCCTGGGAATCAGAAGGTCATGGTTTCTAATCCTGGCTCTGCCACTTGTCTGTTGTGTGGCCTTGAGCTAGTCACACCACTCCTCTGTGCCTCTAAACCTCATCTGTAAAATGGGGATGAAGACTGTGAGCCCTATGCGGGACAGGGACTGTGTCCAACCCGATTTACTTGTGTCCACCCTGCACTTAATACAGTGCTTGGCACATAGTAAGCGCTTAACAAATACCATAATTATTATTACTGTGAGTTAGTTTTCCCACTACTTTCAACCCAAGTGGAAAACGAAAGGTCCTTGAGAAGAAAAGGCTAAATGGAATGTGGGCTTTAAAGTAAAACAAAGTAGACAGGGAGTGCTGCACTATTTTCCTTTAATTCCTTTTTCTTGCTCCAGTGCAAGTGGGAAAGTATGTCCTTATAGATGACTAGATGTTTATTTTCTTGTTTCAGGAAACATTGCTTCCTCCTAGAGTTGCTCATTTCTTTTTGGCCTAGAAAGATTCTGTGCTGAGTTTAAATGAAGTCTATATTCTTTGAGAATAGAGATCCTGACTTGCTCAAAACAGGGTTTAGTCCAGTTAATATGAGTGTGAGAAATTAGGATTGTCAATTTTGAAGAAGGCTGAGGTTGATTTCCTGAAGTAGCGAGGCTTAGTGGAGAGAGCACAGGGTTGGGAGTCAAAGGTCATGGGTTCTAATCCCAGCTCCGCCACTTGTCAGCTGTGTGACTTTGGGCAAGTCACTTAACTTCTCTGTGACTCAGTTACCTCATCTGTAAAATGGGGATTAAGACTGTGAGCCCCACGTGGGACAACCTGATTCCCCTGTGTCTACCTCAGCGCTTAGAACAGTGCTCGGCACATAGTAAGCGCTTAACAAATACCAACATTATTATTATTATTATTACCCCAGCACTTGGAACAGTGCTTGGCACATAGTAAGCACTTAATAAATGCTATTATTATTATTATTAATTGTCCCTATAGTATATAAAGCACTTATTTATATTGAGGGTGGTGACTGTCTTTGCCAAAGACTAAAATTGCAGCATCAGGGATTTAGTTTAGGTATAAGTAAGGACATCTGGGCCACTGGAGAGTGCTACTGAGAAGAAACTAGAATCTGTTTTCTTATAGTGTGAGCTTAAATACTTTCTTGCCCAAGTAAAGTCTTGTTCATGGTTTCTGATATTCAAGCACTGTGTGAGATCACTTTAAATATTCTGCATTGTTGATAAAATTTGTGTTAACTGTTGGCACAGTTTGGGGGAATTTTAATTCTTCCTGTGATAACATATGAGTTTTGTATCAGTTGTTCAGCAGTCTGGCTCAGTCCTGTGTGAGAAGAAGCAGTGGGGGAGTAACAATTTCTACTCAGTGATTTCCCCTCCTCAGAAAACTGAGATTAACCCTCTTGCAATTTCAACTGTCAATTTAAAAAACAAAACAAAAAACAAAATACCTGTCATAATCAAAATTAGCGATTAGAGTTAAAGGTAGGGTAGAGGCTCAGGGATTAATGAATAGAGTAGGTGTCTTACGGAAATTGTAGATGATTGAGCTTCAATCAATCATTGTTTTTTTATTGAGCCCTGTATTAGTTGCTTGGGAGAGAACAATAGTATAGATAGATATGTTCCCTGCTCTCAAGGTGCTCACAGTCTAAATTGGGGGAAACACATAAATTACTGATAAAGGAATGAGAGAGTATAATGATGAGTAAATAAATGTTGTGGCTTGGAAGTGGAGTGAATATCAAGTGCTTAAGTGGAGGGCAAATAGGGGAAATGAGAGCTCTTGCACATTATTTGGCAAAGCAATATATAAAACAGCAAGTACTCTGAAATCATCTTAGTAATCAATTTGTATTATCTGAGCCAGATAATTATAAATAAGCCCAAGAAAATAGTCAAAAGTACTTCATTTTAGTGACAATAAAGTACCTAAGACTCAGACTAAAAGTACTGAGTTAAAGAACTGCTAATTTGAAATATTACTTTAGTTGGAGTAAGATGATTTTCATTTGAGGGGTTATCTACCAATATTATGGAAGTCAGAGGTCCAGCAGTTCTTACCCAATTATGGGGGGTCAGATTATTAAAGCAAACTGGTTCAGTTTCCTCCCCTGGGAATGTCCATCAGATAGCATTCTTTTGTGGGAGAGGGCAGATGGGGGAAGGAACCAGAACCATGTGATGCATAAGGTAAGAAAAGGCATGTTATTCATTTAGGATGGAAATGTCTCAGTTTCATGATCAATAGAGCGAAGACTGCAAAACAACCAGGTGTAGTTTTAATTACTTAAAAGAGTTGATAATGTACCTATGTAGCTTCATATCAACAAGGATTTTAATTTGTGGAAATACCTTAATATGAAATTCAGGGGCCCAAATGAACTATATGAAAAACTCATTTTGGAATTACTCAGTATTTAGCACACCGATAATAAAAATCCGAAGAAACATTTGTCCATCACGATTAACCTATATGTGTTTGATTTTTTGACTACCTGTTATATGGTCAAGCACACTTGATGTACTTGGGAATTCCAAAAACATAGAACATCAATATTTCACATTCCTTCTAAAGAATTTTTAAACGATCCACTTCAGGTTACTGTTTTCTGGCATCATTTTTTTTTTCTCCTAATACATCTTGGCAAAGGAACATTCTGTCAGTTATAATGGTCAATGCTCAGACCCGGCTGTCAAAAATCACAAACCTAAAACTGCATTTGGCCTGCTCTTCTAACCCAGTAATCAGACAAGGGACAAGCGAACCAGGGTTTCAGACTTGAAATTGATACATGTATCAGTTTATCCATTTTTGGTTTTGTCACAAGCCCTCATGTTCCAGGAGAACCTATGAGAAAAATTCTAAGGGAGGGAACATGGCGATAGTGTGGGGTATCATGGAGAAGGCCAGTGCTCTGCACACAAGTGGTCGATAAATGCTTCTGATTGATTCTGATTCTTCTTGTATCAGGTCAGAGAATATTATGGAGAAAAATCACCCTCCTTCCTTTGGTTGTTAATTCCTTTTCCTGAATACCTCAAATTTTGAATGTTTCCAGCAAGAAAACTCCAAATAATAATGGTTTTTATTAAGTCCTTATAATAATGATGATGATGGTATTTGTTAAGCACTTACTAAGTAAGACACTGTACTTAGCGCCGGAGTGGATAACAAGTGCTGGGGTAGAGTCAAGGCAGGTTAGGCACAGACACTGTCCAATATGGGGTTCAGTCTAAGAAGGGGACAGCTATTTTATCTCCATTTCCCAGATGAGGAAACCAAAGCCCAAATAAGTTAAGTGACACTTCTCCAAGGTGACACAGCAGGCAAATGGTGACCCTGGGACTAGAATACAGGTTTTCTGACACCCCAATCCCATGATCTTTACACTAAGCCACACTTCCGTCCCAGCCAAAATGCATCATGGGCTAAATCCATCCCTTTTATTGGAATTTAGTTTTAAAGTGGTTTCCCCCTACTCATTTGGCTAATAAAGTTTAAGAACTCTTGGGTCCCCTTCTTCACTGTTTCCTTGGGGACTGGCTATTTCCACCACTGGTTCTCTGATACTGGTAACTACTCAGGGGAGAGTTAAGCTCTCAGTCAATCAGTCAGTGGTATTTATTGGCCACTCACTATGTGCAGAGCACTGTACTAAGAGCTTGGGAGAGTACTCAATACAACAGAGTTAGCAGATATGTTCCTTGCCCACAGCAAGCTTGCCACTAAGCATTTTCAGCTGGGGAGTTCTACCGGGTAAAAGCTGTGGAGGTTCACACCGATGCCATTCCATTTCTGACTAAAGGAAGTAATTACATTGCCATGTGTTTAATGACTCAATTTCTTCAGCCTATAAAGGCTTATGAACTTCAGGAGAGATACAGGCAGCACTGTCCCTGCCAGGATTTCCCTCCCTAACCTGCTGGCTTTAAAACAGGAATTGCTGCCAAGGTTGTCAAGAGAATATAATCCGGACGCTCAGCATTTCCACTGGAGATTGAGTCCCAAGAGAAAAGTGTCTCACACAAGGACCTAATTAGATCCCTCCTTGATGGGCCTAACATTTCTGTGCTTCCAAGGCAAAGAGATTCTCTGCTATTTATTGCCACAATCTGAATATAAAGGCATTTTCAGAGCTAATCTTTTGCATTTCAGGACCCTCTCGTTTCTACGGGACTCCTACATAGGGTTCTCATGCTGAGTTCAAGTGGAAACCTCTGTCGGGCAGATTGCTTTGGTTCTGATGCTCAGTGCTGACCACTTGTTGGGTCTTTGTCTTTCCACCAGACCACGCTGCCTAGTGCCTAACACCAAGGTATTGTCTGTGTATTCTGTTTCACCATCAGATTATATTCATCATATACTCTCGTGCTACCCTCTGTAGAGCAAGCAAACGCAGGCAGCTGATTCCCCGGTCTGAAGGTGGCTACGGCTTTGCACATCAGTCCGGAGAGCTTGCCAGGAGATGGAGCGGCGACGGCTCCGATGCCCTGGTTGGATGCATCTGTGCCCATGCTTCTCCTCTGACGATGTGATGTATGGAGCAGAGCATGGGCGCTGACCCATGGACAAGAGAGTGTATTCCCAGCAGGACTGCCTGGCTCCTCTAGGTTTGATTCTTCATGGGTGAATGTGGCATTTCAAGGAATAAATCTATTTCTCGATCACCTCTCTCCTTTAATCACTTTGGAGTTTAGCAAGAGTGGTAAAGACAGCGGTGCCCAGTTATGAACAGCTCTTATGAATGAGACAATTTCCAATAACAGATGGAAATGCAGCATCATCCGAGCCCTTGACTCCCCCTGGAACTGTAGAGATGAGCCTCTCACTGTGAGCCAAGGACACCTGCAGGGAGTTTTTTATTTCAGCCAAAGGTTTCTCCTTTCTTCCTTCCCTGTTTCTTCCACCCCCATCTTCTCTGGGTCAGGAAAGAAGAGGAGCAGTTTTGATAAGTTCCCAAGTTTTTTCTTTCATGCATCATGCAGTTGGAGTGAAGATCTAATCTGGATGTCCTGTATCCCTTTGTCGGTAGTTAAGCAGTAGCAGTTGGAATACAGGCCAATCCTGTAGCTCCTCCCCTATACCTTCCGCACGGATAAATCGGTCCAATTACCAGTTATTCATTACTTCATTGTATTTATTAAGCAATTATGATGTCCCAAGCCTTGTGCTCTCCACTGGAGTAGGTGCAGAATACTCCAAGTAATGATCTGGAATTAATGCAGCGTGGCTCAGTGGAAAGAGCATGGGCTTGGGAGTCAGAGGTCATGGGTTCAAATCCTAGTTCAGCCGCTTGTCAGCAGTGTGACTTTGGGCAAGTCACTTAACTTCTCTGTGCCTCAGTTACCGCATCTGTAAAATGGAGATTAAGACCTGATCACCTCGTATCCTCCCCAGTGCTTAGAACAGTGCTTTGCACATAGTAAGCGCTTGACAAATGCCATTATCATTATTATTATTACTCTCCCCGCCCTATATTGGGCTTGTAGTCTAGAGAAAAATCGAGCAAGTATTTAATCCTGATTTTGCAGATTTGAAGATCAGGCCCATATCAGTTAAGGAGCATGCCCAAAGTTGCAGAGCAGGCCAGCAGCATTGCTGGGACTAGAACCTGGGTCTCTTGACTGCCAGTTCCCTACTCTTTCCACCAGAACGTGCTGCCCATCTCTGTTGTGCTTCATCAGCAGCATCATCATCTTCTACACTCATGCTACCTTCTTCAAGATAAGCAGAGTACAAAGAATAGGCAGAGTGAAACCTCTCCAGAAATGAGTTCCAAAGAAGTTCTCAAGCGATAGCAGGTCTGGACCCTATGTGATGGGGCAGGCCAGACATACCCAAACCAGGCTGGACTTGGGCAGCTAATGACTTCTCTGACTTTCCCCTTTAAAGGATGTTTGAGACTGGATGTTTGAGCCTGGGCTTCGGAGTCAGAGGTCATGGGTTCGACTCCCGGCTCTGCCACTTGTCAGCTGTGTGACTGTCGGCAAGTCATTTCACCTCTCTGTGCCTCAGTTACCTCATCTGTAAAATGGGGATTAACTGTGAGCCTCACGTGGGACAACCTGATGACCCTGTATCTCCCCCAGCGCTTAGAACAGTGCTCTGCACATAGTAAGCCCTTAACAAATACCAACATTATTATTGGGGCTCTACTCAGCCTAAATCAGGCATGTCAGTTTGGGTTGGATGGCAAAATTTGAAGTATGCAAAACTCTGGGCCACATGACCCCCACCCTTCATCACCTGGCCATCTCCAAACCCTTAGTACAGTGTTGTGCACACAATAAGCACTCAATAAATATGATTGAATGAATGAATGAATGGCTGCAATGGGCACAGCCTAATCTAAGCTCTGGAGAATATATGAAGAGCAAACAGTGGTCCCTGCCAGCCATCAAGGAGATCATAATCTAGTTGGAGAAAGAATCAATCTACGGTGTTTATTGAATGCTTACTGTGTACAGAGAATTGTACTAAGTCCTTGGGAGAGTACAGTCCATCAGAGTTTTTAGACATGCTTTCTGCCCACAAGGAGTTTACAGTCTAGAGGGGGAAATAGACATTAAAAAAAATTATGGATGTCTTTATAAGTACTGTGAGGCTGAGGGTGGAGTGAAGGTCAAGTCTGTAAAGGGTACAGATCCAAGAGCCTTGGTGACGCAGAAGGAAGAGGGGGCAAGGGAAATGAGGGTTTAATTGGGGAAGTCCTCTTGAAGAAGATGTGATTTTAATAAGGCTGTGAAGGTGGGAAGAGTGGTAGAGTGGAGTGGAGAAGAATTCAGCATCTAGTAATCTAGAACCAATTTAAAACAATAACCATAGTAGTAAGCAATAAATGCTCAGCAGGTACGGTACCAATTTTTAATGGACCCTCTGTGACCTGCTCTTTTCTCTGACCGGTTTATGAAACCTTTTCTCAGTGTTAAAACTAGTTTTTTTCCCCCCTCTCTGTATCTTCCCTCTCATCCTCTTCCCTGTGCTGGGCAGTAGCTGGGAGGCTCTGTGCTCAGTATATACCTTTTCAGAAGCAGCATGGAGAGTAGTGGATAGACCCCGGGCCTGAAAAACAGAAGGTCATGGGTTCTAATCCCGGCTCTGCCACTTGTCTTCTGTGTGACCTTGAGCAAGTCACTTACCTTCTCAGGGCCTCAGTTACCTCATCTGATGAAAATGACGATTAAGACTCTGAGCCCCACGTGGGTCAACCTGACTACCTTGTATCCACCCCAGCACTTAGAACAGTGCTTGGCACATAGTAAGCGCTTAACAAATACCATAATTGTTATATTACTGTTATTATTCCTTTAGAGAAACAAATACTCTCCTAGTCAAGTGAAGCAAATATGAACAATAGAAGAAGCCAGGTTTTAGCACTACTCCTTATTCTTAAATCTGTAGATCAGCTTAGATTGTTTCATTCGGATCCAACTAAGAAGGCAGAGACGTGGGGTGTCATATATTTATTAAGGGATAACATCCTCGAAAAGATGTAATATTTTGTTTTATTTTGCCAAGGAGTTGTAGGGGATCAAGTTGATTCCCTTGTGAAACCAAACAAAGTATAGCAATCAACAGCATGTATTAAGCCTATGTGTAGTGTGCAGTCCAGTATTAGTCAGTATAGAAATGTGCAATGGAAAAAGAGAGTGAGAATATGTTTATTTTTGAATGACTTCATATTGAAAGTAAAAGATGAGATCCCCGCCCTTCCTCCCTGTTGTTTTACTGCTCCTCCTATTCCCCCCAAGGACTCTGAGGATGCTGCCGCTAGTAAGTTTACAAGCGGGACTGGCTGATGTTGCCGAGGGAGAAATGGCAGCTTCGAACACAAACAGATGGACACATGTGGGAGGTGGTGAAAACGATGGAAAAGATTCCTCAGAAATTAACAAGCACCGAGCAGCAGATCTTTCTGAGCCCTAAAGAATACTGCTCACTTTGATCCTTTAGCTGCTTTGATGGTGACATTCACCGTAGCTTTTCCAAACTCATTTCTGAGGTGGTTGTCCTGAAAGGAAAGACAACCATCAGGACCCCCTCTGGAAACACAGACTCGTTAACTGTGCAAGGCCGGGGTGGGGGGGCTGTGGTAGCTGCCCACTTTTCAGGTTTGACTGAGCTGGCAAGGTTGTGGCCAAATCATCCGTTCCTCGGCAGCAGCAGCGTTTGCAGCTGATTCCTGGTAGTTGCATTGCCAACAGGGGAAGCAGCACGGTGTAGTAGATAGAGCACGGGCCTGGGAGTCAGAAGGTCATGGGTTCTAATCCTGGCTTTATCACTTGTCCGCTGTGGGGCCTGGGGCAAGTCACTTCACTTCTCTGTGCCTCAGTTACCTCATCTGTCAAATGGGGATTTAGATTGTGATCCCTATGTGGGACAGGGACTCTGTCCAACCCAATTTGCTTATGCCCACTCCAGTGCTTAGTACAGTGCCTGGCACATAGTAAGCACTTAACACATACCGGTATTATTATTATTATCATTATAGACTTACCGCCTGATAAATCTGTCACTTCAAGAGAGAAACCAACGGTTTCCCTGTTTTCTTTGTTTCTGTCTTGCCCCTTCATGCCTAGATGTTCCCTTTCTTTCTTTACCTCTCTCGCGTACCCTTTCACCTGCAGGTATTCTCTTTCCCTTTCTCCTTCACTATCTCCCACCCATCCGTAAATCTAGAAACTAATTTGACGGGAGTCCATAACTCGCAGATGTTTTCCCCGCTCCGTCAGTAATTATGACTATGATTTCAGCGTTTCAGTTGTGGTTCTTCAACTATCGAACATGTGTTTAATATCCGAGTTTCCGTGCTTCACCCGATTCCCTCCACCCCCTGAGTTTCCCAGCTGCCTTATACGTCTCACGCTTGGGGGCGGCATTTTGCCACCGCATTGAAATTCCAACAGGCATTTGCTGCTCTTGAATATCCAGCAGCCCTTGCTCTTTGAGGGGAAAAGGAGGCCTTTTATTTTCCTGAGAGTCTGTAGTTTGACTTGATTTCTGACAGGCCCTGTTGGGCTCAGTGAGGTTTCTTTGATATGTGTTTGTAACAGACGCTCGTTTCCCCTATGCCTTGGGAGTAGTCCTGGAGACCACATTACCCAGAAACCTACTTTCGAGGTACCTGAATATTGAACACATTTTCTTGATAGTTTTGCTCTGAGCATTGCTTGTGTGTAGTGAATCCCAGGTGGAAGGCTATCGCCCTTGGTCGGGCTAGTACCAGATCTTTACAGAGAAGGGCTTCCGGCTGAGTAGGAACTGTGAAGTGCATTTGAAAATTATCGGGAAAGGATCGATCCTACTGGATGACGGTGATCAGCGTGAAGCTGTCCTCAGGGCTGCTAGGCTAACGCTGGATTTCCGTTTGAAAGGAATGTTCTCTGAGCAGGTTACTTCATTAGGACAGGAACAGGTATTTCAAGTCACCCTAGTGGTGTTCATCCTTCTGTAATAATGTTGGTATTTGTTAAGCGCTTACTATGTGCAGAGCACTCTTCTAAGCGCTGGGGTAGATACAGGGTAATCAGGTTGTCCCACGTGAGGCTCACAGTCTTCATCTCCATTTTACAGATGAGGAAACTGAGGCCCAGAGAAGTTAAGTGACTTGCCCCCAGTCACACAGCTGCCAAGTGGCAGAGCCGGGATTCTGTATTCAACTGCACGTGACTCATTGGAAAAATGATCCTTCGCCAGTTGACATTTTCCCATCCACTGATCCCTGAAGCCAGAGAGAGACCCAAGTAGCAACCGAAGTAACTCATTACTCTCTGAGTACTAGCACAGGCCTGAGAGAAGGAACTGGGTTCTAATCCTGACCCCACCACTTATCTGCTGTGTGACCTTGGGCAAGTCATTTCCCTTCCTCTGTGCCTCAGTTCCCTCATCTGGAAAATGGGAATTAAGATTGTGAGCCCCATCTGGGACAAGGACTCTGTCCAACCTAATTAACTTTTATTTACCCTAGTGCTTAGAACAGTGTCTGGCACATAGCTCAACAGATACCATTAAACGCCCCCCCCCCCAAATATGCTTGCTAGTGCAGTGTGGGGCCTAAAAGAAATTGGAATCAGTTGAATAGGTGGTATTTCTTCAGCACCTCCGTCTTGCATAGTATTCATTCATTCATTCATTCAATAGTATTTATTGAGCTCTTACTATGTGCAGAGCACTGTACAAAGTGCTTGGAATGTACAGTTCGGCAACAGATAGAGACAATCCCTGCCCAGTGACGGGCTCCCAGTCTAATCGGGGAAGACAGACAGCAGAGCAAAACAGAACAAAACAAAAACAAGACAACATTATCATGATAAATAGAATCAAGGGGACGTACACCTCATTAACAAAATAAATAGGGTAATAAATAATATATACAAATGAGCACAGTGCTGAGGGGAGGGGAAGGGGGGAGAGGGAAGAGCAGAGGGTGGGGCGGGGAGGGGAGGCGGAGCAGAGGGAAAGGGGGCTCAGCTGAGGGGAAGGGGGAGGAGCAGAGGGTAAAGGGGGAGCAGAGGGAAAAGGGGGAGCTCAGTCTGGGAAGGCTTCTTGGAGGAGGTGAGCTGTAGTACTGTGCTAGCACTTGAGAGTGTTCAACACAGTTGTTGGGCACAATCCCTTCTCTGAAGGTCCTTACAGTCGAATGAGAAGACTCAGTTATGTTAGTAAACCAAGGGTGTTTAAAACTGCACTTTGGTCAGCTGGGCTGGCCCAAAGGGCAGTGTGCCACTTTCCTGACCTCTCCCTCCCAGAATACCTTTCTGCAGGGACGGGCAGTGGGCTTCACAGCCCACTTTGTTCAGGTTGAGCACGGGCCTTCTCCAGGAGAGACCACCCATGACTCTTTCTTCACCTTTGACCAAGCTATACCTCTGGTCCATCCCTCAGTGGTAATTAATCAGCCAATGGTATTTATTGAGTGCTGACTGTGGACACTGTGGACTGTGGATTGTGGACTGTACTAAGCATTTGGAAGTGTACAATGCAACCGAGTTGAGAGGCACATTCACTGCACAGAAGGAGTTTGCAGTCTGCAGTGAAGCTTACAATCTAGAGCCAAGCCACAGTTTGTTTTATTAGCCTCTATTGAAATTCTTCGTCTCACCGTAAACTAGTGCAGGAAGAATAAATGTATGATTTTAGAACACCTGATTTGCAATCGCATTGAGTCTCATTTGGAAATAGCTTTGACTAATATGGCAAAAGGGACCAACTGGAACTTAGGTAATAGAGCCAACCCTTCATGCATTTGTTTCATTTTCACACGGTAATTTCTTTCAGACGTAAAATAGTTTATAATCCCTAAAAGTGACCTGGAGCTTTTGTGTACCTGGGGGGGAAAGCAATCAATTCACAGCTCAGAGTAGCTCATTTTAGCCCCTAAAGTGATTCTGTAGTGCAGATACAGAACTTTTTTCCTTCTCTGTGATGGAAGTTTGACTATATTGATTTAAAATAAAGCATATGCTCCAGGAGGAAGAGTATGTGTATGAGACTAAGCTTGTCACATGGACCTTACCTAAGATTATAATAACTCCCTTTTCAATAGATCTTAACTTTCTCAGAATTCTCACGACAGAGAACATTTTCCATCTTGGCCAAAAGGTTAACTTGCAGAAGGGAGAAAGATGAGTTGCACAAGCATTTTTGAATTATGAGACTAGAGTAAACAATTCTCTTCCAATAACTTTCTTTTACTCATTGTAATTCTCTGGGGATTTGGAGTATTCCGATTTGGCTGGCAATGCCTTGCTTCTCATAAATGATGATTAATGTAATTGCATATGTTATGGACTGTCATTTTTGATCTTGCGGAGCAGTGCATTTACGTCAAGTGGACTTTTTGGTGGGATGCTCATATGACACAGAGCCGTGCTTCCAGTCCTTCCTCTTTCACTGGTGTGCAGTCCTGACTAGCTCGAGTGCTTAGGCACTACCTTTTTCCTGTTGAATGCAAAGCAGAAAGAGAGCAAGAAAGGGGATTGGGAGAGAGCAGGCTTCCAAAGGGCTACGTGGCCTGAAAGCCACCCTTTAGAGTGGGTCCATTTGGAAACTCCCAGATCTCTTAAGAGACCTGGAAAGCAGCATGACCTAGTAGAGTCAGAAGGACCTGGGTTCTTATCCCAGCTCTGCCACTTGTCTGCTGTATGACCTTGGGCAAGTCACTTAATTTCTCCAGGACCCGTACCGCATCTTGAAAATGGGGATTAAGACTGTGAGCCCCATGTGGGACAGGGACTCTATCCTACATAATTAACTTGTACCTTCCCCAGCACTTGGAACGGTGCTTGACACGTAGAAAGCGCTTAACAAATACCATCATCATTATTATTATTTGCTCCAAGAACCATGGGGCCCATCGTCCCCAAGGAATTGGAACCTGTGGTTGTATGGCTCAGGGTTAGTTGGGAAGATGCCAGTGGACATTTTCTCTGCCCCTAATGGTGTATACTCCTATAAAGTGCCTCACGTGGTCCACGGCCCCTGTGCCACTGGCCCGCCGGGTCTGCTTCCGACACAAGGTCGCCTTCTAGTTAATGCACCTGGAGTGAAACCCCGCCCCTCTTGCAGGAGAACGGAGTGGCCAGCAGCTTGCAACCAGTGTGGCTTAGAGGGTGGAGCACGGTCCTGGGAGTCAAAAGGACCTGGGTCTACTTCTGGCTGCATTACTTGTCTGTGATCTTGAGCTTTTTAGCTTCAGTGTGCTTCAGTTACCTCATCTGTAAAATGGGGATTAAGTTCCTGGGCCCTATGTGGGACAGGGATTATATCTAACCTGATTAGCTTTTGTCTACCCCAGCCCTTAGTACAGTGCCTGGCACAGAGTAAGTGCTTAGCAGATACTATAGGAAAACAAAAACCAACCAAAGAAAAACAATTACATGCAACCCAGAACCCCCATTCTGCCAGGGGTTTCAGGCAGCTTCCCATTGCGTGAGTGAAACTGAACTTCCAAACTCTTAGAGCACTGGGGAGGTCACAGAAGTTGGTGACCTAGTACTGCTTGCCCAGGGCAGGGAGATAACCAAAGACTATCCTCTCTAAGATAACCCAAGACCATCCCCATCACCCTCAGCCTCACACTCATTCTTTAGATCAGTGGCACTTATTGAGTGCTCTGTGCAGTTTAAAAAGACAGAGTTTCTGCTTGTCTGCTGTGCAACTTTGGGCAGCCCATTTAACTTCTCCGTGTCTCAGTTTCTTCATCTCTAAAATGGGGATTAAGACTGTGAGCCCACTGTGGGTCAGGGAGTGTGAGCATCAGTTTGCTTGTATTCCCTCCCAGCGCTTAGTATAGTGCCTGGCGCATAATAAATGCTTAACAGATACCACAATTATTATTATTGTCAAGATTATTATTATTATTACATAGTACAGTGTTCTGCACACAGTCAATGCTCAGTAAATACCATTGAGCGATTGAGCTCCCACCGGGTGAAGTGAACTATATAGAGTGCCGAGGAATGGCTAGCGGGAGAGCAATGATCTTGACTTTTGATTCATTCCTTTTATGTCTGCTTGTATTTTTCCCATGTCTGTATTTACTTTTGAAGTTTTGAAATACTGCTGATACAGTCGCAACTGCTGTGTAGGTAAAGTATTTAAAGAAAGGCATTAACTCAGAGGGCACAGGTAAGTAAACGGAATAAATGTTAGAAGTGTTGGGAAAGTACAGTGGAAGCATGAGATGTTCCCTGCCCACAATTTTCATCCATCTGTTTTTACTCTCAGTGCTCAGTTCTGTGCGTTAGCCATTGTTAGGAAATGGAATAATAGCAATAATTATTATTCTTTAGTCAGATTCATAGTTAACCATCTTCTTAAGGACAGTTTGCCTTAATTTTGTATGCCTGTTTCCTCGTCTATAAAATGGGGATTAAATCCTACTCCGTCCTATTTAGACTGTGTGTCCCATGTGGGACAGGGACTGTGTTCCTCCTGATTGTTTTATATCTTCCCCAGTGCTTAGTACAGTGCTTGGCACAGAGGAAATGCTTAACAGGTACCATAATAAGCAATTAACAATTTGCCGTAGAGTCTGAAGGCGGTGCTAGCGCTGATATCATTCTCTTTCAAATCATTTCCCAGTGGTTTATTTTTAAAATGGGGAGGATTTATATAAAATAGTGTTTAAGTTCTCTGATTCGAACATGGTTTACTTGGTTCACATTACCAGTTAGGTTATTAAATTTGCTACCCTCAAGTGAATGCGACATGATTGAATGGATGTTGCTATGGGAACTGTAACTTTCTGCATACCTGACTTTTGCAACTTGTGTTTAAAAAGCAAAAGGCGTTCGTCAGATTTGTAAATTGAATACAATGACCGGCTAGAAATGTATGCCTTTCCAAGATTCTCCTTACTTTGTAAAGATGGGGTGGGCTAACCTTTTGGAAGTATACAGCAGTGTGGTTTTGCATATGGTATTTGGGTTTATTCTTAATGTACATGTATAATTCAATTTCCCTGTTCTAAACTGTTTACAGTGAATTTCATAACACATGTTTTATTGTATTTTACTTTATTTTGGGATCAAATCTGAGGATTAAGTCTCAAGTAAATTACGAGGTGGAAGCAGACATAGTCTCCAAAGATCTGCTAATTGTGAATCACAAGTGTCTTTCGGAAGGAAAATGTTCATTAAAGGTGGAGTAGTTCAAGTTTTCCAGCTAGTGACTTCTTTTTTTCAAACAACTCATCCATCTCATAGTTTTGTGGACTTTCAGCCTCCGGAGAAAAATTTGGGGCTGTTGGACTGGCCAGTTTAGGCACCTGGCTCGTAATGAGCCAAATGTATTGGGTTGATTGATTAATCCCCTGTGCCTGGTAATCCTTTCTGACTTCGCTCACTGGTATAAAACACACCGCGGCCTGACTGTCACCGGAATGGCTAGAGGGAGAGCAACGATCTTGACTTTTGATTCACTCCTTTATTTCTGCTGGTGTTTTTCCCCGGTTTGTATTTACTTTTGAAGGTTTGAAATATTGTGGATACAGTCACAACTGTTGTGCTGGGAAGGTATTTAAGGAAAAGCATTACTAGAGGGCACAGGGAAGTAAGAGGAGTAACTCAGAAATGTCTTTCTGGGATGTGTATCGTTTCTTCTCATGGAAGCCACTTGGTTGTTTTTCCAGCAGAACCTGGAAAAGCGGACACGACAGTGACCAAATGTGTTCTTCGTCATTCCTTGGCTGCTTAATTAGCCCTTAGAAAACATTGATGTTTTGCATTTTGGGTGAGGGCAGAGCTGTCCTGCTTCCTAAATAGTTCTGGTTTACCAAGGGTTTGGTTTCTTTAGTTGGGGTTTGTTTGTTTTTTTTGATTAATTTGGTTTTTTGTTTCAGTGGAGCAGGTGTTTCTTCAAGTTTTTGAGAATTTTTTTGGAGAGGAAAGGGAAGGACTCGATCCCTTTCTCTTCCAGTAACAGTTTCGGGAGATGAATGAGTTTTTTCACCTTCTTCAGGCTTTCGCCCCCGAGTCTGGTTCCCTGCCATCCTAAGGTTAGCACTGTCCGGGAGTGGAACATAGTAGGGAATGTGGACGTTGTCGAGTGCCATCTCGCCAATATAAATCCTGTTGAAAAATAATACACAGGAGAACAGTCACTTCCTTTGTAGGGAACAAAATTCTGAGGCCGGCTTCTGGGAGCAGGAACAGTGCCTTCTTTGTACCCTTCAAGCCCCAATATCCCATATAGTGACATTCTAAGGTTATGGTGATGATCTTTTGCTTTAGGCTCTGTCTGTTTTATTTTTCAGACAGTTAAATGAGGATCTGGAGAGAGCTCCTTGACTGAGGACGCGAACACTGCAGCTGAGCTCTTTATTTCCCCAAACAGTAACACATTATATAAAGTGACTTTACCCAGCATGATTTCTTCATAACAGGTTGATGTTTACTCCCTTTGCTTCTCTCTTTCCAGCCCCCTCCCAGCATCTTGAGGACCTCAGGACTCCCTTATCAAAGAATGGGTTCTATTTGCCCATAACCCTCCAAAGTAAACCAGGGTTTGATCTCAAGTAGGAAGCCTTTTCTCTTCATTGTAGCTAACCAAAGTCTAATGAGAGTTGTTCCTGCTGCTCAGAACTACTGGAGCAATTTATGATGGGGGTGGGGGAGAGGGATGGAAGGGGCTGGGGGGTGGGGGGGGCGACCAGGATTTACTTTGTTTTCCTCTCTGCTCAGATTAAGAAAAGGCTCTCAGAAAAAGGGCCTGAGAAGACACACAGAAGCACACTCCCAAGAACACTTGCAGGGAGACCCTCAAATGGAGCAAAATAGCAGAGTTACACCGATACTAGGTGGCAGTAGGTCCTATAGATTTCGGAGTTGATGGGCAATAGAGGGGCAATTTTATTTTATTTTTTGGTGGGGGAGGGGAAGTCAGGAATTTTTCAAAGAAGAATTAAAAACCTGAAACTTTTATTCAATTATTTTAACAAATCAAAGCATCTGTTATCTTTTCAATGATAATTAATTCCCTAACAAACTTAGTTGAGCAGTTGCCATTCAGAAACCAATGAGGTAGAGTTTTTTGTATGGCCACGATGACTCTGGAATGAATTTGACCTGGGAGTGGCACAGTCAGATATGAGAGGGAACACTTTTTATTTTACTTGGTGTGGGTTGTTTTGGTTTTGTTTTTAACTCAAGTGGTAGGAAGCTTGGTGCTAATGGGCTAAAATATGACAAGTCTCCCCCTGCATGAACATGTACTCCCCTTATCTCTTTAGCTGGAATGAGGTTGTGCCTTTGGGTCCACCGCACTTCACATCAGTCAGAGGTATTTGAGTGCTTACTATGTGCAGAACACTGAAGTGAGCTCCTGGGAGAGTACCATACAACAGAATTAGTGGATATGTTCCCTGCTGAAAGCTAGCTTACACTCTAGCAGGGGAGAGACCTAAATATAAATAAATCATTTATATTATAGAATTTAAAGATATGTACCTGTGTTGTGGGATTGAGGGTGGAGCAAATGTCAAATGTCCTAAGGTCACAGGTCCAAGTGCATGGGTGACGGAGCAGGGAAAGCAACCTGGGGGGCTCTTAATTGGGGAAGGCCTCTTGGAGGAGATAATAATAATGATGGTATTTGTTAAGTGCTTGCTATGTGCCAAACACTGTTCCAAGCACTGGGGTAGATTCAAGGTAATCAGGTCGTCCCACATGGGGCTCCCAGTCTTAATCCCCATATTGCAGATGAGGTAACAGAGGCACAGAGAAGGTAAGTACTTGCCTAAAGTCACACAGCTGACAAGTGAGGAGGTCGGGATTAGAACCCACAATCTTAACAGGGTGTGACCTTAACAATGCTTTGAAGTTGGAGATAGTGGTAGTCTATGCTGTGTGGATGGGGGAGGGACAGGCAGGGGAAGGACAAGAAGGATTTGGGATGGGAATACTGGCTAAAATGCCCATTTAATGGTAGTGGCAGAAGGAGGTGTGATTTCCCATCTCCTCCTGCAGCTGAGGTGCTGCTTACTGGTATTGTGATTGATGGCGCCGCCGTTAATCCCAAAGCATATCCCCCAAATTCTGGCGAGCGTACGATGGTTCGGCTGGACATGATGGACCAGCTCTGTAGAGCATTTCTGAGTCTGTGAAATTGGGGTGACAGTGGTTCCAGGGATGGCGGGATGGGAGTGCTGCATCGCTGAGTGCGTTTAGAGCACTGACCCTCGGCTGGCCGTAGGGGAACCTGGGTAGCTTCCCCAGCAGTTGCCCTTACGCCGTACCCAGCACCACACTCAGTGCCGGGGTTAGGTATAGGTACACGAACATGGGTTCAGATACGGCCCACCGCCCTCAGGTTGCTCACAAGCCAAGGTGGAGAGGTCGGGCAAACAGGTTGCAAATGATGTGCTATATTTTACAATTCAAAGACCAAAATTGTAAAAATAGTTTCTTGCTGCTTAGAAAGGACAGGGCTCGACTGGTTTGGCCCCTCTGTGCTGCCCTGGGCCACTCCGCAACCTTTCCAGGGTTCTCACTGTCGGCTAGGGGCTTCTACTGACTTTGCTGAGGGAGCAGGGCTTCAGTCCCACAGTGTTGAGCAGGGAGCGGGCACTGCCCTCCTATCGTTCTACCCCCATGGACTCCGGTTCCTGGTGGCAAGGAATTGGAGGCCGTGTGTTGCTCTGCTTCTGCCTGGTTCCTGCCCCATTTTGGTGCAGTGGGGTAAACACCTGTCAAAATATCCATCATGAGGCTCGGAGAATGAATTCCGATAGCCGTGGATTCAGCGTCTCACGTAACTCTGTTCCACATGCCATTCCAAAAATTCAGTTCCCATGTCAGGTTTTACTTTATTCCCATCTTGTGGCCCGTAACTCTGATGCGTCAGATGAAAATGAAAATGAGTGGAGAAATCTGCTGGGAAGTTAATCCAGTCTTCCAGAGGCAGGGTAGAGGAGCTTTTAAATATTTAGAATAAAGCCTTCCAGAATTCTTGAGTGGACTCTATGGGTGACCCACTGCTTCCTAATAGGGCACAGACCTGAGTTTTATAAGCATCTATGTCTGAGCGTGTGTGTGTGCGCGCTCACGCTTGCATGCTCTCGCTCATGTAGACTAGCCTCTACTCACATCTCTGTCTCCCTTACTTTCCAGATGCTTCCTCAGACCCTGGTGGTGGTTGGCAGGCTTTCAGAAGCATTCTGATTAAGTGAGATGTTGGGAGAGTTCAAAGCCTAATTTCTCCTTCCTAATTAAAAACGTGTGTCTGTCATGCTGCTGCTGATTAATTCACATTTCCTAGTTGCTCCAGTAGGAAAATTGTCGGCAATGACTTTGACTGACGTCTTCTTGCTGCTGAGTCGCTGTGTTCTAGAATCCATCATATTCATTCTGGGTGCCAAATTAGGCTTGGTTTGAGGTACCAGGCAGGGTGATTGAGGTGGCTTTCCACAGGGGTCCCAGGTAACAAAACTGGTTGTTTTTTAATGGTTCTTAAGTGCTTACTATATGCCTGACACTGTACTAAATACTAGGGTAGCTACAGGATCAGGTTGGACACAGTCTGTGTCCCACATGGGACTCACAGTCTTAATCCCCATTTTACAGCTGAAGTAACTCAGATACAGAGAAGTTAAGTGACTCGCCCATAGTCACACAGCAGACAAGTGGCGGAACTGGGAATAGACCCTAGGTCTTCTGATTCCCAGGCTCATGCTCTTTCCACTAGATCATCCTGCTTCTTGGTTGAGACCAAGAGCTCTGGTGGTCAATTTGGAAAAGAATTCCCATTTTATTTTTGCACTCCCAGACCTGGCCTCCGTTCCCACAGGCATGTGTGCACAGCATCGAATTCAAGAAGCAGCGTGGCTCAGTGGAAAGAGCACGGACTTTGGAGTCAGGGCTCATGAGTTCGAATCCCAGCTCTGCCACTTGTCGGCTGTGTGACTGTGGGCAAGTCACTTAACTTCTCTGTGCCTCAGTTCCCTCATCTGTAAAATGGGGATTAAGACTGTGAGCCTCACGTGGGACAACCTGATTCCCTTATGTCTACCCCAGCGCTTAGAACAGTGCTCGGCACATAGTAAGCGCTTAACAAATACCAACATTATTATTATTATTATTAAGAATGGAATGCAGGATTGGAGGAGAGGAGGAAAGAGATACCCTTTCCTCCCATCCCAAAGAGGCGCTGTAAAAGCAACAAGGCAAAGTGGATGGAGCACAGGCCTGAGAGTCAGAAGGTCATGGGTTCTAATCATGGGCCTGCCACTTTTCTGCTGTGTGACCTTGGGTGAGTCACTTAACTTCTCTCTCTTATCTGCTGCGTGACTTTGGGTGAATTGCTTAACTTCTCAGTGCCTCAGTTACGTCATCTGTAAAATGGGGATTGAGACTGTGAAGGCCCACGTGGAATAGGGGCAGTGGCCAATCCAATTTTCTTGTATCCACTTCGGTGCAAAATACAGTGCCTGGTACATAGTAAGCACTTAGCAAATGCCATAATAATAATTATTATTACCCTCTGTGTAGCCTCATTGCATCTCTGTGAGTCAGTCTGGGGCTACTTTTGACCCAGAGCAGCGTAGAGTGGATGGATAAGGCCAAGCTCAGTATTTTCCTCAGAGGAAATATTCCTAGAAGTCCCACTCTCCCTTGGTAGGCAGTCAGTTCATTTCCTGGCAAGTTGTCCCAAGCATCTGTGAGGAATAAATCTCTGCAAAGAAAGTTTTATATTCTGAACTCTTAGCAGGCAATGGGAACTACATTTTGGGTGTAAGAGTCCCAAACAAAGTGCTAATGGGGAGACTGTAAATGGGCTATTAACACTTATCTTTCTCTGTGGAGAATTGTTTTTTCTGGATAGTTTACAAGAGTGAGGTGATAGACTTCTGTCTCCTCAAGCCCTGCCAAAGGCCAACTTGTGAAGAGGCATATGAAGAGCTGTCCCTTACCTTCAGTTTCAGGGTGAAAATATCTTTGGCCTATACTATTTCTTGGAAAGTTTTGGTCTTGGAAAACCAGAAAGGAGCATTCATGAAATGTGGGAAATTTCCCAGAAAGGGCCCTCCGTGAGAGCAATAATGAATATTTTCTTGGCCCTGGTGAACTCCCTTGTTGTTTTGTTGTTTTTAAAAAAAACCACAGGTGAATGAAAATTCTTCCCACAGGATCTGATGAACGTAAAAAGTCTGTTACACACAGGAAATTATTTGGGCCAAAAATAACAGCAGGCTTAAGAGATCTTTGCTAAATGCCTGTATTAAATGTCCATAATGAGTTACTGGAAGGAAGAGGATGATGAGAGAAAAGTTAGGCAAGTTAGATCAATCCATCACATTTATTGAGCACTTACTAGGGCATTTCCTAACTACTAGAATGGAGGTCAAAGACGATGGCTTAGAGGAAAGAGCATGGGCTTGGGAGTCAGAGGAAGTGGGTTCTAATTCCGACTCCACCACTTGTCTGCTGTATGACCTTAGGCAAGTCGCTTAACTTCTCTGGGCCTCAGTTACCTCATTTGTAAAATGGGGATTAAAGACTGTGAGCCCCACGTGGGATGACCTGATTACCTTGAATCTATCCCAGCGCTTAGCACAGTAGTAAGCACTATTTATAATAGCTTAGTACAAAGTAAGGAGCGTGGCTGTTTATTTGTTTATTGCTATTGTTCTTGTCTGTCCGTCTCCCCCCGATTAGACTGTAAGCCCATCAAAGGGCAGGGACTGTCTCTATCTGTTACCGATTTGTACATTCCAAGCGCTTAGTACAGTGCTCTGCACATAGTAAGCGCTCAATAAATACTATTGAATGAATGAAAAGAGCACGGGCTTGGGAGCCAGAGGTCATGAGTTCGAATCCCACCTCTGCCACTTGTCAGCTGTGTGACTGTGGGCAAGTCACTTCACTTCTCTGGGCCTCAGTTACCCCATCTGTAAAATGGGGATTAACTGTGAGCCTCATGTGGGACAACCTGATTACCCTGTATCTACCCCAGCGCTTAGAACAGTGCTCTGCACATAGTAAGTGCTTAACAAATACCAACATTATTATTATTATTAAGAAATATCATTATTATTATCATTATTACCATTGCATGGTTCTTCAGTAGTATTTATGGAACACCGTTCAATGCACAGGCCTATAGTAAGCACGTGGGACGGTACAAGAGAACCTAGATTATAAGGTCCCTGAAGGCAGGGATCGTGTCTACTAACTCTATTTTACTCTTCCAAATGTTTATCACAGTACTCAGCCCAGAGTAGGAGCTCAATAAATACTATTGATTTAGTAAAACACACTTTCGCTGCCCTCAAGGAGCTTACGGCAACCAAGTTTCCTTAAATTTCCCGTGACCGTGGCCAGAAACAGAACATAGGACTGGAGAAATCAGTGGTCTAATCCAGTACTGCTATTTCTTTTATTCTCTTTAGGACTGCCAGCAGGGCTTAGCCTCTAACAGAATGATACCGTGTCACAGAATTTCTGGAATGAGCCCCTGTGGTAAAGAACACTCAAATTAGTTAATCCTATGTGACAACAGTCTGCCTGATGAGATATGGCCCTCTTCTCAGAGTTGGTATCTCTGTTCCTTTGAGTGGCTTCATTTTGTCCTGATGTCTGAATATTCATGTACAGGGCAACCCCTTATCATCATAGGCTTCACCTGGTCATGCTGGAAGGGATTTCTGCTCGTTCGATACAGCCTGTGAAAATAAAATAGTACCGTGATTGAATTTTCCTGCTGTTGAATCAGGAGGGTGCAGATTCAAAACCTCTTCATGCAGCAATGAGCCCCCTAGACCGGTTTGAGTCCTCTTTTCTGCCCAATGTGCTTATTCTGTTGTAGTCCACTCCAGAGAAAGCTATTTCTGCATCTTAAGAGAATCTTTTGGAAATGTGCTTGCCGAAAAGACACTTCATATTATTTCTCTGTTTGGTTTTTCTCTGCTCTTGTATTCTGTGCTAATTCTCCTTGGTTAAATATTTGTGCAAAATTTGCTCTCAGATGTCAGTGGATTTACACTTAGGCTTTTGGTTCTCCTGCGTCAAATCTTGCAGTAATGTTATTTTCGTGTGCGCTCAAGCTCTCTCTCCCTCTCCTTTTCTCTGAATGGTACAAGCCTCTCCAATAGTATTTAATGAGTGTGTTTTATTTCTTCGTCTTACATCCCAGGTCTCCGTTAAAATCACATTCATCCAACTGGAGCTTGCAGCACTATAATCACATGCCATCATATAATCACATGCTGCTGAGAAGCAGCCTGTCTTAGTGGAAAGAGCTCAGGCTTGGGAGTCAGAGGTCGTGGGTTCTAATCCCACTTCTGCCACCTGTCAGCTGTGTAACTTTGGGCAAGTCACTTCACTTCTCTGGGCCTCAGTTCCCTCATCTGTAAAATGGAGATGAAGCCTGGGAACCCCATAAGGGACACCCTGATTACCTTGTATCTATCTCAGCACTTAGAACAGTGTTGGACACATAGTAAGGCGCTTAACAAAGACCATCATCATTATTATCATTATTATTATCATCATCATTACAGGGCCTTATGAGTCAGAGTCTGCACTTTGCTTGGTGTTTCTGCCAAGACTGGAGACCAAGACAAGAAAGACAATGTGTAATTACAGGGTTTCTTGGAGTGGTTGAGCTCCAGATTTTCTATTAACATTTCAGCCTCTGATTTTTTCTGTCAGTTTTGGGGTTTAGTGAGATTGTATTTTATAGCAAATAGATTTCATTTTATTGTTCGACATGCCCAGCAGTTCCCCTTTACTTTCAGTTACATTGTTTATAAAGTCCAGCTTATAAAGTGCAGGAGACGTAGCTGGGAGATTTCAATGACAATTCATGTTTATCATGATAAGTATTATCTTTCATGGAAAATGAAAGGGAATTTGTGGGTGAGGGAACATTTAACTTTATAAGAATGCTTTCTCATCACTTATTGAGATTGTTCTTTTCAAGTTGGGATCCCACATTTTAGGAACTAGACCTCGTCGTCCTCATCCCTTTGTCCCCCAGGTAAATTCCAATAGGGAGGTTCTAGGGGACAAGCCTCCTCTGATAGGACAGGAGGGGTAAATCTGGAGAATGATCTCGCCCCACATTATTTTCCTGAAGAGGGAAAGCAATCAAATGTGGTTGAAATGAGTCAATCAATCAATGGCATTTATTGAACATTTATTGAGTTGGTAGACATGTTTTCTGCCCACCGGGAGCTTCCAGTCTAAAGGGACAGACATTAAAATAAATTACAGATGTGTATATAATTGTTGTTGAACTGAGGGTGGGGTGAATATCAAGTGCACAGGCGATGCAGAAGGGAGAGGGAATGAGGCCTCATAGTCAGGAAAGGCCTCTTGGAGGAGATATAATCTTAATAAAGATTTGAAGTTGCCAGGGAGTGGTGGTCTATCCTATATGAAGAAGGAGGGAGTTCCAGGCTGGGGGAGAACATGGGCAAGGAGTCGGTAGTGAGAGAGAAGAGATCGAGGTACAGAGAGTGGTTTGGAGTTGGAGGAGTCAAGATTGCAGATTGGGTGGTAATAAGAAATTATTGAGGTAAGATAAAGGGCCAAGCTGATTGAGGTAAAGAGTTTCCGTTTGATGCAGAAGGCAACCATTCAAAGTTTTTGAGGAGTTGGGAGACATGGAGTGAACAATTTCTGTAGAAAAATGATCCAGGCAACAGAGTGAAATAAGGACTGGAATCGGGTGAGGCACGAGGCAGGGAGGGCAGCAAGGAGGCTGATACAATAAGCAAGGAAGGATAGAAGTACTTGGAATAATGCAGTAGGAGTTTGAATGGAGAGGAAAGAGTGGATTTTAGTGATATAATGGTAGAATTGACAGGATTTGGTATTCGATTGAGAATGTAGGTTGAATGAGAAAGATATGAGTCAGGGATAATGCCAAAGTTAGCGACTTGTAAAACTGGGAGGGTAGTGGGGCTTTCTATAGTGATGGGAAAGTCAGGGGAAGGACAGGATTTGGTGGGAAGGTGAGAATGAAGATGAGTTCGGTTTGGACGTGTTAAGTTGGAGGTGACGGCAGGACATCCAAGAGATGTCTTGAAGGCAGGAGGAAATGTGGAACTGTAGAGAGGGAGAGAGGTCAGGGCTGGACGTGTAGATTTGGGAATCACACACTTAGAGGTGGTAGTTGAAGTCATGGGTGCGAATGAGTTCTCCAAGGGAGTGGGTGTGGATGGAGAATCGAAGGGGACCCAGGACTGAGCTTTGAGAGAGACAGACATTTAGTGGGTGGGTGGCAGAGCAGGAGTCTGTAAAAACATGGAGGAGTGATAGAGAGAGATAGGAAGAGAACCGGGAGAGCACAGTGTCAGTGAAGCCAAGGTTGGCTTCATTCATTCCTTCATTCATTAGTATTTATTGAGCCCTTACTTTGTGCAGAGCACTGAACTAAATTCTTGGAATGTAAAATTCGGCAACAGAGACAACCCCTGCCCATTGACGGGCTAACAATCTAATCGGGGGAGACAGACAGACAAAAACAATAGCAATAAATAGAACCGAGGGGATGTACATCTCATTAACAAAATAAATAGGGTAATAAAATTATATACAAATGAGCGGACAAGCACAGTGCTGAGGGGAGGAGAAGGGAAGCTCAGTCTGGGAAGGCCTTTTGGAGGAGGTGAGCTCTCAGTAGGGCTTTGAAGGGGGAAGAGAGTTAGTTTGGCGGAAGTGAGGAGGGAGGGCATTCCAGGACAGCGGGAGTACGTGGGCCGGGGTCGACGGCGGGATAGACGAGAATGGGGGACGGTGAGGAAGTGGGCGGCAGAGGAGCGGAGCCTACGGGGTGGGCAGTAGAAAGAGAGAAGGGAGGAGAGGTAGGAGGGGGCAAGGTGATGGAGAGCTTTGAAGCCTAGAGCGAGAAGTTTTTGTTTCGTGCGGAGGTTGATGGGCAACCACTGGAGGTTTTTAAGAAGTGGAGTGACATGCCCAGAGCATTTCTGCAGGAAGATGAGCCGGGCAGCGGAGTGAAGAATAGACTGGAGCGGGGGGAGGGAGGAGGAAGGGAGATCAGAAAGAAGGCTAACAATAATCCAGCTGGGATATTATGAGATCCTGTACCAATAAGATAGCCAGTAAGATAGTTAGATGTACCAGTAAGATAGTTGGATAAGGAAAAGCGTGTGGTCCACAACGTTGAAGGCAGAGGAGAGGTTGAGGAGGATTAGGATGGAGTAGAGACCATTGGATTTGGTGAGGCGATCATTTGTGAGGGTGGTTTCTGTGGAGTGAAGGGGTACAAAAGCCAGATTGGAGGGGATCCAGAAGAGAAATGAAAGAAAGGAATTTGAGACCGCAGGTGTAGACAACTCGCTCAAGGAGTTTGGAAAGGTATGGTAAGAGGGAGGTGCGGTGATAACTGGAGGGAGCTGCGGGGTCAAAGGAAGGTTGTTTTAGGATGGGGAGACACGTTCATGCTTTGCACATAGTAAGTGCTCAATAAATACGATTGAATGAATGAAAGAGCATGTTTGGAAGCTGTGGGGGCGAAGCCACTGAAGAGTGAACAGTTGAAGATGGCAGACAGGGAGGGAAGAAAGGAGGGGGCAAGTGTTTTGATATGGTGCGAAGGGATGGGGTCGGATGTGCAGGTGGAGGGGGTGGATTTTGAAAGAAGGCAGGAGATGGCCTCTTGAGATACTGCTGGGAAAGATGGGAGTTTTGAAGAAGGGGCAGGAGGAGAGAGGGACTGGATAGAAGCAGGGGAGATTTTAGGGAGAGCACACCTGATGATTTCAACTTTCTCAACAACGTAGGTGGCCAGGTCATTAAAGGCAAGAGAAAGAGGAGGCAGAGGGACAGGGGGTTTGAGGAGGTAGTTAGACATCTGGAACAACAGGCCAGGGGAATTTGTTTGAGTGTCAGTAAGGATGGAAATATCCCAGGGATGAAGGTAGTCATATCCTAGATATCTTCATTTAACTGTGCTCCAGCAAGAACGTGAGTGGGATGAGATAGGGTGAGTATTGGTGTGTCAGTTCTCAGAAGGTGATCTGATGTTCATGGAGATTTCACCCTCTGCTTTGCTCCATCGTCGCCTTGTGATGGTCTTGACTACTGCTTAAATTGGTCCCGATGTAGCATCTGGTTTAGCGGGTAACCACAGCCCACCTTGGGCCAATAGAGGTCAGGTTGGAACTTTGCTAATGAAAGAATGGTATTCATTGAGTGCTTACTGTTTGCAGAGTACTACTAGACATCACCCCTGCCCACAAGAAGCTATCAGAGAAAGCGGTACAGCTCCCTGCCAGTGGTCATAACTCTAATGGCACAGCCTCCTCTGATCCAAATTTGGGCTGAGCAAATTGGCATCTTCTCATTTTATTTACAAATTGGTTTGGTTTGGTGTGCAATTGAACATTGATGATGTAACAGTGAGTGAATGTCATGGCATGATTATCTGATGCTCGCTTAGGATTTTGGATCAATATTAAGGCACATTAAAGAACTTCTGATCACTGTGAAGGTGACTTTTTTTCCCCTCTCTTCCCCTTACCCTCATCCCTTGCACATTATAAAGAAAACAATTTCGGGACTCCTTTAGACTTTATAATGCTATTCATAATCCACCAGTCCTTTTTGCAACTGTTCCCTGCATTGTTTACATGTGTATGATCGCTTACATGGTCTACACTTCTCATAATAAACAAACTGAAGGCTCAGGGCAGTAGTAGTAGATCATAGACCATTTCGAGAAAAGCATGCAGAAACTAACTTACACTCATTCTGTTTCTTCCCCACCGTCCTTCTCTTTCTTGTCATGAAGGTCCAGCTCTCTCAAGCCCTGCAAGAAGTGGGAAATCAGAAACAAAGGGCTGATGTGGTAAGTGTTCATTTCTTTTGGCTTCTTCACGTGAACTATGGTGGGAAAGGGGAAAGGAAGATGAGGGGGTCCGGCTGTGACTCCATCCAGTATCTCTCACTTGCACTCCTGATCACAAACCTGGAGAGCAAACGTCCCACTAAGCATGTCGGGGTCCTCGTGCCATATCAGTCTCCTTTCCTCCTTGACACAAACCCAGTTCTCCAGCAAGGTGATCAGTGTGGCTTAGTGGAAAGAGCCCGGGCTTGTGAGCCAGAGGACGTGGCTTTTAATCCTGACTCTGCCACTTGTCTGCTATGTGACCTTGGGCAAGTCACTTAACTTTTCTGTGCTTCAGTTACCTCATCTGTAAAATGGGGATTAAAAGTGTAAGCCCCATATGGGGCAACCTGATTATCCTTTATCTATCCCAGTGCTTAGAACAGTGCTTGCGATATAGTAAGTGCTTAACAAATACCCTAATTATTATTATGATCAAAGCTTCTCCATCCAAAGCCATTGTTCTTCCCATCTGGTGGCCTTCTGTTTGGAGGGGTTTTAGGAGAGCTGCATCTTTATTTCAAAATGCATTAGCTGTTTTTTTGAGCTTGCTGCAGCCTTAACGATAACCTGTAACATTAACAAGACTGCAGAGACGTGCAGATACCGTTAATGTTGGAGGTGGGCTTGGTATGGGCCCTCTGTTCCTCTTTCCAAAATGACCCCATGAAAATCTGGAAGCACTGACTTTTACGTTAAAGGTATTTTGAATTACTCCTTGTGGTTTATCTGAAGTGAATATCACTGGAATTTTCATCCCTTGGCACTTTTCACATTTGCAAGTGGATAGTATTAAATAACTACCTTGGGTGATATGCTCTGCTATTATACTCATGCCAGGAATGGGGAAAGCTCAAGGCAGTGGCCATTGGCGATAGCACTGATATTTCAACTCAGTTTCCAGACCTGGGCTACTCTAGTGGATGACTTCATCATCATCATTATCATCAGTGGTATTTTAGTGGTTACTGTGTGCAGAGCACTATACTAAGCCCTTGGGAGAGTACACTACAACAGAGTTGGTAGATATGTTCCCTGTCCATGAGCTTAGTTTGAAGAAGGAGCCACACATTAATATAAATAATCTCCATAGTAGGTTTTTGAGGAATCTCAAGTGGGGAGATGTCTAGTTGGCTTGGGAAAGCTTGGGAGGAAAAGGTTCCTTCAACCGTGCGGCATCTTTTTTGCCAAATCCTTGAGAAACCTAACATCAGGTTATGCCATTATCTGCTCCTTCCTCAAATGCTAGCCGGAATTGCAATGTGCCCAAGGGTCTGGGTTCCTATAATACAGACAGAGCCAAGAGGAATTACAAATAAATTTGTTCTGGTTCTGCAAGAATGCTGTGGAGATTGGTGGAAAACATTTTAGAAATCATCCCCATACCTGACCTTGAATCTGGAGTTCCTCCCATTTATCCTTCTCCAGCTCCTCAATTTAGCAGTGCTTTCTGATAGTCAGTGACCAAGATACCTGGCACTGAGCACCAAAAGAGAAGAAATACAAATTAAACTTGCCTTGCCCCTAGTTTTGATAGTGAAGGAGAAGGAAGTGCAGGAGAGGAAAGATTTAGAGCAGTAGGCAGTGTCCTGCCTTTTGTTAAGCATAAGAATTCAACAGAACCTCTGGAGTACCTTTTTGTAGCTCCAGTGACGACCAATCTGAGCTGTCAGTTCCATAACTCTGCCTCGATCCAGTGAGCATGGAGGGTTGAGAGATGGACCTTACTGGGGCATAATTTTGAGTCGAATGAGATAAATGTGTTGCTGTCCTTATGGCCTGTGTAATTCTCGCTCCTGCCATGCCTTGCCTCCCCCCCCCACCATTTTGTTGCTGTGATAAAATAACATCATCATTATTTCAAGTCATGCCCAAGTTCCATGGTTGCTCAACATGCTCTACTGCAAAGTTCCTTCAAAGTAGAAAGTGGACCTTGTTGGCTCTACCCTTTGGCAAAATGTGGTTTAGAGAGGTCTCCTCTCCCAAGTGCTTAGTTCAATGTTCTGCACACACTAAGCACTCAATAAATGCCACTGATTGGTTGATTGATACCTAGTAGCAGAACTGTGTGTGGAAGTTAGGCCTCTTCCTTCCCAGTCCCCTTCTGCTTCTTCAAGCCAGCCAGCATTGAACAGCTTTCCTTCAGGGCTAGTTAGATTTTTGCTATGAAGCCTTCTTTTTCCCCGTCCTTTCACCTTCACCAACTCTCGTTCGGTCCTTTGGCCTGCAGAGCCTCCTTGGGAACACCACAGCAGTTGGGATTCCAGTTCTTCCCTATCTAACAATAATATCTGTGGTACTTGTTAAGTACTTACTATGTGCCAAGTGCTGGAAGAGATACAGTATAAAAGATTGTACACAGTCCTGGCCCGCATAGATTCACAAAGTCAGAAGGAAGGAGAGATGAGTAATTTTATTTCCATTTTACAGATGAGGAAAGTGGGCACCAAAAAATCAGGTGTCTTGCCCAAAGTCATACAGCAGGCAAGTGGCCGAACTGGGATTAGAACCGAGGTCCTCTGTTTTCAGGCCTGTGCTTTTTCCTGTCTGTCTCTCTGGCTGCTCCTGATCATCTCTACCCTTCCCTTATTATGTCACTTGGGGCAAACTTTCCAGTCACTAATCCTATCTTTTTATCTGGTGGTATTTTTCTCATTTGGATTTTTGATTTGTTTCCCGGCCTCCCTTTCTCCCATTATTCATCTGTGATCTGTTCTTCATTACATTGATGCTAACCTGGTGTGGCTGAGAAGGTTTACAAGACTGCCTCTTCCTCTGGGTTCTGACAGTCGGGCATATTGCTTTTCACGGGTCCAGTCTTTGATTGGGCTTTCAGCGCAGCAATGAGGGAAACGGAACAAACACCTGTCAGGCCCAATCACACAGTCCAACGGGTCCCCGGTCCGCTTCTGAAAAGTGGGCACTGCCCAGGAAACCCCTCTGCCGCTCACTTTAAGGGTGTTAATGGCTCTCTGACACCTTCCTTCCTCCCCTCCCCCCAGGAGTGGAAATGAGCTGCTGAACTCTGGGGTCAGTAGTTTTACTGGACTTGACGTGACTCCCTGGTACATAGCCGCAGTGCTCAGCTTTATCCACTCACTCATTACCTGCTGCCTTGTGGAGCTAAGCCCTCAAAGGGGCTTCGACTCCTGGCCCAGGAGGGAGCCATCTCTTTCCAGGGAAGAAAATCGAACTGCTGGGTGGGAAGGCCCGGAGTCGAAGAACGATGGCGGCCTCATCATGTGCGGAGAGCCTTGACCTTGAGGTCATTGACCTAAGAATCCCATGGGACGCAGGGACTCCAACTGAGCCAGTAACCGAGGCTTGGCTTGCTCTGATAACTAGTGCCATCTATTCCAGTCTGTGAGTCAATTAGAATTTTGCTGCTAAAAGTCAGTTTACTGCTGGGGAAGGGAGAAAAAAAAACAAATTTAAAGTGCTTTAGCTAATTGCAGTCGACAAGACAAAGGCAGTTTGACTTTCCAGTATTAATTAGCAAACCCATACTAATTAGCTTGTATAAGCGGAATTCATGCTTCTTTCCTTAAACGCAATTAATATCACAACTGAAGATGTCTCTGGGCTTTGCTGCTGTATCATTAACATACTTCACCCTAATTAGATATGGCCAGTGTTGGCTGGAGAAATGAGTCGGTGATTACAACCATAAAAAATCCCCTAATATTTTATATCCTTCAGGGAGTGTGAATCGAGAACTTATTTTCTGATTTAAGAGAAATTACACCCATCGTGGCACTGTGTAATTAGAACGGTGCCGTTTCCCTTCTCCCTCTCCCCTTTAGTTATTTGTTTCTTTCCCTTCGCTGCTATCTCTGCGCCCTTCACATATCGGACCAGGTGAGTGGTTCCTTCGGGAAGGCCACGGAGATAACGGGCTCTAGAAGGTCTTTCAGAAGTGGTTGGAGGATTCAGTGACCCAGGAGAGATGGCAATTTACTTTTGATATTTGGAGGGATTTCTTATTCCTCATCATCATTATCCTTACTCTAAATGAATCATCAATCAAATGAGACGGGCCCATAGTAAGAACCTGTTAAGAGAAAAACCAAATGATGATGGTACATATTGGGGAAAATGGAGGGATACTGCAAGAATGGTTTTGGTTTACAAGTACTCGCCTAGTCCTTCCTGTTGCCTACCCAGCAGGAGATAAATGATCACATCACAGAGACATTGTCTTCACTGGGGGGGGAAATAACGCAGGTGTTGATTATAACCAAGTCTGTAAGGAAGGGATGGAGTAATTAACAAAAAAACTGAAAAACCCAGAAAGCTTTTCCTTTCCCCAAACTCCAGGGACTTCCCCTATGACTCCGGATGCTGCTGTTATCCCTACAGCGACCTGGATAAATTATTTAAATTGCTTCCACTTGGATTCTTAGCAGACAAGACTTAAAGATGTATTGCCCCACATTTTTGCTTTGGTGCTTCTAAAAGATCCACTGGGCATGCTTAGGTTAAGGTCCACATGATCCTTGCTGATTTGAAGACTCATTTCAGCAAGTATTTTTATGAACTATGTGACCACCCTTGTATTACCGTTATTATTGTTAATATTTTTATTCCCTTGAGTTTTCAAAGTACTTTGCTTGCAGCTCTGAGTGTTTTCATCCGTTGTTTTTCTTCCACCCTTTACGCTCTCCTTGCAAGAAAGGCAAGTGACAGATATTAACCTTCTCCACATATGGAGGCAGGAACATTTAGTGATTTTGCAGGTCACACAGGAGGTTCGGTGGAGCTGGTATTAAAACTTAAGTCTGAACTAAACTAACCCCCCAGCCCTCAGTTTGGTAGGCTATCTCACTGTCCCTTAGTTTATTGATTTTTTTCCAAACAGTGACGTAAGTTCAAAATAGAATTCTTAATCTTCCCACTCAAATGCTGCCCTCCCTCTGACTTTCCCCATCACTTTAGACAGCACCACCATCCTCTCAAGCCCCTAACTTTGACATTATCCTTGACCTATTTAGCCCCAGCCCACCCCCTGCCTCTGACTGGTATGCCCTCCCTCCTTCCTCAAATCCGTCAATTACTCGGCCCCCTTTCAAAGTTTTACTGAAGACACATCTCCTCCAAGAGGCCTTCCCAGACTAAGCCCCACCTTTGCTCATCTCCCACTCCCTTCTGCATTGCCCTGACTTGCTCCTTATGCTCTTTCCCTCTCCCAGCCCCACAGCACTTATGTACATATCTGTCATTTTATTTGTTTGTATTGATGTCTATCTCCTCTCCCAGGCTATAAGCTCGTTGTGGGCAAGGAATTTGTTTATTGTTGCATTGTATTCTCCCAAGCACTTAATACAATGCTCTGCACACAGTAAGCGCTCAATTAATATGATTGAATGAATATTCAATCTGTCAACAAATCCTGTAGGTTCAACCTTCACTGTATTGCTAAAATCCTCCCTTTCTTGTCCATCCAGACTCCTACCACAGTAATCCAAGCATTTATCTTATGCCGTCCTGATTACTACATCAGCCTCCTTGCTGATCTCCTGCCTGTTGTCTCTCCCCCTCGAATCCATACTTCACCCTGCTGTCTGGATCATTTTTCAAAAAAAACCAAACTTGTTCAGTCCATGTTTCCCTACTCTTCTAGAGCCTACATTGGTTGCCCATCCCATCCCTGCATAAAGCAGAAACTTCTTACAATTTGGCTTTAAAGCACTCAATCATTTTGCCCCCTCCTACTTTACCTAGCTGATTTCATTCTACAACACAGCTTACACACTTTGCTCCTCCAATGCCACTCTATTCACTGTACTTTGCTCTTGTCTATCTTTCCAACGACCCCTTGCTCATGTCCTTCCTCTGGCCTAGAGCTCCCTCCCTCTTCATAAATGAGAGACCACCACTCCTCCACACCTTCAGAGTACATTTCCTCCCAGTCTTCTTCCCCAACTGAGCCGTCATTTCTTCTCCTCCTACTCCCTTCTGCATCACTCTTGCACTTGAATTTCACCCTTTATTCACCCGACCCTCAGCTCCACAGCACTTGTGAGCATCCCCGTAATCCATTTATATAAATGTCTGTCTCTCCCCTCTAGAGCGTAAACTCACTGTGGGCAGGGACGTGCCTACCAACTCCTAGTACAGTGATCTGCACACAATAAGTGTTCAATCAATACAACTGAAAGCACATGCAGTAATAAGGAAGCATTTGCCATCTCTGATGACCTTCCCCTTCCAGAAGGATGTTGGGATGAGAGCACCTAGAATCTCCTCTACCAATCCTCACCACTTCAACATTGCATGGGTAATTACCCTGGCTTCCATACAGCTATAAAGCTAGAACAAGGGGCAGAAAACAGGAATTAGAAATAGCCCCTACTCCTCCTCTTTCTTTTGGAGTTGCTTAACAAGATATGTTCTTAAAGTGGCTAGAGATGTGGAAATCCTATGGGAAAATGAAAATAAAAAAACCCTCCAGAGAAATTTGCACAGCTTCTGGAATGAGACTGGTGAAATCTTCAGCAATTAATTAGAGCACCAGGTGGCTACAGTTATAAAGAAAAATCAGATTCCAATTCAGAGCCCTGGGGGATTGAATCAACTAGGGAGAGGAAACAGCACAAAAATGGCTTTTTGGGGTTTTGTTTTAGCATTTGATTTTAGCTTTCCCAGGGATTTTTTTTGTTTGTTTTAAACCACACATCTCCTGGAAAGAAGTGAGCACTGAGCCAGAACTGCAGCCTGAGTTTTTAAGGCCTATGTCAGCTGCTCTCCTTAGGTGTCTGACATGTCCAGTCCCAGGTGGATGGTGAAAGTCCAGCAAAGTCCAGACCACCAGCTGTCTTTCAAACAGAGGACAGCAGCATTCTTAGCCAGTGCTTAGAGATGCAAAAACTAAACCTGGGCTGAAAAGAGAAATGACAGATTGTGTTCCTCCGTAACTTGGTACTACTCCCACCCCATCTCCCCCCCATTCTTTTGAAGGTTGTCTGTTTACATTGTAGATTGCCTCCTCCCTAAACCCTCTGCCTAGCATTGCCTCTGTTGGAAATGGACAAGACTTGTTCTGACATATTAATGTCAGAATGTTAATGCCGTATTACTTATGTACAGACGAATTAATGTCTCTACCTCCCTCTAGACTGTAAGATTGTTGTGGGCAGGGAACATGTCTACCAAATCTGTGTGTTGTACTTTCCCAAGTGCGTAATGCAGTGCTCTGCACACAGTAAGCATTCAGTAAATATGATTGAGTGATCGACTGATTGATTCTGCATAATAGTTTTCTGTTTCTGGAATCTTCTACTCACTGAAGCCAGCTCTGTTGTTGACTCATCCCCCTCCCCCAGGTAGTTGCTCAACCATATCATCATCTCAGGCAGCTGGTCCGTTCTAGTGGTCCAAATCCCTTGTGACTATTTTGCTGATTTCCCAGCCAAGGCGATTTTACTTTGAAAATCTTTACATTGTCTAAGGTGTAGAGGAAAGAGTGTAAATGATTTTTTTTAAAGTTCCCTAACCATTAAGTGCCCCGTTGTACTGCATGAGCCTCCCTACTGATCGAATGGAAAAGAGAGTTTACAAGTGGGTGTGCGTTGGAGATCGAGGAGGGCGAGAATAACTAAGGGGCTAGGAGTCTACTTAACCAAAGAGTAGTCATTCCAGTGAACCACATAAAAGTCAAATGAAAAAGTTCCAGAAATCAGCATGAGTGGCTCTTTTAAAATCCTGTAAGAGCAATGAGGACTGTGACTGTTGAAGCAAGCATTTAGTCTCACCATAGCAATCAATACAATATTGTCAATAAAGAATGTGCAAAATGAACAGTAGGAGATAGATAAGAAAATAGCAAGGAGCCGTGTGACAGGGCCCAACCAGCAGAAGCAGGTGTTTGGAATCTTACTGCCAAGCACCTGGAGCTAGGCCATGCAAAGCCAATACCGTGCATTTAATCACCCTTTACAGAAGCTGATTGTACCTCCCACTTTCACATCCTTATTTTCTCCATCCCTACCTCCGCCTTCCCCATCATTCTAGAAATTCTGCACAATTACGTCGTTGTAAATACCTTTAATAATGGCTGAGTCCCTAGCTGTATGCTGCATAGAAAACCCAATAAATCCTTAGCTGTCGTCAGTGGAGCGGTACGTATCACAATATATTAAGTTGTCCACCAGCAAAATGTCATTTTTCTCACCCCGTGGTCTGGTGCTAAAGGGCAGTGACTAATGGACGGCTGGTATAGGATTGCCGTGTTTTCCGAAAAATGCACAACCCGTATTGGAAATGGTGGTTGTAATACTGAGTCCTTTACTATTCCTCAGGTGCCTGTGGTGGAATGTTCTAGCTTATACCATAAGACAGGATACCAAATTTGAGAATGTGTTTGGGCAGCTGGTAAGCACTCATTCTCCCCAGATGCGTGTGTGGTACCCCCAGATTACAGTGGCCCTGTTGCTACACAGCTAATGAAGACTCAGGAAAATATTGCCACCAACAATAAAATTTGCCTCAGGGTTATAAAAGAAAAGATGTGTGCAGAGTCTGAATTAATGGAGACTGGCAGTGAGATAATTTAACATCTTTTAAAATAATCTTTTGTTTTTGTGGTGAAGGGCCATGCGCTTTGGTCAATTATCACTACACCTTTTGGCACTGGGGGCAAGCTCCTCCAGTGTTGTCTATCCTTGTCAGGGAGGAAGCCCCCTTCTTAGTGGAATAGTGGGCTGTAAATATCCTCCACCCAGACCCAAGCAAGTTTCTCAGAGTCCCAAAATCCAGGCTTGTAGCTCCCTATCGTCAGTTTCTCAGTCTCCCCCCAACCCCAGATGTCTGATTTCCTGAGGTTTGGCAGCGGGACTTCCAGTTTCTTTTTTCTTAGGCCTCTGGCCCATGAATCCAAAGGTGTTGACCACAGGATAAGTGACCCTGTATCCTGTAAACTGGTGGCAGTTCCATGTGCATGTTGGACCTCTGCTCTGCATCGGTAGCCCTGCTCCTGCTTGCCTTCTGCCCTGCAACCTCACACTGACTGATCACTTTAGTCTAATCAATGATATTTATTGAGCACCTACTAAGTGCAGAGCAGTGTACTCAGCGCTTGGGAGAATTCACTAAAACAGAGTTGATAGACATGTTACATTCCTGCAATGAGCTTACAGTCTAGATGGGGAGACAGATGTGAGTAGAAATAAATAATTTATAGTTTATAATTTATAGATATGTACACGTACATAGGTTCTCTGGTGTTAAGGGTGGTCAAAGATCACAGATCCAAGAGCATAGGTGATGCAGAAGGAAGAGGGCATAAGGGAAAAGAGGGCTTAATTGGGGAAGGCCTTGGAGGAGATGTGCCCTTAATAATACTTTATAGGTGGAGAGATCAGTGGCTTTTCGTATATACAGGGTTAGGTAGTTCTAGGTTATGGGGAGGACAAGGAAAAAGGGTCAGCAACGCAATAGACAAGATCAGGGCACATTGAGTAAGCTGGTGTTAGAGGAGTGAACTGTGTGGGCTGGGCGTTAGGAGGAGGTCAGTGAGGTGAGGTGGGAGAGGGCGAGCTGAGTGCTTTGAAGCTGATGGTATGGAGTTTCTGTTTGATGTGAAAGTTGATGGGCAGTCACTGGAGGTTCTTGGCAAGCGGGGCGACATAGACTGAACACCTTTTTAGAATAGCGATCTGTGAAAGCAGAGTGAAGTATGGACTAAATTAGGGAGGATCAGGAGGCAGGGAGGTCCACAAGGAGGCTGATGCAGTAGTCCAGGAGGGAGATCAGTGCTTGGACTTACTCCTCTTTTGCCATCTCCCCCTGCCTGTCTGTCTTACTCCATGACAGTTCCCTCTCTCTCACTCACCTTGAGAAAGCTCCCTCCCCACCCTCCCCCGCCAAGTGGCAGTACTTACAAAAGAAGTCATGGGCTCAGTATCCTTGGGTGCCCTGGTCTCCGTCAGCCACAGCTGGGCTGCTGCCAGCACAGCCCACAGTGCTGCCCATCGGATCCACTTTTGCTGCTCTCAGGCTCAAGGCAACATTCTTCATCCTGCATTCTGTTACTGCCAGAACAGGAGAATACCCTCCCTTAATATTTCAGTTTGGGGAAATCTAGTGCATCACATGATAGTCCTAGTCTCCTTTTCCTTGGGGAGGAAGATTCTCATTGGCATGGTGTCTGAGCTGGAAAGGGCAGGTAGCTCTCTGAAATTGAATACTTCCCTGCATATGCCATTCTTGACAGTGAAGCAGAGGGGTTCTGGGAGGTTTGTGATTTAGCTGATAGCTGGATAACTTCTTGAATCCAATCTATGCTCTCATTTCTCCTGCCCCTTTGCTGCTGCTTTCCCTAAATTGAAGGCCATTTAGTGGTCCTCGTCTTTCTAGACTAGTTTTTGACACCTTCTTGAGCTCCTGCCTCCTTCTTTACACACTCCGTAGTTTCTGATTCTATTTCTTCTATTTCCCCAGCCTCTCTCAGCCTAAAAAGTGCCTTGGTCCTTATGAGTGCTCAGTAATCTCTTGTTGACTGGCCCCTGGTTCTCCTTAGCCTCTTATCTAGTGTTCATGGTTGTCTTAAAGACTTGGTCCAGGAATATTCTCACTATTGGTTAGACTTTCTCCCCGATAGCTGATAGCTAAGTTACTCACTTAGCTATCAGAGGCTCACAGGGGTCATGATGAAGCCAGGTTTTAAGGCTCTGGTCTCTTGAGGTAAAAATTTAGTGGCGAGAATAAATGCCTTGTTGCAACAAACATACTTCCTTTGGGGTTTTTTTCCTAGTGATATCAACTCTATTCAGCATAGTGTTTGTTTGAAAGGAAGGTGAGAAAATGTTCTGGATTAAGTATTGTCAACGGGAAACTGGGGTCTTTTCCATCCTTAGTGTGTTCTTCTCAGGCTAACGCTGGTTTTGCTCCACTCTGAGGAAGTGGGTGGCAGCCCTCTGGCCCCAGGATTTCCCAGACACCTTGAGACGGTACGTGCTCTGCTTACCACATCACCCTTTCACGAAAATGCATGTCTCCCTAGGTAGGAGGACCTAATTTAATAATATAGCACCCCCACACCCACCCCATCCTGTTGGTTTACAAAAACCTTTTCCAGTGCTCTGCCCTAACATTCCTTTGTTCTTGATTGTTCCAAATGGCAATGCAGCCAGAATGGAACGAATTGCCCACTCTTGCTTCGCAGTTCCTTGGGCACTGCATTACACCAAATTAATGAGAGAAGGTGCTGTCTCATAATAATAATTGTGGTATTGGTTAAGCACTTACTCTATGCCAAGCATTGTACTAAGTGGTGCAGTCAATGCAAGATCATCAGGTCCCACATTACCTAGTGCTCACAGTCTGGAGGGAGAATAGGTATTGAATCCCCATATTGCAGATGAGGGACCTGAGGCACAGAAAAGTTAAGTGACTCACTGAAGGTCACACAGCAAACAATTGGTGGAGCCGAGATTAGAACCCAGCACATCTGACTCCTGGGCTCGTCCTCTTTCAACTAGGCAATGCTGAGTCCCAATGTAATCAAGCTACTCTCACTGTTTTCAGTGTTGGGACTGTTTCCATCTAGGTTTTAAGAAGGCCTGACTCTGAAATCTGACAATAGCCTTTCATGGGATTCCGGGAATGACTGAACATTGTAGGATCCCACAGATGACTGAGAGAGGGTTGGCTGATCATTTAAACTTGGTTTTATGGAACTTTTTCATCTGTTCAATTGCAGTGATGCCCAGCCATCTGAAGTTCTTTACTTTAAAGTAGTCCTGCTATTTTGTTTTGTTGTCCAATATCCATATCCCAGTGGGTATCAAATAAATTTAATAGGCTGGGGATACAGACCTTCAACATGGGCAACCTTGAGGGGGAGATAGTGATAAGATGGTTCTCAACAAGATGCTAAGAAAGCAAACCTAACACTTAAGTCTAAACACTTTTAAAGACTGCTTTTCACAAAGAAGAGTTCATCATCAGAGTCACCCACCAATCTAACACCAGACTCCATGCAGTAGGAGGTTGAGAATAGATTTTTCATGGTTAGACTTCAGCTTCCTATACTAGGCAAGAAGTGGTTTATTGAGTTGTGTGTCTTTATGTGCTCTGGTAACAGGTGAGGTTTATGATACTTCCATATCATGCACTATCATTTCTTATGATCATCTCATCTTGTCTTGTTGAATCCTTCTTTTTCCCTCTAGAGGTTGCATTGGTTTGAATTGAGTATTTGTCTGCCAAAGGAGAGGGGAAAGAGGTTTTGAATGATAGCTCTTAAAAGGTGATGTTGACATTGAAAAAGGCAATGGAGTCACTTACATAGTGGTCCTTCACACTAAAAGATGCCATTTATATGTTCAGCTGTGATATATTCATGGAGATATCTTTGATCCTCTAATTTCAGTTTGTTGGGGAGTTGCTCAGTCATGTCCTCAGCCTAACTGTTGTATTGGAACCAGTCTTGGGAGAGAGGTGGGATATAGCAGTTTTATTTCTCCACCCCCTAAAATTTCCTTCCTGTTTGTATTGCGCCTTCCCAGTCCCCTATTTGTTGTTCATTAGATGTCACAAGGATGGCTCACATTATGCAAGGCTTCTGTCTCTCTGTCTCTGTCTCTTTCTCTCTCTCACACACACACACACACCCCCGTGTCTGTTTCAAAAGAAGGAATTGCTATATATATATATATATATATAGCACAAATATATAGAGAGTTATATGTACACACACCTATATGCAACTATGTGTTGGTGTGTGTATGTATACACATATAATGAAGCTTGTCCTAAACCTTGCGCTACACTCTAAAAACTTGAAATCAAAAGGATGTTACAGTAATTATGTATGCCAGAGGGGTTTGCTTTTGGATTTTTATCCTCTCAACCCAAACCACTCAAAGCGGGGAAACATACTCCTTGGTCTCCCTGATTTCACTGAGTTGCTAGGGGTTGCAGCATGGCTTAGTGGAAAGAGCCTGGGCTTGGGAGTCAGAGGACATGGGTTCTAATCCCAGCTATGCCATTTGTCTGGTATGTGACTTTGAGACTTCAGTTCTCTGTGCCTCAGTTACCTCATCTGTAAAATGGGGATTAAGATTGAGCCTCAAGTGGGACAACCTTATTACCTTGTAACTACCCCAGAGTTTAGAACAATGCTCTTAACAGATACCATAATTATTATCAATTATTATTATTCTGACTGTTTTCACTCCTTCTGCTGGGTATGTGTGAAAGGGCAAGTGCTCCTTTGCTTCATTGACCTACTGATTTGATCCAGGCATCCCCCGAGATCTAAACTCGCCTTGAAATTTTACCAAGGTGGTGATCTGAGTGGATTTTGGAAGGTTAAAAATTAAGCCATTGAACATTGCCTGGACGGGCGAGAGGAGAACTCCGGAAGAAGTGCCAGATCTTGATGTATCTGTAGAGGCTCGAAGATAGTAAAGAACGGCCCTTTGTTTGACCTTTGCATGAAGAATGAATGGGCTTCCGTCTCCCTTTTGGGGGAATCACTTAATTGAGGCTGACAGGGATTGGTTGTATTACAAGCGCTGTCCTGTCAAGAGGTATTTTATTTCTATGTGAATATTTCATTAACCTCTTAAGCCTTTTTGTATCAAATACCACAGCTGTTAGACTGCAGCCAATTGGTGCTGCCTTCAGTGTTAAATTCAGATTCTGAGATTTCTTTCATCCTCATCCTGTTCCTCCCTCCCTGCTGAGGCTTTTTGCACCAGTCTTTGCTTTAGTCAGTGCTCTGCCTGCCTCTCGATCCCATGGGTGCCTGTCAAGTTTGATGGGACTGAAGCTAAGTTCAGGCCACAGCCCGCAGGTTCTTGAAGTTCTAGAGAAGTGTTTCTCAAACAGTCATCGTTCTAGCTGGCTATGCAGAGCTCTGCATCATGGTTGTTGTTTTTATGGTCAAATCATTTGGGCCAAGATTAAGCTAGTAATGAAAAACTATCAGAAACTCCTGAAGCATTCATGGTATTTGAAAGGACACTTGCTGCCTCTCTGTGTGTTTCACTTTTTATGTCTCCTACTTTGTCTCCCTGTATCTCTCTCCTTGGCTCCACTTGCCTGTTCGTCTGTGAACGTGTGGAAATTCTATGCAGTCAGGGTAACCCCGTGGGAGAAGGACTGTCTTTAGAGGATTGTTTGTTTCTGTCTGCTCCCTCCCTCCCTGATGTCATTTTGGTTGCTTTCATCTCTGCTGCTGCTGAGGTGCCTTGATATGGCTGCATCCACAGTTCCTGGGGATACAGGGCTGGGATGGCATTGAGGTCCCTGCCAACTGCATTGGCTTCTACACTGGCCTTCAGAGTCTCTTTCTGACCCTGAATTCAAGCAGAGGATTCAGAGGTGCCCATTTCCCTCTTCCTCCCACCTCTGCTCCTCTCTCCTCTGTACCTCCTTCCGAGTGCTGCTCTTCCCAGGTAGGTAGTTGGAGCCCTGAAGTTGGGAAGATCACAGGACTATATGGTGAGGGTAAAGGACTCCACTGTCGGGGTTGATAGAGGGAGAGTCATTCCAGACCCCCTTTCGTTCCTCTTTGTTACACCAGAGCAGCTGCCTCGCTTACTCCACCTCTGCCCGTCTGCATTTTCGCTGCCCAAAAGCTCCTAAAAATTTATTTGTTTTTCCCTCACTGTTTCCTGGGGCTCTGCAGGTCACTGAAAATTCTGTGGGCTGATAAATTTTCTTCTCCCTTGCTTGTCTGAAGAATTTAAGGCATCTTAGTGAATGGGGTGAGTATTGAAGGTACCAATGCTGAACCGGGTTCTCAAAGAGGGTAAAACATTTTACCCTGGGCCAAGTGTCTTGGTTGACCTGGTTCCGTTGGCAGAAATCGAAGGTGAGCTAAGCGTTCCACTTCCTCTTTCCACACTTGGCTAACCTGTGTACAAATCAGTGTTTCTCAACAGTGTTACTGTTTGGTCAGGTAACTTGCTACCCTTCGGTGATGGGTAGTTCAGCCTTTTTTATTGTAAGCAGCTTGTCGGGTCCTCTGCAGTCTCTCTGCTTCTATTGCCCTCCTAAGCAGGGCAAAGAGAAAGACTGTGTCATCGTTTTGGTCTTGGTTTGGGTCTCTCTGCTTCCATTACTCTCGTAAGCTGGGCAAGGAGAAGGACAGTGTCACCGTTTCAGTTTTAGTTCCTTTGGCATTTATTCGCTTGTCCGTGAACACCAACAGTTTTCTTTTCCCTTATGGGAAGATGCCAGTATTTCTTGGAAAAGTTGTTTGCCTGAACCTCAGTAGAAGTGGCAGGGCTGAGCCGTGAGGAGCTTGAGAGCTAGAGAACGTGATGATGATGATTGGTCTCTTTTCTTCTTCAGAAGAGATAGGGTGGGCAACTGAGGGCATTAGAACAAGGGACTGTCCTAGATTTCTCATGTGGCCTATTGCCTTTCTCAGGGCCTGAAACTGAACAAAGACTGCTAAAGTTCTCCAAGAATAATTGAGTTGAAAAACCACATCCTCTGATTAGTTTCTAAAGGGAAGGCGACAGAGGGAAGAGGAAGGTGAAGAAACAGAGAGACATGTCTTGCTGTTACCCGATTGGTTGAGCCTCTTGAAAAGGAGTCAGGAATGCCCCAGGTAGAGCTCTAAACTGGTTCCCTGAAAATGAAGCAAATCGAAAGAGAACTAAAGTGCTGCTTCGTGTAGAAAATCATGTCAAGCACACTGTCACATACTCTTGTGCAAATATTTTAAAATAGTGGTATGAACACAATAACTCTAGTTAGATCAAATAGCAATGGCGCCAATAAAATGTTTTGAATCCATTATGAATTATTAGTAATTATGGTTTTGGTTAAGTGCTTACTATGTGCCAAGCACTGTACTAACTGCCAGGGTAGGTACAGGATAATCGAGTTGGACACAGTTTTTGCCCCACATGGGGCTCACAGTTAAGCAGGAGGGAAGAGGATTTAATTCCCATTGAACAGATGGGGGAACTGAGGTCCAGAGAAGCAAAAAATGACCAAGCCAGGATTAGAACCCAGGTTCTCTTGACTCCCAGATCCACGCTCTCTCCAATAAGCCCAACTTTTTATGTGTATCTGGGTAAATATTCACAAGCTTTTAAGCCAAACGATACCTTGTGCTAACATTCTTATGCCAAATTGTGAATAAACATCGGTTGAGATGGGTTTTAATCTTTTAAGGTTGAGGCAAAGAAGAAGACACTAACAGACAATGAAGGTCTTACTTTGCAATCACTGCAAAACATGCTACCATTGAAGAGCATTATAATAGGGGATCTGTAGTGTTCCAGGAATTTAGACAGAGATCGATTGCAGTTAGGCCCACTCAGCTGAAGGGCTACAGAGCTGTGAGATGCAGCCTGACAAGCAAAAGCACCCTTAACTCCTTGAGCAGTGTCCTTGTCTTCATCTACAAGTCGAAGTCAACGCCAAGGTACCCAACCATGATATGCTGGAATGCAGTCCATCGCATCATGAGGTAATGGTCGAAGCAACACAGTGTGGTTGGGAGGAGGTATACGCAAGCAACGAGGCCCAAAACAAAGTTGTAAAGGCATAATGAGGCATAATCTCAAAAACACAATGTGACAGCTAATGATAATAATTGCCGGGAAACAGCAGTAGCAGATAGGACCAGACCAGGTTGTCGCACTCAGAAGAGTAGTTAGTTTCTTGGTTCACACTATGAAGGAAAATCTGCTCTCAAAGATGCATATTTGATTATTACACACATGTGATGTGGGATCAATCAACAGTCTTGCATACGTCTTTTTATTTGCATACCAGGCATTTTTGCATCTTTGAAAATCGGTTATATAATGGAATTCAATCAGGTCCTGCAAAAGACAACATTTTCTTTGACTGTTCCAGCATCCTCTCATGGAGCGTATTTACTGGTCTTGTTCAGAAAACAGGTTTAGGACATATTTTCCACAAAACCATTTTAAGGGTATATGAGTGGGTGGTTTTCCATGCAGGTGGCCGTCTTCAAAAAAATCATTTCATTCATTCATTCAATCGTATTTATTGAGCACTTACTGTGTGCAGAGCACTGTACTAAGTGCTTGGAAAGTACAGTATGGCAACAGATAGAGACAATCCCTACCCAACAACGGGCTCATAGTCTAGAAGAGGGAGACAGACAACAAAACAAAACACGTAGACAGGCATCAATACCATCAAAATAGATAAATAGAATCATAGATATATACACATCATTAATAAAATAGAGTAATAAATATGTACAAATATACGCAAGTGACAGGCCTCCATCCCTTTTCTAACTTCATGGCCCTTACTCTGTCTGGCAGATTGAATATCAGGCTTGACAAAAAGCCTCTCATTAAATATAGGTGGGAAAGCTTTCCCACCCTAGAAATGAGGTACCATGAAGAGATTTGGTTTAAGTATACAGCATGATTTGCGTTATGTTCTTTACTTAGAGCTGTTCCACATCTTCCTCGTCCCCCTGGGGTGGAGACGTGAAGGGGATGAATAAACATCTTGAATAAGCATTTAATGCCTAGAAACCAAACTCACAGTCTAAGCAGAACTCTTTGCAGCAGTCCCACACATCCCAGAGAGGGAGATGAGGGCTCAATGGCCCCTCGTTGACTTGCCTAAAGGATTCCTGTAACTTGTTTTTCACTGGTTTCCTGGAGGGAGGCTTCAAGTTCCACGTGGCAAGCTGTCCTCTCTCCCTACTGGGAAAGATAGAAACTGCCTCATAAGCAGCCTTCTCTGGGGGAAGGGAAGAAATTAGAGATGGGGGTTGGGGGAGGTTGCCTTAGGCGGCCAGTGGTGACAGCCCCTTCTCCCTTGGTACTTTCTTCGTTTGTGGCGAGCGCTCCTAGTAATTACACCTCTTAATTTAGGAGAGCGAGTGGGAGAAAGGAATATAAATTCGTGTATTAACTTTAGAGATTGGAAACGGGGAGAGTGAACCTTCTCTCCAGGAGATTATATTTGGAAATGAAATAGAGTGACATTCGGTATAAACTTGAAAAATTGTTCTCTTTAGCAGCCGCAGGAGTAAAAGGACCATGTGTGGACTGTATTAGTGAGGGATGGAAGTTGAAAAGTTATACATAACCTGTGTATGTATATTAATATTACATAGTATATTGTGGTATTGGTTATGTGCCTACTAAACATTGGGGTGTTTAAACAAGACAGTCAGGTAGAACACAGTCCCTTTTCCTCATGGGCTCTCAATCTAGGAGAGAGAACAGGCATTTCATCCCCATTTTACAACTGAGGAAATCGAGTCCCAGAGATGTCAAGTGACGGAGGTCAAACAGCAGTCAGGTGGCAGAGCCAGAATTAGAATACCGTACTCTGACTCCCGGGCCTATGCCTTATCTACTAGACCATGCTGTGTGTTGTCTCCGTGTAAATATAGTCAGTACTATTAAAAAAAAAAAAAAGCTTTCATTCGGAAGCTGGTTTCTGGAAGAATGCCTAACATTTAAACCCTTTTTTCTCACTGATTAAAAAAAACAACAACTAGAGATTTAGCTCATACATAACATTAGGTGGTACACATAGGAGGATTCTGGGTAGATCTGATCCAATTAGTTCTTGTATTTTAAACATCTATAAATACAGGATTTTTCAATGAAGTGTGAAATAGGTAGTTTTAAAGTGCGACAGTTGTGTATACAATTTTCTTGCTTCTTGTTCTCGTGCCAAACAATAGCAACAAGGATCATTTTCCCCTGAGGGGGAAAAAAGCTAATCCTTGTGCCTTTTGACCTATTGCCTAATGAATTCCCTGGCATATTTTAATGCTACCTCCGAGTGAGAGATGAAGTGTGCGATTCCTCCAGGAAGGTGTTCGGGGCTGAGAAGGGTCTAGCTACAGAGGGAAATAAAAGGTTTGTTATTTACATCACTCTGTTCCATCAGGAGCTTTGGGTGTTTCTTCTTCACAAACCTGTCGAAGTTTCAAGCAACCCAGTAAAAGCTTTCTTGAAATGAGAAGGTTCTTCCTCAGATTTTCAGCCCATGAAAAAAATGAGTGGGCCGAAATAAGTCCCCAGAAGCGGCTCTCCGCAGGCTGAAGGAGTGCTTCCGCTCTCATTAGGAGTAGACTGTAAGCTATATGTGGGCAGGGAATGTGTCTGCTTACTATTATATTGTACTCTCCCAAGCACTTAGTACAGTCCTCTGCACCTAGTACGCGCTCAATAAATACGATTGAATGAATAAATGAATGAAAGAGCCTGTGGGCCAGAGGCCCAATTAAAGTTGGGCCTAGGAACTGTCCAGCAAACCCGGCTTCCCAGCACTTCTGCCCAGAGTGCAGGTGTCAGCTGTGCGGTCCCTTGAAGGCAGTCAGCATTTAGGTCAAAGAAGCATCTTTGAGAGGTGTGCCTGGCCTTTTGTTACAGGTCCCAAAGGAACAGGCAAAGCCCGCTCTCAGAATAATAATAATAATAATAAAGTTAGTATTTGTTAAGCGCTTACTATGTGCCAAGCACTGTTCCAAGCGCTGGAGTAGATGCAGGGTAATCCAGGTTGTCCCATGTGAGTCTTAATCCCCATTTTACAGATGAGGTAACTGAAGCACCGAGAAGTTAAGTGACTTGCCCAAATTCACACAGCTGACAGATGGCAGAGCCAGGATTAGAAACAATGACCCCTGACTCTTAAACCTGTGCTCTTTCCACTGAGCCACGCTGCTAGGTGGAGGGGAAGTTGTTCTCTCTTCTGCTTCTTGAGATTGAAAGGGTGAACAGGAGTCATTCCTTGGTTACTTAATAATTATGAGGAGGGGAAAGAAACTGGGCTCCTTGAATCTTGGATTACAGGAAAAGGAGGGGGCAAGCTGGAAAGCCAATGAGAACCGTTCTGGGCTGTTTCCATCAGGGAGGCCTGCAGGCAGTGTGACTGGAATAATTGATGTCTAGGGTATTTTGTGGTAAACTGGGTATTTCGTGTAAAGATGATCACACAGGTCATGTAATCGCCTCTCTTTTCCATCCAGCCATCTAGCAGCCTGTGCCTTTCTAAACCTGACTTGGTTGAGTTTTTTTTGTCTGTTTAAATATTTATGTATTCAAATAGCTCCTTGAATTGTATTGAGACTCGCAGGTAAATACAACCTCTGGATCCACCTTTTCATGCCAGCTTCATACAACTCTGTTCTTATTTAGCCTGGGTGAATTTTCACTCGCATTAGTCCTTTGTTGAGTAAACAGTAGATTTTTTTTTTAATGGTTTCACTATTTCCTTTACAGCTCCAGTGCACTCTCACTTGCAATTAACCATGTAGTCCAGGTTGTTAGCTTTACTATAAGGCTACATCAGGAACATGAAACTTGGGGTCGCAAGGCTTCCATTCCCAATGGGAAGCTCCTGAACGCATTTTCACATCTCTTGAATACAAACCGGGACCAGTAACTCTGGCTGGCTATTTTTGGGGTCCAAATTAGCATTTATTGTAAACAGGGCATACACAACCTCTTATCTGTACCTGCCTCTCTTAATGGTTCTGCATTTAATCAGATTTAACAGTGCAGCCGGGTAAATTTAATTTTAAAGCTTCTTGCTACCTTTCTCCACCCTCACAACCTAGACAACCTGCAAGTCGGTTATTTATGCTTTCTCCATGGGTGTGGGGTGGTTTGGCTCTTTAATCCACAGACCTCCTTGACTCACGTAGTCTGAACGTTAGTCCTCAAGATAGAGGAGAGAACTTGCATCAGCCCAGTCCTTGCTGAAATGGAATCCAGCAAGGTCTATGCTGGCTCCTTCAGCTGAGGTCATCATCCAGCATGTGCTCAAAATGAGGTTGTAGAAGGCGAGGGGATCCTGGAGAGTAAGATCCATCCGAGCAGGGCTCCCTTTCATCTCCCTGATAGTGCAGTAGGAGGTCCAAGCCCGGATTGGTGCTCAGAGAGCGGAAGCTACACCGATTATATGAGAAAAACCAAGGGCATGAGGGGGCTGAGGGGGAAGGGGAAAGGAAAGGGAGGTTGAACCCAGAATTGGAGATGGGAGTTGGGGTGAGTAAGAGAAGTTAGGAGAGGGATAAGGGATACAAGAAAGAGGACCAGTAAAAGGGGGAGGGAGAATTGAGATACGAGAAAGAGGGGAATCAAGGAGAAAACAAAAATGTATAGAGGTGAAGAATATAGGAAAGTGCTTGCCCATGATCCTATAGGAATCGGTTCTGTGGTAGGTCTGATACCTCTTACAGTGGTGGAAGGAGGATAAAGGACTCTGAAAGAGGCAGTACGATGTGAGGGTAGAATAAATAGGCCAGAGATGAGGGTGGCTTGGAGCAAGCAGCGGACTTTTTGTCTTGTCTTCTGTGGTCCTTCATCTTCCTTCCTTTCTCTGGTTCCTTCATGGCTCCATTTTTCCAGTCCATCGTCTAGAGAATTTAGGAAAGTTATGAAGTATCAGAGTTCTAAAGTGGAAAAAGTGCTACTGAATTTTGAATATCCCAGGCCTGAGTGGCGAGAAGGATGGATCCACAATCTTCCATAGTTTCCATTTATTCTTGCCCTTGTCTTTTTGCATTGTTGTTCTGTTTTTGTCGTTTCACCTTTTCTCTGTGTCTGTTGCCATCATCCACCTACCTAATTCCTAGATAGTGAGCATCTTGAGGGCCAGGGACCATGTCTAATTGTCATCTGTGTACTCTTTTCCCAATGCTTAATACAGTGCTTTTTTCGCAGTAGGTGCTTAATAGATAACTGTTACTAGTTACTGCAGATGGACTAGAGGAAAAGGTGACTTTGCAAACTTAGACATAGACCACTGAGAATAGCCTGAAGTGGAAACAGAAAGAGACAACATGTAGAGCCCTGCAATGATGGGGCTATGTGCTGGGCCCATTGTCTTGCAGAAGGGGTTGGGCTGGATTTCCCTGAAAATCTGGCTTGGATGTCCTACTCTGCCATTATATCCATCTTTCTCCATTGTTAGGGGAATGGGGTGGGGCGGGAGGAGAGAAAATCCACTGCATGGCAACTTGGCTATGCTCATGTGTATCTGATGAGGCTGCACATATGCAAAGTGCTTGTATATGGGTGTCAGAGGGCCCCTGAACTACAGCTAGACTGGGTTTGGACTCAGGTATTTTGGAGTTTTCTCCCCATGGGTAGTAAGGAACCAGAGCCAGATTGAGGTGGAATTAGGCATGGGAAGCCTGTCCCAAGCTAGGTACAGACAACAAAAATACCTTGTGGGAACTGTAGGGTGGGAAAACCGAACTAACATTGCAAATTGCCCAGTCGAAGTGATTGCTAGTCTAGTAGATGGAGCTCGAGGCTGAGGCCTAGGCCAAGCTCTCCGCTGTCCATCATCCTGTGGTTACAGCATTCTGATGGTGGTAATTCAGGCCCTTCCAGGGGACTAGTAGAGAGTACACCCTGGTAGTATTATACTGTGGTTTTGTGGAGGTGATTTCACTCTCTCAGACCTCAAGGATCCACAGAGCTCCCTAAAAGAGCCAATTTTCCAGTTACCCACCTTGGGCCTGAAAGCGTTAATTCTCGGCAAAATGTGAGCAATAAACTTTTCTGGAAGTTCCCCTTCCTTCCCTATCCCTGCTCTTCCTAATGCTCTCACTGTTTGCAAATCTCCCTGCCTTCTATCTCTCTCACTCCAGTCCAAAAGTCACTCTACTGCCCAGATTATTATTCTAAAAAAAGTTCAGTCCACGTCACCCCCCTTTTCCAAAACCTGCAATAGTTGTCCATCCACCTCTTTACCATCAACTTTAAGGCAATCAGTTAGCTCTCCCGCTCCTACTTATCTTGCTGGTCTCCTACTACAACCCAACCCATTTATTTCACTCCTCTAACACCAACGTATTCTCTGTTCTTCGATCTCGTCTGTCTTGCCACCGAACCTTTGCCCATGTCCTCCTTCAGGTCCGGAACTCTCTCCCCCTTTATATCTGACAGTCCATCACAATCCCCACCTTCAAAATCCTCCTAAAATCACATCTCCTCCAGGAGTCCTTCGCTGACTAAGCCCTGGTTTCCCCTTCCACCCTCGTCGTCCCTCGTCTCCCCTATACTTGGCTGTGAACTTCTGAAGTACTGTGATATCCCAGCCCCGCAACACTATACTCTACTACTTTCCCTATCTGTACTTTATTTTAATGTCCCTCTGCTGAGAGACTGTAAGCTCCTTAGGAGCAGGGATCATGTATACCCACTCTTAAGTGCTCTGTGATTTCTAATCACTGATTACCAGTAATTGATGGATTGAAAGACTGATCATCTTTCTGCCTGCTCCGGTAGAATGTGAGCTCCTGGAAGCTAGTTAAAGTGAGGTTTGCTACAGTTATACTTTCCCAAGCATAAGCAGTTTGCTGTCAGTAGATGTTCAATAAATATCATTGATGATGATGGTGATAACAGTGAGCGAGATGAACTGTCAGTTCAGGGATTTTACAGCACAGGGTAGGAGTTTACCACCTCTGTTTTCAGAGTATACTTGTCTAAATTGAGTTTATCAGCACAAATTATCATGATCCTAATTTCCATTTCTGATGGAGTCAACTGAGTTGCAGAGGGGGATGTAACGGGGATGTGCTCTTAAGCATATCAAGATAGACATCAACCTGCTATTAAGGCTATCACAGTACCCCTGTGATTAACTTGTCTGTCCTAAGTGGAATGGGAAAATAAGGGCTTCCACCGTGATTATCTTTCCAAAGCTTCCTCCTGTAGTAAACAGCCCCCAGTTCAAAAATCCCTGCTTTTCCCCCCACCGAGGAAGATGGTGATTTATCTGGGCATGTCAGTGAGCAGGTGGCAGTGGGACTCAAGGCTGAATGTGCTGAATGGGTGATAGATTATGTGTTTACCAGCCCTCCATCTTTAAATGCCATCCCTGCACAACCACCAAAAAGCCGCCCAGAATCTAATAACTAACATCAACCCAACCTTCAGCAGAGATTGAAAACGGGGTCTGTAATGAATGTTTCACTGATACGAGCAGGTTGAAATTGAGGTAAACTACCAGTCTCTGGTTCCTCAGCTCACATCCCATGGAATTATCTAGAGAGCCTGTTTTCCAGCTTTATCCCGGCCATCTACGCTAGGCCAAGCAAGGGAGGAAGATAAGCTCAGTAATCTGAAAATTGAAGGAAGCATTTCACATCTGTGATAATCCTGCTGGCCTGCTAATATGCATTAATGTTTTTCCAGCCGGATGGCACAAGGTGAACATTTACTTGGTTTCCTTTGGCTTAACAGAATCAGGGCAGATTTTTGCAGGTAACAAACATGTAGAGGCGTGAGGTGGCAGCCCTGATTTTTTTTTCCCCCCAAGAATCTCTGGGGCCCCCAGCTCATTCTTTCAAAAGATAAATGAAAGTCATCTTTTTCGCATTTCTGTTCATTCATTCATTCAATAGTATTTATTGAGCGCTTACTACGTGCAGAGCACTGTACTAAGCGCTTGGAATGTACAAATCGGTATCAGATAGAGACGGTCCCTGCCCTTTGACGGGTTTACAGTTTCCCGGGGCAGCACCCCCTATTCCCGAGACTCTGCCTATTCCAGCAGGTGCATAAAAGCGCGTTATCTGGGGACGAGACTGACATGTGTGGGGGCAGAGGGCCTAGGACCTAGAGGCTGAGCTATTTTGAGGGGTTTTTAAAATTTGTTTTTGTTTGGTTTTGTTTTGTGGCCCGGTGGGGAAGGAGGGCCCTAGGGTGCAGGGAGGGGATGTGGCATCTGAGAAGCGGGAATCTAAGGCTCCTGTTGTGGAGGCTCTGAGCCAACCGGAGCTCTGGGATCCGGGAACGAGGATGCCTGGGTCATGCGTGGCCCCGGGCCCGCTAAGCAGCGCGGCTCAGTGGAAAGAGCACGGGCTTTGGAGTCAGAGATCATGGGTTCGAATCCCAGCTCTGCCACTTGTCAGCTGTGTGACTTTGCGCAAGTCACTTCACTTCTCGGTGCCTCAGTTACCTCATCTGTAAAATGGGCATTAAGACTGTGAGCCCCACGTGGGATAACCTGATTCCCTTGTGTCTACCCCAGCGCTTAGAACAGTGCTCTGCACATAGTAAGCACTTAACAAATACCAACATGATTATTATTATTATTAATCGGGGGAGACGGACAGACAAGAACAATAGCAATAAATACCTGCAGTTATGTCTTAAAGGATTTCACGAATACTTTATGTCGGGGGGAAAAAGGCAGTTCCCCGGTATACTCTCTTCTCCCTCAGCCACCATCTTCAGCCGCACCCTTGCAAACACTCAGCATCCTGTCGGTTGCAGAGCCTGTTTCTTTCTGAGCTTCCTATGGGGCAAGACCTCTGGGAAGTCCGACCAGAAGCAGCTGAAATGAATAATAGAAATCACCACTGACACTGCCATCTTGCCTCCCCAAATCAGTTTGGGGCGTTCTCCTCTATGTATTATGATAATGATAGATTATAATCTCTCTAAGGTCACCCATGACCTCCTTCTTGCCAAATCCAATGGCTCCTACTCCATTCTAATCCTCCTTGACCTCTCTGCTGCCTTTGACACCGTCGGCCATCCCCTCCTCCTCCATACCTTATCTCACCTTGGCTTCACGGACTCCGTCCTCTCCTGGTTCTCCTCTTACCTCTCTGGCCGGTCATTCTCGGTCTCCTTCGCTGGAGCCTCTTCCCCCTCCCATCCTTTAACTGTTGGAGTTCCTCAAGGGTCAGTTCTCGGCCCTCTTCTGTTCTCCATTTACACTCACTCCCTCGGTGAACTCATTCGCTGTCACGGCTTCGACTACCATCTCTACGCAGATGACACGCAGATCTACATCTCCGCCCCTGTCCTCTCCCCCTCCCTTGAGGCTCGCATCTCCTCCTGCCTCCGGGACGTCTCCACCTGGATGTCGGCCCGCCACCTAAAACTCAACATGAGCAAGACTGAGCTCCTCATCTTCCCTCCCAAACCCGGTCCTCTCCCAGACTTCTCTATCACCGTGGATGGCACGACCATCCTTCCCGTCTCTTGGGCCCGCGATCTCAGTGTCATCCTTGACTCGTCTCTCTCGTTCACCCCACACATCCTATCCATTACCGAGACCTGCCGGTTTCACCTCTACAATATCGCCAAGATCCGCCCTTTCCTCTCCACCCAGACGGCTACCTTACTGCTACGGGCTCTCGTTATATTCCGGCTAGACTACTGTGTCAGCCTTCTCTCTGACCTCCCTTCCTCCTCTCTGGCCCCGCTCCAGTCTATTCTTCACTCCGCTGCCCGGCTCATCTTCCTGCAGAAACGATCTGGGCACGTCACTCCCCTTCTTAACCAACTCCAGTGGTTGCCTATCGACCTCCACTCCAAACAAAAACTCCTCACTCTAGGCTTTGAGGCTCTCCATCACCTTGCCCCTTCCTACCTCTCCTCCCTTCTCTCTTTCTACCACCCACCCCGCACGCTCCGCTCCTCCTCCGCCCACCTCCTCACCGTCCCTCGGTCTCGCCTATCCCGCCGTCGACCCCCGGGTCGCGTCCTCCCGCGGTCCCGGAACGCCCTCCCTCCTCACCTCCGCCAAACTGATTCTCTTCCCCTCTTCAAAACTCTACTTAAAACTCACCTTCTCCAAGAGGCCTTCCCAGACAGAGCTCCCTTCTCCCTCTACTCCCTCTACCACCCCCCCTTCACCTCTCTGCAGCTAAACCCTCTTTTCCCCCTTTCCCTCTGCTCCTCCCCCTCTCCCTTCCCATCCCCTCAGCACTGTACTCGTCCGCTCAACTGTATATATTTCCATTACCCTATTTATTTTGTTAATGAATTGTACATCGCCTCGATTCTATTTAGTTGCCATTGTTCTTGTCTGTCCGTCTCCCCTGATTAGACTGTAAGCCCATCAAACGGCAGGGACCGTCTCTATCTGTTGCCGACTTGTTCATCCCAAGCGCTTAGTACAGTGCTCTGCACATAGTAAGCGCTCAATAAATACTATTGAATGAATGTATGATTATTGAAGAACCTTAGGTTATAGTTATTGTTGATTCAATGGGAATTATTGGGCTGGGGGTGAGTGGTTTGAATATCCTTCCGTGACTTTTTTTTGAGACGAATTTCTTCATTGTTATGTCCAGTAGTAGAAGCCTTCACACCCATGTCACACATTGCTCCTTGATTGTGTGCTTTTGCAAACTTAGAGTTTTTAATACAGAGTACTGTAATAGTTGTAGTCTCAGTGTTGTTTTTAAGAGATTACTTAATGTAATGCCGTGCATTGAATTGATAGCTTGGGAAGTACAAGACTAGTTTGCTGACAACAGGCAGCTTTCACTCTACTAAAGTGAGGCAGGGGCTGGAAAGCATGTTTACACAACCATTTCTTCCTAATAATAATAATAATAATAATGTTGGTATTTGTTAAGCGCTTACTATGTGCAGAGCACTGTTCTAAGCGCTGGGGTAGATACAAGGTAATCACGTTGTCCCACGTGAGGCTCACGGTCTTCATCCCCATTTTACAGATGAAGTTACTGAGGCCCAGAGAAGTTAAGTGACTTGCCCACAGTCACACAGCTGACAAGTGGCAGAGTCGGCATTCGAACCCATGACCTCTGACTCCCAAGCCCGGGCTCTTTCCCCTCAGCCACGCTGCTTCTCTATTGAATCTACTGGCCACCATCCTGAGGGTTGTGTTATATCAGAATAGGCCTCTCTGTGGGGAAGACCATTTCCTAATTCTTCCATCCTGTTATAGCCAAGTTAAGAAGAGATATGTAACGTCATATAGCGGACACATAACAGTAACAGAAAAACAACCAAAAATGGATGAGATCAAACAGTTCGATTTCCAGCTGACATCATCATTCACTCCACTAGGATTAATACAATCAATAAGAACCTCCTACCTTCTAAGAATCACCTGAAGGTGAAATCAAAGCTTTCCCTTGCATCAGTTGCCTTTTCAAAATTAGGAGATGAGTTTGGAGAAGTAGGTTAGCTTAGTGAAAAGAGCATGGTCCCAGGAGTCAGAGGACCTGAGTTCTAATCCCAGATCTGCCATATCATAATGTAACGGCACATGCCGTCGAGTTGCCCAGATTCCGGAAAAGGAAGCAGACCACGCCAGTCAGGCTTAGTGAGATCTATATAAAAGTGGTTTATTTGGGGAAGTTACTTAAGGGACAGCCCTGGGTGGCGGCAGGGCACAGGAGACACCCCACTCCCCGCCTAAGTAGAGCCACCCCTTTATATGCCACGTGACATCACTACAAAAGCAAAACAGCTTCGATAAGGTGTTTACCAGCTCGATCTGCGCATGTCCAGGGCGCATACCATAACCGTGAAAAAACAGCCTCGGCCTTGAAACTCTGGCAGGTCAGAGCAGGGGCACAACATCCCCTACAATAATAATTAATAATAACGATGGTATTTGTTAAGCTCTTACTTTGTGCCAAGCACTGTTCTAAGCATTGGGGAAGATACAAGGTAATCAGATGCTCACAGTCTTAATCCCCATTTTACAAATGAGGTAACTGAGTTACAGAGAAGTTAAGTGACTTGCCCAAAGTCACACAGCTGACAAGTGGCGGAGCTGGGCTTAGAACCCACACCTCTGACTCCCAAGCCCGTGCTCTTTCCACTGAGCCAGACTACGTCTCCGTATTCTCCATATGCCTGTTGTCTGATTTTAGGCACTGCTTGCCACAGAGTAAGCATTTTACCGGTGCCAATGTCATCATTATTATTGTTGTTATTGTGGTTTGGAGAGTTGAGGAAGAGCTTGAGCCAAATAGAAATGAAAATCTTTTAACCAGCAAAGTTTGCTGTAAGGTTCAGGGATTTTCAGTATATTTGATACTAAGGGATTTGTCTTTTCATTTTCTGTTCACAGTAAGTGCTTATCTTGGTTCTTTATTTGTGGATATTGAAGGTAATTCCTTATCATCAGAACTGGTGGATGAACTTGTATGTTTTGGTCCTGAGTAGCTTTTGAAGTGGTTGTTTCTTCACTTCAGCAGCAAAACTCCCCCTTCATGTATGCCGGACCGCTGCTCTCCCGACCTTTAAAGCCTTATTAAAATTACATCTCATCCAAGAGGCCTTTCCTGACTCAGCCCTCATTTCCACTACTCCCTTCTGTGTCGCCTATACACTTGGATCTGTACCCTTTAGGCACTTGATATTCACCATGCCTTCAGCCCCGTAGCAGTTACACATCTGTAATTGATTTTAATGTTCACCTCCCCCTCTAGACTGTAAGCTGCAGCATGGCTCAGTGGAAAGAGCAAGGGCTTAGGAGTCAGAGGTCATGGGTTTGAATGCCGACGCCGCCATCTGTCAGCTGTGTGACTTCGGGCAAGTCACTTGACTTCTCGGTGCCTCAGTTACCTCATCTGTAAAATGGGGATTAAGACTGTGAGCCTCACGTGGGACAACCTGATTACCCTGTGTCTACCCCAGTGCTTAGAACAGTGCTCAGCACATAGTAAGCGCTTAACAAATACCAACATTATTATTAAGCTCCCTAAGGGTAGGGAATGTGTCTACCAACTCATATTAAACTCTCCCAAGCCCCAAGTACAGTTGTCTGCCTTTGGTAAATTCTCAATAAGTATGATTGATAGATTGGTTGTTTGAAATATCACCTCTACTGATCTGTCCTCCTTTATCTTTTTTGCACAGCTGGAGGTAGAGCTGAAGATCCTAAAGTCTCAGATGAGCACCACCAGCCAGAGTGTCTTCGTTTCCAGTGAGGAGGTGAACGCTCTCAGGTAAGGAAGATGATCAAACATTCCATTACTTGTGGTTATTTGACTGAGTTGTAGAGAACGAAAGGGTGGAGTAGGAATCCTTGATCCTTCTCAAATATAACCCCGTTTCTTATTTTTGATCCATTTCCCATAGAGCCTTCCCTATAACAAACAGTGAGGAAATAACCCCTAGTTCTTTTGGCAAATAGTGGCTTTCCTGACCTTTATTTTCTAGTTTGCTCACTAATTCACTTCACTTTCATTCATTCATTCATTCAATAGTATTTATTGAGCGCTTACTATGTGCACAGCACTGTACTAAGCGCTTGGAATGAACAAGTCGGCAACAGATAGAGACAGTCCCTGCTGTTTGATGGGCTTACAGTCTAATCGGGGGAGATGGACAGACAAGAACAATGGAAATAAATAGAGTCAAGGGGAAGAACATCTCATAAAAACAATGGCAACTAAATAGAATCAAGGCGATCTACATTTCATTAACAAAATAAATAGGGTAATGGAAATATATACAGTTGAGCGGGCGAGTACAGTGCTGAGGGGATGGGAAGGGAGAGGGGGAGGAGCAGAGGGAAAGGGGGAAAAGAGGGTTTTCCCATTAGTGTCTGGAAGCTTTAGTTTCACCATTAGTTTCACCATTAGTGTCACCATTAGTGTCTGGAAGCTTTTCAGATATCCTCCCCTCTGCTGCCTCTTTAATCATGTATTCCATTCATTTAACACCAGCCCTGCAGGATAGCTTTGTTGGGATGGTTTGTGATTTTCACTGGGTCATTTCTTAGGCCTTCACTTCTGATTCCCTGCAAAGCCATGCAGAAAAGAGCAAGCTGGAATACTTATTTTGTAGAGCCTTCCACTGGGACTCCAAGATGCTACCAGCAAAAGAGAAACAAGAAAAATAACTCTTCTCCTTCCCGGGCTCCCCTCATCCCCCAGTCTGGTGTACTGCTTCACTAGGCAACTGAGGGATCTTTGTGAGTCAGTGAGAGATTTGTTGAAAGAGGTTGCAAAATACCATTTGAGCAGCTGATAGCAAAGTACTTACAAAGACTACAGCAAAATCAGATGACCTCCTCATCTGTGTACTGGGGACCTACAGTTTCTCTTTTGACGTGGGTTAAAGGGTATCAGGCTAGGAAGTTTATTCCAAGCAATTTCTTATTCCTTCCCCCACCATCTTCTTCGACTCATGAGGTGCTGCTGTTTTTGTGGTTACTTTGGGAAAAGTTTTCCAGTCCCTTATAGCGGAGTTGAAACTTATGAGAGTGTGAAAATTTTTGTCTGAATTTTCTCCTAAACATTTTAAATGCATTTTTGAGATTTGATTGCTTTCTGTTGACTTACAAGGAGTTGGTGATGCCTTGGATTTTTAACGATTCAAACACCTTTACATATAATATCTCCTTTTATCTGCACAACAACATGACCTAGTGGAAAGAGCACAGGCCTGGGAATCAGAGGACCTGAGTTCTAATCTTTGCTTTGCCATTAACTTGCTGTCTGACTTTGGGCAAATCATATCACTTTTCTGTGCCCCAGTTTCCTCATCTGCAGAATAGGGATTCAATACTTCATCTTCCTCCTACTTAGAACATGAGCTCTTTATGGAACCTGATTATCTTGTATCTACTCCAATGCATAGTACAGGACTTAAAACATTGTAAGTGTTAAACAGAGAAGCAGCATGGCGTAGTGGATAGAAGACGGGCCTGGGAGTCAGAAGGTCATGGGTTCTAATCCTGATCCACCACTTGTCTGCTGTGTGACCTTGGGCAAGTCACTTAACTTCTCTGGACCTCAGTTACCTTATCTGTAAAATGGGGTTTAAGACTGTGAGCCCCTTGTGGGACAGGACTGTGTCCAACCTGACTATCTTGTATCTATCACAGTGCTTACAACAGTGCCTGGCACATAGAAAACACTAAACAAATACCATCATCATTATTATTGTTGTTGTTGTTGTATTACCATTATTATTTGTTATAACAATCCTGTGAGTGAGGGATGGGCAGGGATTAGTCTTCCCATTTCTCATCTCAGTATATAACACCACCATCCACCCTGACCCTGATTTAGTATCGCTAATTTTCACTGTCTTTAAGTCTCAGATTCAGTCCACTGTTAAATCGTGCTGGTTCTTACTCTACTCATGGATCTTCCCCTTTCTCTACATTCAAACAACCACCACCCTAGTTCAATCATCAATCATTCCACAGGGAGACTTGTATCGGCCTCCCCTCTGTTCTCCCTGCCTCCAGCCTCTCCCTCTTTGCTCCATGTAACTTCATCAATCATTATCTTGAAGTGTAACTCAACACATGTCTCTCCACTCTTCAAAAACCTTTTAAAACTGTCCATTTATTTCCACATCAAGCACAAATTACTCATAGTTGTGCGTTACTTATCACCCTTCTTTATATGTTGTTCCCTATCAATTGCATTTGTAAATTCTATTTATTGAGTGTGTACTATATCCAGAACACTGTACTAAACACTTGGGAGAATACAATATGATAGAGTTGGTAGACATGTTCCCTGCCCACAACAAGCTTACAGTCTAGAGGGGGAGGCATTAATACAATTATTATAATCAATGTATTAATTAAAGACATTATTAATAAAGGAAATTAATAATATAAGACATGTTTTATAATATATATACTGTAACATTTATAATATGATATAAGATTCCTATCTTATACTCTGCTCACCTTCTAACTATACCTCACGCTTGGCTCTCAAGTGGTCCCCTCGGCCCGGAACCTCCTTCTCCTTCCAATCCACCAGTCACCTCCTTTAAAAAGCCTTCCATAGTTAACTGACAGCACCCTAGTCACCCTGAGCACTTAGGTATTTTATTCCTAGCCTCAGCACTACTGTACATATCCAATTTTATTTGCATACTCAATTATTTTTTCAGCTATTTAATTCTGATGATGTTGTACTAATCTTTTTATCCTCCTTATTTGAAGGGATGAACTAATTTGACAGGAAGAACACTTCAAGCAGCTTGACTTAGTGGAAAGAGCACAGGGTTGGGAGTCAGGAGACCTGGGTTCTAATCCCAGCTCCGCTATTTGCCTGCTCTGTGACTGTGGGCAAGTTCCTTCACTGTGCTTTGGTTTCTTTATTCATTCATTCATTCATTCATTCATTCAATCAATCATATTTATTGAATGCTTACTGTGTGCAAAGCACTATAGTAAGCACTTGGGAGAGTACAGTATAACAACAAAACAGACATATTCCCTGCCCACAACCAGCTCACGATCTAGAGGGGGAGGCAGACATTAATATCAATAAATAACAGATATATATCCAGATACATACATATGTGCTGTGGGGATGGGAGGGAGGATGAATGAAGGGAGCAAGTCAGGGCGACGTAGAAAGGAGTGGGAGAAGAGGATAGGAGGGCTTACTCAGGGAAGGCATCTTGGAGGAGATGTGCCTTCAATAAGGCTTTGAAGTCGGGAGAAATTATCTGTCTGATGTGATGAGGAAGGGCATTCCAGGCTAGAGGCAGGATGTGGGCGAGATGTTGGTGGTGAGATGGATGAGATCGAGGTACAGCAAGAAGGTTAGCATTAGAGGAGCGAACTGTGCGGGCTGGGTTGAGCTAGAGTAGCAAGGTGAGGTAGGAGGGGGCAAGGTGATTAAATGATTTAAAGCCAAAGATGAGGACTTTTTGTTTGATGCGGAGGTGGATGAGCAACCCCCTGAGTTTCTTGAGGAGCGGGGAAATGTGGTCTGAACATTTTTGAAGGAAAGTGATCCAGGCAGCAGAATGGAGTATGGACTGGAGTGGGGAGAGACGGGAGGCAGGGAGGTCAGCAAGGAGGCTGATACAATAGTCAAGGCAGGATAGGATAAGTGCTTACATTAATGTGGTAACAGTTTGGATGGAGAGGAAGGGGCGGGTTTTGCAACTCCAAAATTGGGCACTGACTACTACTTCTTCCCCCATTCTAGATTATGAGCCTCATGTGGGACAGGGAACATTATCGATCAGACTGTATTGTAATCTACCCCAGAGTTTAACTCAGTTCTAGGCACATACTAAGTGCTTAACAAATATAATCTTATCTTTATCCCAACTGCTAGTAATTTTGGACTATATCCCTCTATTAGACAGTAGTCCCTTGCGACCCGAGAAGAAGTCTTGCTACAGTGATACTGTCCTGAGTCCTTAGTTCAGTGTTTTGTGCTCAGGAAATACCATTGATTTCTTGATTAAGAGAAAAAGAAATTTAGACCCAGAGATCTTAAGAGATTTGGGTGTCTCAGTTATTCAGTGCTGGAGCCAGGGTGGGATTCTGGATGTGGTGAGTGTCTGGCCAGTATCCTCTTGACTGGTTTGCTTCACATCTGAGTTCCATTCTAAATTGTTTCAGGGTTCTGCTTCAAAAATTTAAAAATGGATTTATGAACTTAATTATCTGATGGAACCAATTCTAGATAATAATAATTATGGTACTTGTTAAGCGCTTACTATGTGCCAAAGCACTGTTCTAAGGTAATCAGGTTGTCCCACGTGGGGCTCACAGTCTCAATTCCCATTTTCCAGATGAGGTAACTGAGGCACAGAGAAGGTAAGTGACTTGGCCAAAGTCACACAGCTGGCAGAACTGTGATTAGAACCCATGACCTTATGACTCCCAGGCCCATGCTCCATCCACTAAGGCACTGGGATGGGAAAGAATTACAGTGACGCTTTACAAACAACCTGGTTTGTCCCTATAAATAAGATGTCACCATTTAGCTCGTGCTACCTCTGGTTTGAAGATTGCTTCTGATCCTCAATTTGGTTGCAGCGTGGCTCAGTGGAAAGAGCACGGGCTTTGGAGTCAGAGGTCATGGGTTCGAATCCCTGCTCGGCCACTTGTCAGATGTGTGACTTTGGGCAAGTCACTTAACTTCTCGGTGCCTCAGTTACCTCATCTGTAAAATGGGGATTAAGATTGTGAGCCCCAAGTGGGACAACCTGATTCCCCTGTGTCTACCCCAGCGCTTAGAACAGTGCTCAGCACATAGTAAGCGCTTAACAAATACCAACATTATTATTTTTCCCTTTCTCTGACTTGTATGATCAGCCTTTGGCATTTTATGCAAAACCTCTATGGAAATGAAAAAAAAAAAAAACACTACCCCAAAATAGCCCAACCTCTTTTCTCAGCCCCCTTCCTCATGAATACTCTGCTTCTCTACCATTTGCACCAGCATCCTGTTTGTGTGTTTTGGGGCTTTGAGAATGTTTCAACAGTAATTCCCAACGTTCCCTCTATACTGGTTAATAGGAACTGCGACATTCTCTCCATTTAGGAGAAGTTTCAGCCTCGTATAAGACTCATTACTCAGTGTTTATCTTTATTGAGCAGAGTTTGCTGCCAATTAACTAATGTAATTTACAGCTAGATTCCTGTTTTCTGAGGCTCTATGCATGATTGTTGGTGAAATTCTATCAGGACTTCCTTCAGCTCAAATTTTCTGGAGCCGTTGTTAGAACCAAAAGTCCCGAAAAGATACCAAGACGGAGCTCCTTATCTTCCCACCCAAACCTTATCCTCCCCGTGACTTTCTCATCACTGTAGACGGCACCACCATCCTTCCTGTCTCACAAGCCCTTAACCTTGGTGTTATCCTTGACTCCTCTCTCTCACCCAACCCACATATTCAATCCATCACTAAATCTTATTAGTCCCATCTTCACAACATCACTAAAATCTGCCCCTTCCTCTCTATCCAAACTGCTACCATATTTATACAATTACTCATCCTGTCACTCCTGGATTACTGCATCAGCCTGCTTGCTGACCTCCCAGCCTCCTGTCTTTCTACACTCCAGTCAATACTTCACTCTGCTACCCGGAGCATTTTTCTACAGAAACTTTCAGGACATGTCACCCTGCTCCTCAAAAAATTCCAGTGCTTGCCTATCCACTTCCACCTTACACAAAAACTCTTCACCATTGGCTTTAAAGCACTCCACCACCTTGCCTGCTCCCTCCTCACCTCGCTTCTCTTCTTCGACAACTCAGCCCACACACTTCGCTCCTCTAGTGCTAACCTTCTCATTGTGCCTCGATCTCACCTGTCTCGCTGCCGATCCCTCGCCCACATCCTGCCTGCTGCCTGGAATGCCCTCCCTCCTCAAATCCAAAAGACAGTCTCTCTCCCCGGCTTCAGAGCACATCTTTAAATGCAAATTGCCTCCAAGAGGTCTTCCCAGACTAAGCTTCACTTTTCCTCATCTTCTACTCCCTTGTGTGTTGCCTTGACTTGTTCCCTTTGCTCTTCCTGCCTTCCAACCCCACAGCACCTACAATGCATACCTGTAATCTCATTTATTTGTATTGATGTTTGTCTCCCCACCTCTAGACTGTAAGCTCATTATGGGCTGGGAATGTGACTGTTTATTGTTCTATTGTACTTTTCCAAGGGCTTAGTACAGTGCCCTGCACACAGTAAGTGCTCAATAAATTTAATTGAATAGATGAATGGATTAATATCTCTCCATGGGCCATTTAAGAAAGCAGGGCTGATGGGTCAAATATAATTTATCTTCCCATCTCCCTTTCTCTCACTAGATCAACCAATGAAGTAAATTATTTTCTCTCTGCAAAATGCAAGCCTTTTTTTAAAAAGTCCTTAAAAAAACAAGACCATTATTTCTCAGAGAATACATTAAGTATGTCAGATCTATGACCCAGCTCCTTAAGGCCAGAGAAATGACTTACCCACTCACTACCTCTTTGGTTCTCCCCCATAGGGTAGAGGCGGCCAAGGTTTTGGGCTGAGCATCACGCAGGTGTTGGTAGAGCTGCATAAGTCCCATTGCAGAAGCAAAGAGGCTGGAGAGAGGGGAAGCACCCCAGCAGCACTTGCCCTGGGGATAGCTTTTGTGGAGGCTGAGTAAATATTGAGCAGCTTTTTATTTTCCTATTTTTAATGAGAGGTCAGGTTGTTTCAAATCAATCAAGTCAGTCAATCAGTCGTGTTTTTTAAGTGCTTACTGTTTGCAGAGTGTGGTACTAAGCACTTGGGAGAGTGCAACACAATATAAAAGAAACATTGCCTTCCCAAAATGAGCTTACAGTCTACCAGGGGAGGCAGATGTTAATATAAATAAATCAGTTACTGATTTATATATATATATGTGCTGTGGGGTGGGGGTGATGAATAAAGGGAGCAAGACATGACAACGCAAAGGGAGTGGGAAAAGAGGAAATCCCTGACACTGTTCTCTTTACCATGCAATTTTAAATTGTTCTTGGAATGCAACAGCAAGGAAAGAGAGGGGTGATGACGGAGGTCCTTTGACAATCCCGTGTCCTCCCCTGGGACTGACCACATCAGACTTGCTCTTGCGAGCATTGTTAGACTCTAGTAATAATAATAATGGTGTTTGTTAAGTGCTTCCTATGTGCCAAGCACTGCTCTAAGCGCTGGGGTATATACAAGGTGATCAGGCTTTCCCACGTTAGGCTCCCAGTCTTAATCCTCATTTTACAGATGAGGTAACTGAGACACAGAGAAGTTTATTGACTTGCCCAAGGGCACAGAGCAGATAAGTGACGGAGGTGGGATTAGAACCCAAGACCCTTGACTCCCAAGCCTGTGCTCTTTCCACTAAGCCACACTGCTTCACAATGCCAGAGTACCATGCTCTAAATGCAAAATGATTTCTTCTTGCTTCCTGGCCTGAAGATGAACAAGGGGTGGCAGAAGAGAAGCTAATAAATTCAGAGAGGGCCATGCAAGATACTAAATCCTGAACTTAATGGTATGGTAGATAGCCTCTTGCATTTTTGCAGACTATATAGTAATGCCGATGCTCTTAAATGGGTCTGAGCTGGTTTAAGAATAGTATTTTTTTCTCATTTATGGTGTTGTAGCTGTGCTTTTACAAAGTTTGGATTAAAAAGAAAAGCCCCTCCATATTTTCATCCATGCTGCTTATATGGATTTTGTAAATTTTCAGGGTCCCTCACTCAGGTTTGTGAGATCTTTTTCTCAGGGTAGTTTTTTTTTTCCCTTCAATAAAACTAAAACTTCAACCTCTACCATACTGTTTTAAGAATATAAAGGGAATCGGTCAATATTTAATTAGAAATAAAGGTTGACATTTCTCTAACTTCCTTTTCCACACTGTCTAAGAATCTGGCCTTTCTGCAGTCCCTCCATTTTTGTTTTGGCAGCCACCAAGAATATAAGATATGAGTTAAGCACTCATAGATTTCTGCAACTCAAGCATGATTATACAGAAAATAAAGATGATTTGGCCTGGTGGTTTGGGGCTAAAAGTTAATTACCACTTGAGTCTAGGTGGAATCTTTCCCTCTGTGTATAGCACTGTGTTATCAACCAGTGACCTTATGCATGATATGCCTTTCTCTGAAGCGACCTGTTTTGAGCACCCACTAGAGTCAGGGGGCTGGAAATGAATACTAACAGTATTTTGTAGCTAGATAAGACTCTTTTAATATGGAAAACCGCATTAGGATTTTAGATTACACTGACTTCCATCTATGAAAACAACACTGACTGGTGGGAAAAGACCATCTTAAACTCTGGGCCAGAGATGGAGAGTTTTGGACCTGGTCTTAGAATTTCAGGGAATGTTGTAAATGCAGCCTTCCTGGGTTCAACTTGTTGCTCTCCCTTTTGGGCTGTAGAAAATGGTCTTTTGGGAATGCTGGCTCTGGATGTGGCAAAAGAAAGGGAGAACTTCAGCAATCCCCACCCAGATTCTTTCCTTGAGTAGAACAGAGAACTTCAGCTATCCATACCCAGATTCTTTCCTTGGGTAGAGAAGGCTTGTTTTTCTAAATGGCACATCTCTTCCAAGAGATCTTCCCTGACTAAGCCCACATTTCCTTTTATCACACTCCCTTCAGTGTCACCCTGATTTGCTCCCTTTTTTCATGACCCCCTACCCCCACCCCCCAGCCCCACAGCACTTATGTATATACCGATAATTTATTTATATTAATGTCTGTTTCCCTCTCTGGACTATAAGCTTGTGGGCAGAGAATGTGTCTGTCCACTCTGTTGTATTCTCCCAAGCGCTTAGTAGAGTTCTCTGCACATAGTAAGCATTCAATAAATACAGTCGATTGATTGATGAAAATGGCTTATTGGTTTAGCTGTGTTGAGAAAGTCAGTTTGACAACAATCTTTTGTGCTATCCTGGTGGGATCCCCAGTGAACTCCTTCACCTTTCTGGACCTCAGTCCTTGTGCTGTAAAATGAGGATGATAGAAGCACGCTTCCTTTGTTGAGAGAGCCTCCAAGTAGGGGTATTTTAATGTGCCTGTTTTCAGGCAGTTGATCTTTGGGACCAAAAAGGTAACAGAGAGATGTCACCTGGAAAGATTAAACAAAGTTCTTCTTTGACAGTTATGACAACCACACTAAATTAGCTCACCTACCGTGACCTTGGACTTTCTGGTTAGTCCACACTGTGGAGACAGAGAGAAATATATCCCTGCTGTAAGTCTTATTTTATTGTCTTCTACTAAAGGTCTCCAATACACTTGTTATGGTGCACACGCACACACACACACACACACACACACACCCTTAACACTCCCCCCACCCCCACCCGCAACTCCACATAGCCCTGCCCACCAGAGATTACATTCTCCAGAAGCATTGGAAAATTAGAAGCCAGGCTTGGATTTCATATTTTTACATAACCTTCCTGTTCCAAGTAGACTTCTGAAAAAAAAAAGCCAGTTAAGCAACAAAAACTATAAAAGCAAACCAATTTAACCCCCCCTGCTCCCCATCATAAGCCTTTAATTTCCCTAAGAAACTAACATTTCATTTGGAAGCTTTAAAGACTTTATCTCTTTCTCTTCTCCCACCCCACCCTCCCCAACCCACAACCTCCTCCTCCTGAAAATGAAGTGCCTTTTCTTCAGACATTTTATAATGTGGTACCCTGTGAAATGCTCTCTAAATGTTATTATTTCAGAACAGGACAATAAAAGCCCACATTAGTTCTGTCATTCTCCACACCCCCTTCCCTGGCTAAATCGCATTTTGCAGTATTTAGCCCATCTCTTAAAGGGGATGGGTGAATTCCCAGAGTAATTGGTTGACCACAGGGTGTGGAGTAGCCCTCCGTGGTTGGTTATAGATGAGTGTCACCAGAATGGTGATAAATGAATGTAGGCCGATCCTTTATAACAGATAAATGAATTATATTTAAAAAAGAGAAAAAACTTCAGTAAAGACTTAAGTGGCAACAGCTGAAGAGCCCTTTCAGCTGGAACAAATCTGAACTCTTGCTGCTGTCAAGCAGCAAGTCTAGTAAATCCTAAATGTTGTCTGTGGATTTAGTGACTGGGTCGAGTTACAGTAATTCAAAAGGAATTCATGTCCCAGCCAGTGCCGATTAGTCACACTTGCTGGAAATCTCTCTGCTTCAAACACAGCCGTGCTGCCATCTGGATCCTTCCATGGTGTCTTCTCTGGGCACATTCCTTTCAGTCCCTACTTGGGAATTTCCACATTGTGATGTCCTTTTCTAGAGGCACTAGTAGTTTTGGTGGTTGGTAGGAGAGAAGAAGGTGCTCCCAGACTTGGGGCCCACAATGTTTTGCAGATGCCACACCTGTTGGAAACATCTGTGCTGCTCCAGATAATGGTAACAAGTAACCCAAAAGCTTAAGATGGATCTCATACAGGCACTGGGGAATGGAACGCAATGCAACCTGGGTTGATGGATGACAGTATATAAAGCCTTGAGATAAAACATCGGTTACATTTGTTTCTGAGAAAAGAGGCAATCAGCTAGGTTGAGATTATGCCTGAGGGCATTTTGGTATTTCCTGTTGGCCTGTGGAAAAGGTCCCTGCCCTTCTGCCAAAAGAGGGGTGAGAGCAGTGGGCCTTCTAGTCTGCCTGTGTCCCTGCCTCCTCATGAAGTGAGCCTGGTCTTCCAGGTCCCTGCTTGGGTCTGACTTATGAATCTCTGCCTCTGTTTGTACCAGCCAGGGAGCTGGGGCTGGAGCGATGCTGTTCAACCAGCAGGGAGGCAGGTTGAGTGGGAAGTGTTCCAGCTCACTTGCTGTTCAGTGGCCCTGCCTCCTTCCACCCAAAGCCCAGGACTGTGGTTGGCCACCCAGACCCAGTGCAGTTGTGGCCAAGTTGGCTTTGTGCCCCATGAGTCTGATCTTGAGTATGCTTCTAATCCCCGATCCTCAGATGCCTTGATCCTTGGAGCTGTGCCCGGTGACCTATCATCCCACACATTTGCTTGCCCTCCTAGGTAGATAAAGACTGGAAATAATTTAGGATAGCAAATCTTCTACCTCGCATATCTTTTTCCACAAGTCCCTGTCTCCAGTGCACCAAGTGATCTCAACAAGAGTTTAAGGGTTTGAATAAATATTTCTATAAAGGTTGAGTGCTAGCAGTCCAGGGGCAGATCTCATACAACCTCAGCATTACTTTCTCACTTAATGCCACATCCTGATCAAATCTCCATTAACCCAGACCTTATTATATGAGGTTTCCTGAGGCTATGTTTGTCTCGTTCAGTTCTAGACTCCTGGGGCTGAGAAGGGCCTCTTGTCCAGACATAGATAATCCCCAGCATCTCTCCCAGTGTGGCTCACCAGGCTGGTATTCCATCCATAGGCGATGCCACTTTTCCAATATTTTCAAGGTCCCAGGTGGCCCCTAGCACCATTTTACCATTCACTTCATGCCCCTGCGCAGATGGTAAAGGTACTGGATGCGTGGAAGAGGTAGAGAGAGGCCAGAATTGCCACCCAAGTTGAAACTCGTTGGAAAGCAAGCAGCTTTAATGAGTTAGCCAGATCCTTCCAATCTGCGGTAACATGCATCCTGCCCACTTTCTCAGTGGCTTCCCCTCTCTTAGCCCAATAAATTAGAACTGGTTGGCAATGCATGTTGTATTCATTTTCCTGAATCAACCACTAGCCATTCACAGTAGAGAGATGTCTTCGTTTTCATAAAAATCTCCAGAAACAGAGATTTCACAACTTCCTTTGGAAATGTTTCAGTGTTGAGTGTCTCTGGGTTCTTGTGTTCCACTGTCTCACAAGCTATCTAGTAATGAAAACTCTCGCAGTGCGTAGGTTTAGTCCCTCTAGTTTAAGTTTAAGAATATTTCCCCGTTGCCCTAAAATGGGGAACTCTGGCTCAGTTCTATCATCTCTGTGTCTCATCTAAGATGATAAATTTCAACTGATCACAAGAAGAGCATAAGCAGAGCCTACATGCCTACTTATCTGCCCTGTTGGATAGCTCTTGGAAGGCATGGTCTGTGCCATCTGTTGTTCCTTTCCAAGAATCAATCAATCCGTTATATTTATTGAGTGCTTATTGTGTGCTAAATGCTTGGGAGAAGCAGCGTGGCTTAGTAAGTAGAGCACGGGGATATGAGTCAGAAGGAACTGGGTTCTAATCCCAACTCCACCACACGCCTACTGTGTGACCACTTAGCTTCTCTGGGCCTCAGTTACCTCATCTGTAAAATCGGGATTAAGACTGTGAGCCCCATATGGGACAGGGACTGTTTCCAACCTGATTAACTTGTATCAACCCCAGCACTTTGAACGGTGCTTGGCACATAGTAAGCCCTTAACAAGTACTATTATTATTATCATCATTATAATTATTATAACAGCATTGGTAGATACAGTCCCTGCCCATAGCATTCCAAGCTCTGCACGTAGTAGACACTCCATTCCTAATGACAATACAGGACAGGCTTAGGGGCCATCTAGAGACCTTAGTATTCCGTGACCAATGGTCAAATAATGCTTGGAGCAGTAGTTTATATCAGCTTGCATGAACCTTTCACCCGTGCATCTATTTTATCCTTTTTTCTTATTAGATTTCTAGCATCTTTAAATTTCTCTCAGATGTCCCAAGCCCACTCTCTCTAAATAACTCATTTTGGCCCTCTCATCCATGAGGTTGGCCAAACCCTTCTTGAAACCACTCATATTTTCTGCCCGTTGGACTTCCTATGGTAATGAATTCCATCAGCTTACCCCCTGCTGGGGGAAAAAGCATTTCATTTTCTTTGTTTTGAACCTACCACCTTCAAGCTCCAGTAGTGCCCCTCCTTTGTCTCTTATCCATTTATGTGTTCTAAACATTAAATACTCAGTCTCTTGACTGCATTTTAAAGAGACACAACGGGGCCTAGTGTAAAGAGCACACAGGACTGGGAGTCAGAGGACCTGAGTTGTAATCCTAATTTTCCGATTGCTTGCCCTGTGACTTTCAGCAGTCACTTAACTTCTCTGTGCCTCAGTTTCCCCAATCTAAAATGGCAAATAATCATTTTCTTTCTTCCTTAGACTGTGAGACCCATGTGAAACAAGGACTATGTCTAACCTGAGTAGCTTGTACCCACCCCAGCTCGCGGAACAGTGCTTAGCACATCGTAAGCAGTTAACAAATATTAAATAATAATACGGATAATAAGAAAAAATCAGGTGAATTGGCCAGATAGGTAGAACTGCTCATTGTTGGTAGGAGAGACTGGGACAATTCCAACAAGAACATTTGGAGAGATTTCCAACAGTAAGCCACAGAGACCTAAAGATACCATGTATGTGTCCAAGAGAGAAAAGAGCACCACTCATCTAATGAAGCTATCAAGTGGACAAAAAGAGAACAGCTTTTCAAATGGGAAGAAAAGACCCCACTCTCAGCCCTCTGAGTGTGCAACAGAAGGCATCAGCTGCCAGTAGTGAGTCCAGTGCCTTCCACAGGCAGGGCCAAGCAGGAAACCTGACTGATGGAAAGCTGGAACTGTCAAAACTTGCATTCTTCGTTGGGGCCAAGCGAGAGGGAAATAGCAGTAGCTCAGCCACAGGCTCAGAGTCCCCATTTAAGCCTACCAGCACTCTCCAAGTAGGGTGAGCCCTTGTGATTGTATCCTGGAAAGATTGCTTCCCCAATCCCCCTCTCTTAGTCCATCCAGCATCCTCATAGCTCTCTGGGTAATGTAAAGTACTCTGTTCTTCAGGGAAGGAACTATCCCAAGGAGCAAGCGTGTACACCCCTCATTCCAGGAAGGAGCTTCAGTCCCACACTAGAAAGATGGGAAATTGGAGGCCAGATTTCCTTCTTATGAATTCTGGACCATTCTCTATGCCTAGCCCGGTTTATGAGATGCCTTTTGATTCCTAAAGAAACTCTCTGCACTGTTAGTATGCCTCAGGCATGTCGACTAATGTTGTTATTGTTCAGCCGTTAGATATTTTTAAAGTTCACTGAACTCCTCTTTGTGCCATCCAAATTCACCATCCTCTCTTAAGGAAGTCAACCATCACAATCTACACCCACACACATACTTTTAAAGTCTTTCATACTTGGTCTTCACCATCATATACAGCCAAATCCATATACTTGAATAAGCACAAATTCCTAATAAAAAGCAACAAATAGAATTTATTTAGGTCTGCTGCCTGAATTCTTGTAATTTGGGGGGGCACATCACTCATTCATAGTCCTAATATTGTTGGGCATTTATATGACACCTGTTCTTTAAAGAAATCAAAATGCTCCCTGGATAGCCCTTGTCTCAATATGCCTTTTCGGAACTGTTGCAGCAGCCTAAAAGAAGAAGAGTGGATGCTTTAACTCGCCTGTTTTGCAGAATTAATCTCCATGTTCTGGCAAGGGCCTTCCAATACATTTCAGATTCGCTTATGATAAATTTGTTTAACATCTACTTACTCCAAGTGGGTTTTTTTTTCCACATTTGAAGGGCTTGCACGGCACAAGCAATGACCTTTTAATATTTTTTCAATTTGTGTAACACCCCCAGTGTTTAAGAACCTCAGGGTGAATCTACAGTCAAGCAACTTAAAACTGAATTGATTAAACTGAATCATTTGAAGGCTAGCCACTGCCATGAGCTTTAAAATAAAATCCTTAAGGATGAAGCAATAACCTGCCTTCATTAAAGGACGTTTCAAGTGGATCTGCGAAGGACGACAGACAAGGAGGACAGGACAGGGGGCCCGCATATCTGTGCTGTGCCAGTGAAAAAGTCAGTCATATTTACTGAGCACTTACTGTGTGCAGTGCACTGTACTAAATGCTGGGAGAGTACCACATAACAATAAACAGACACGTTTCCTGCCCAAAACAAGCTTCCAGTCTTGGAGGGAACAAACATTAATATAAATAAATAAATTAGAGATATGTACATAAGTGCTGTGGGATTGGGAGGGGGGATGAATAAGGGGAGCATTCATTCATTATTTAATAGTATTTATTGAGCGCTTACTATGTGCAGAGCACTGTACTAAGCGCTTGGAATGTACAATTTGGCAACAGATAGAGACAACCCCTGCCCAATGAAGGGCAAGTCAGGACGACACAGAAGGGAGTAGAAGAAAATGGAAGAAGGACTTAGGGAAGGCCACCTGGCGGAGTTGTGTCTTCAAGAAGAACATGGCTTTGATCTTCTTAAAATTTCTCGTTTTACCACTTTCCATGCCTCAAACTTTAAGACAGAGGTCAAGGTCTTACCAGAATCAGGAACCAACCCCTCTTTTTCAGGATAGAGTCGATAATGCCCTTGGCTTCAGCATTGATCTTGAATTCCACCTTTCCAGCTGTCTTCTGACTCTGGTGTTGGTCTTATGCTACAGGTTGAAGATTGAAGAGCTGGAGGCCGAACGCACACGACTGGAAGAAGGGAATAACATGCTCCAGATGAAACTTGAAAAACTGAATCTGCAGGTAAGAAGTTGGAATTGTACCATGTTCTGAACCACCCCGCTTTCACGTCATCCCTCCTCCTCATATGCTTTCCTATCATTCTACTTATTGATTCTCCTCTTTTCTCTCTCTTTCCCCTTTGTTGCTTTTTCTCTCTCTCTTCCCTCTCCAATTTATTGTGCTGATTTCCACTCTTGTCTCTCGTGATGATGTTGGTTTGAATGATCTGAACTGATCTTCCCACCAACAAGAGCCTTGGAAACATTTCTTGTGTTCAACATGGGAAGAGCTTCCAGTCTCTGAAATGTGTGCCTAGTGAACTGAACCAATCCTATTCTCTCTCTCTTTCTCTCTCTCTCTCGATTTTCTCACTCCCATCTCTCTACTGCAAGTAGCTGAAGAGGCTACTGACCTTTTATAATTGGTGGCGCTTAAAAATTTCCAATTTGAGACTGAGGTGTTTGGCCTTTTAAAACCAAAAATAAATCAGGTCCAGTCTTACTCTGAGCCCTTTTGCGATAATGCATTCTTTTAATTTTTCTTTCCGTCTTTACTTTTTTGTGTAAATTGCTCATTGGCAGAAAACCCGCAGGTTCAAAATTACCCAGAATTCAGACAGGCCATTGATTTCATCTTGACACCTATTAGACGCAAATCAAATCTCTTTTTTATTACCAATTCCTGGAGATGGGAGAAGTGACAACTTAGATAAAGTGAGGAGCTCTGAGCTGCTGACTGCTTCTGCTGTGCCTTGTTTAGTCCAAGACCTGTCACCCAGCCCTTGTTTAATTGGGCTGCAGACATCAGAAAGGGGGTGAAACCTTTGGGCTTGGTGAGGGGAACCTCAGGTCTTCAGTATACTCCAGTGACATACAGTAATTGTTTTATATCTGTCGATGAATCCTGCTCATCCAAACCAAATCCCATCTGGAATGGTCAGATCCGAGCTTCGAGACCCCGTGGTATAACACTAACCCAAACCCGTATGGTCTGAAATCGTGTTGGAGAAAAACCAAGTTGACTGTTGGCTCCAGGCAGGAATGGGAAATAGAGGACTAAAAGGAGCAAAAATCACAAATCTTCCATTCTGGTTTTAATGTGACCTGTGAAATCATGAACTTCCACAGAGAAGAATATTTTGTGGTTTTCTGAAGGGGTAGGAAGTCCTTGATGATCTATGCATCCACGAGGGCGAACTGTGGGGGCAGGAGGTTCAGGGAATAAAGTAGCATATTTTTAATTTTTTTTAAAGCCACATTGGTTGCATGAGACAGACTGACTAGGAAACTAGGCAGAAGAAACAGAAGATGAATTTGTAGAATCAAATCAAGTCTTGTGAGATGGCATTTTGCTGTGAATGTGGGGTCTTTTATGTATTGAGATTTTGCAAATTCAGAAATCAGTACTCGAGCTTAGTGAAGCTGTGGAAGCAAAGCACATTAGAGAAGCAGCATGACATAGTGGATAGAGCATGGGCCTGGGAGTCAGAAGGTCATGGTTTCCAGTCCCATCTCCACCACTTGTCTGCTCTGTAACCTTGGGCAAATCATTTCACTTCTCTGTGCCTTATTTACCTCACCTGTAAAATGGGGATTGAGACTGTGAGCTCCATATGAGACAGGGACTGTGTCCCAATTTGATTTGCTTGTATCCCCCCGCAGAGCTTAGTACAGTGCCTGGCACGTTAACAAATACCATCATTTTCATTATCATTGGAGAGAGATACAATCTTGCATCTTTGTTTAATACAAAGATTGTTTAATACAATAAAGAACAGGCCTAGCCAGGAAGGAAGGAATGAAGGAGATGAGATGATAATGTGAAAAGAAACAAGAAGAAATGAGAGGATAGAAATAGAAAATGGACAAGAGGGCCAGAGCGATCGTCTGATTTTTAACTCAGCGTGCAGCAGTAGTAATAGTCTTTATTTTTTCAGTAGTAATAGTATTTATTAAGCACGTATTGAGTGTTGAACATTATATTAAGTGCCAGGAGAGAATACACAGGGGGAAGTTAGACATGCTCTCTGATCCTGACTCTCAGGGAGCTCATGATCTTAAGAGCAACAAGCAAATAAGCCAAGACAATTTTTATGGATATGAGGATGATGATAAAATTAAAACAAAAGGTATAATTGTGTCAGTAATTTTAATAAGACACTACATGGTATGCAGTTCTGAGTACATCATCTTGGGAACACAGAAGACTTGGGAAGCCTATAGAAACGCACAACAAAAATAAGCAAGGGTATGGAAATGCTTCCAAATGAGCATGATGGAAGCAAGTAGTACCTGAGAGTTTGAGAAGATGGGGCTTGACAAGAGATGTGATTGGAGCCGACAAAATTTAGAAGAGTGTGGATAATAATGATAGAAGTGCTTAGTATGTGCCAATCACTGTACTAAGTGCTGGAATAGATACAAAATAATCAGGCTGAAACCTCTTCCATACAGGGGCTCACAGTTTAAGTAGGTAGAACAGGTATTTCATCCCCGTTTTACAGATGAAGAAAGTGAGACGAAGAGAAATTATTGACTGGCCCATGGTCACACAGCAGGCAAGTGGAGCCAGTATTAGAACCCAGATCCTCTGATTCCCAGGCCTGTGCTCTTTCTGCTACACCATGATGCTTCACCCATTCCTTGAAGTGGTTTTGTACGTCCTTTGACTCCAATTCATCTCCAGTTCCTATCTTGACCCAGTACATTCAGTCTTTGGCACCATCCCCACCCCGAGACCACCTTCTAATTAGAAGTAGTCTCTTTTGTATTATACTGGGATCTACTCTATCCCCAGTTCTCCTTGAGCTCTTCTTCACCTCTGACTCACATGATCTCTTCCTTCTCCTAGATAATTGTCCAACCTTGGTTTTAATGAAACAGTTCAATGCTGGTTCTCCTCCTACCTCTCCTGCTGCATTGTTTCAATTTCTTTGCCTAGCTTCTCTTCTACCTCTCACCCTTTAACCAGGGTTGTCCATCAAGACTCTGTTATGGGTCCCCTTCTATTCTCCTTTTTGACATACTCCCTCAAGGGGGGGTCAGCGTGGCTCAGTGGAAAGAGCGCGGGCTTGGGAGTCAGAGATCACGGGTTCTAATCCCGGCTCCGCTGCTAGTCAGCTGTGTGACCTTGGGCAAGTCACTTAACTTCTCTGTGCCTCAGTTACCTCATCTGTCAAATGGGGATTAAAACTGTGAGCCCCACGTGGGACAAACTGATCACCTTGTATCTCCCAGTGCTTAGAACAGTGCTTTGCACATAGTAGGCTCTTAACAATTACCACAATTTATTTTTATTTTATTTTATTTAGCAGCATGGCCTAGTGGATAAAGCACTGGCTGCAAGTCAGAAGGTCATGGGTTCTTATCCCAGCTCCTCCACTTATCTGCTGTGTGACCATGGGCAAGTCACTTCACTTCTCTGTGCTTCAGTAACCTCATCTGTAAAATGGGGAGCAAGACTGTTAGCCCCACATGGGACAGAGGCTGAGTCCAACCTGATGATCTTGTATCCACCCCAGCGCTTAATACAGTTCCTGGCAGCAAGTAAGCACTTAACAAATACCATCATTATTATTATTATTCTCAAAAACCTCAAGTGAGAACTTATTTATTTCCATTTCAAGTAGAAATTCATGATTATGGACTTTAAGGGACATCAACAGCTCTCTTCCTCTCACTTACTTACTCTCCTCCCACTACACCTCAGATCACTCTTTGTTCTTCTCCAACTAACTTACTCAGCATGGCAAGACTCCCTTTCACCACTGGTGATGATGATGATGATGATGATGGTATTTGTTAAGCATTTACTATGTGCCAAGCCCTGTTCTAAGCACTGGGGTAGAGAGAAGTTAATCAGGCTGGTCACAGTCCCTGTCCCACATGAGGCTCACAGTTGTAAATCCCCATTTTACAGATGAGAGAACTGAGGCCCAGTGAAGTGAAGTGACTTGCCCACTGTTATACGGCAGAGAAGTGGCAGAGGCTGGGTTTAGAATTTAGGTCCTTCTGGATCCCAGGCCCGTGCACTATCCTTTACGCCATGCTGCTTCTCACCAGCCATCTTAGAGCCTTGCTGGAAAACGGCGATAGTAATTCTTCCTGGCAGCCACCCAGGACCATAGTGTGATGAAGCCTTTTCCTAAGCACGGAACGCTACTCTGCAGGACTCGAGGAGAGTACCGATCACTTGCTCATGCCCTCCTGCCTGGAAAACTTCCTCTTGCAATTCTAACAGACTACAGTTCTTCCCATCTTCAAAGCTCACCTCAAATCTCATCTCCTCCAGGAGGCCTTTTGTATATATCAATTTACACATTGTACGATTTAATCAATCATTGGTATTTATGGAGTGCTTACAGTATGCAGAACACTCTCGGGAGAGTACAGTTTAGTAGACCACATGTGTTTACAGTCTAAGCACTTATTTATTCATCTTTTCATCTTTCCATTCTTGTGTCCCTCCCATATTTAAATTATTTTGTGCCTGTCCCATTTAATTATAAGCTCTTTTTGCAGTGATCCTGACTTTTACCTCTGTTGTGCACTCCTAGTGCTTAGTACAGTGCTCTGCACACAAATGCTCAATGCAAACTATTGATAGATTGATTAGACTGAACCAACATGAAATTGTTGTTCATCAGTTCCCTTGACACAGAATTAAGCAGCACTGCCTAGTGGATTAGAGCGCAGGCCTGGGAGTCAGAGGACCTCGGTTCCTGATCCTGGCTCTGCCTCTTATCTGCTGAGATCTTTCTCGAGCCACCTAACATCTCTGTGCCTCAGTTCCCTCATCTGAAAAATGGGGATTAAGACTGTGAACCCCATGTAGGTAATGGACTGTTTCCAATGTGATTAGCTTGTAATAATAATGGTGGTATTTATTAAGCGCTTACTATGTGCAGAGCACTGTTATAAGCACTGGGGGAGATATAGGGTAATCAGGTTGTCCCACGTGAGGCTCACAGTCTTAATCCCCATTTGACAGATGAGGGAACTGAGGCACAGAGAAGTTAAGTGACTTGCCCACAGTCACACAGCTGACAAGTGGCAGAGCGGGGATTCGAACCCATGACCTCTGACTTCCAAGCCCGTGCTCTTTCCACTGAGCCACGCTATCTACCCTGTTGCTTAGAACAATTCCTGGCATATAGTTCATGCTTAACATTAATTACCATTAAAAAAACCCTGCTATAAATAAATTCAGGTGATCAATTTAGGACAAAGCAAAAGGAAGCACTTCTTTGTCTCTAAACTATAAGCTCATTATAGAAAGGGTGCATTTTAACAGCTGTTGTATTGTACTCCCCCAAGTGCTTAGCACAGAGCTCTACACACTGTAAGCATTCTATAAATACCACTGATGGATTCCCCAGTGGGTGGAAAGCATTTGAAATGCATTATCACAGGAAATTGTCAAGGAAGAAAATATTCATTGCTTAAAAGGATTTGGATAAATGCATAACTGAGAGGTCCTTAATTATGAGCAAGCTACACAGAGTGAAAAGTTAAGGATGATAAAGGGAAGAGAGGGGGAGGGCTAGGGGTGTTAAAAGTATAACATGACCCAATTGCAACCCACTCACAGTAACTCATCAATCATGAAACCATTTCTAGCATTTATTCATTTTTTTGGCTTTTACCATGTTTTTTTGATGCTTGCCTTTTCAGTTGGGTGGAAAAAGTACCTCCCTCTATATTTGGTGTTAGAATATGGAAGCATGCCCAGGCTTTCTAGGGCTTTGGTGTTACTAGGAAATATTAAATATAGGGAATGCTAGTGAGTTAAATCAGGTAAATTTGGAATAGAACAAAATGTGTTATTCATATCTGGAAATAGTGCCAAGCGCTTAGGCATTTAGGGCTTCCTTCTTGGCTCTCAGTGAACTATCTTTGGAGTGACTGCCGTGCTTCCCTCAGAAGGTGCATTCCCGACCATGAGAGTGTCTATGGTAAACAGGGCAACTATCCCACTGTTCTTCCACATGGTTACCAGTGTTGGGGATCGAATATGATATTTCTCTTCCTGCTTGCTGTGTGACCTTCGGCAAGTCACTTAATTGCTCTGTACCTCAGTTTCCTCCACTGTAAAATGAGCATTAAATATCCGTTCTCCCTCCTAATTAGACTGTGAGCCCATGTGGGACTGTGTCTGACCTAATTAACTTGTACCTACACCAACGTTTAGAACTGTTTGACATGTAAGTGCTTAACAAATACTTTTCATTTGGAATAGGGGTGGCAAAAGGTTACAGGGATTAAAGTTTCCAGGACTGAGAGGAAACTGACTTCAAATGGCTGATGGGCCAGACATCCAACATTTTGAGTCTTTTTAGCTCCGATTGGAAGCTATCTGGTCTTGTCAGAGACCTGGGATTAATGAGAGTAGAAATTCCGGTCCAGAAGCTGTGAGGGCTATTCTCCCATAGAATTGACTTGGCACCTCTGATTCTAACACAAATTGGTAACATCCTTACTGTTAAAGTAACCGAACTATGGAACTAAGAATCGCAGTCTAGATTCTAGTCTGTGCAAGGCCTACTGCTGTGAAAGGAGCAATTTTTTTCCCCTTCTTTTGAAAGATCAGGGCCTTCTCTATTCATTCCGCTTTTTCTCAGCAGTCCATGTCCCAGCTGCACCTCTAATGTAGGTGATGAACAGCCAAGGTAAGAGAGATGTGATCAATTATCCTTTAAGATACTTGAAAATTCTCGAAAGCATGGACTGTTTAGGCTGGAGACTTTTTGTGTTGATGGAGAGATGGTGAAAACAGCCCCCTGAAAGGTTAAGATTTAAGATCCCTGCAATAAATCAATCCAAATGCCCTGGTTTCATGAATGCATCAGGCTTGCGGCTTGGACGCCCAGCTGGAACGGATCTTTGACTCATATTTCTGGGTAGCCTCTCTGCTCAGTATCTTCTTGCCAAATTTCTAGGGACCTGCCTGCCCTTTTTGTTGTTCTTTAGGGTTCTTTCTTGATTGGATTGGGTCGGGACTACATTTGTTAAACTGTCAAAATACATGGAGTAAATTACTAAATGTACTTCAAAATGCCTCTAATGACATTATTAAAGAGATTGTCAGGTAGATAGTGGTGGTAAGGGAGGATTAGAAACCAAGTGGAAATCATTCTATTTCGCCTCCCCGGCCCCCACACCAAATAACAATCAGGGAGCAAGCCACAGTATTATATTCCTTTCATGTCCTTGCTTTATCATCAGTGCAAACTGCCCATTGGTGTGCAATAGATTTGGGTCAGTTTGGGGGAGAAGAGGCAGTTGAGGAGGAGGGAATGTGCTGGTGTTGCTGTAAACCACAGGCTTCCGATTAGCTGCGCAGTGTGTGCACTTCTAGGTCTCTCGAATTAGCCTTGCATTTGATGCTTCTTGAGTCTTTTATTAACAAGCAAAGACATGAAGCTATTGATGTTGCTCTGCGGTCATGTGCCCCACAGCTGACAACAGCTCCACCCCTCTTCAGGAGGACTGGCTGATTCTACTCCCTCCCCCTCCATCTCATCCTTCTCTCTTGCAATCTCCACTGCACCTTGGTTCTTGACACATAGTTTCAGGCTGCATTGATTTCCCTTCAGTGATTATAAATACAGTAACTTGGATATTACCATTGTTCAGAGTTCTCCCACTTATAAAAAAAAACTCCAGGGCAGAAGAACAAACTTCGGGAACGATGGAGACATCCCCTTCATAGCCTGTCCCTATTTGGTAAGATCTTCACTAGTCTGTAAGGCAGAAATCATTCAAGGATCAGCAGGAACGGTATTACCCCATCACTCACTTCAAATGGAGATACCTACCATACAGTGAGCCTCCCTGTATAAGGAAACCTAAGGGTCAGGTTTAGAAGAGGGTAGCAATTAAGATATTGAAGTTACTTCCCATCTGCTATCCCATTTTCCTTATTGAATGCAAATTGATCCACCCATCTTCTGAGTTCTTAGTTTCTGTAGGAATTCTCATTGCGAAGGACAGGCTGTGTAAACTCAAAGTAATTTACCAGTCCAGCAAACATGGTCCCTCAAGAACAATGCCAAAGTGGTGGGTCTTGATAGATGATCAAAAGCAGGAATCTGCTTAGGGAATCCCTGGGGCTCATTGATGACCATGTTGTAAAAGAATACACTCTGAGGTTAAAAGGAGATGGTAGAAAAGCCCAGTGAATTCTTCAGTTCACTTTTTAATGAAGTAGATATTAGTTCATCTCTCAAAATTTCTTTTTTACTGCAGACAGGAGAGAGGACAGGATTAGGATAGGGAATATATCTGCTATATTGTTGTATCGTCTTCTCCCAAGTGCTTAGTACAGTGCCTTGCACACAGTAAACACTCAATAAATAAATACAATTGATTGATTGATTAGATTTGGCTGACTCTGCCATCTACTTTAGACCAAAATGGTTAACTAGATATAAAGAAATCACCAGGTCAGGGCACCGCTCCCAACTCTGTGAGGAAACTGTGAAACTCCTGACAAGAGGATATTACCAGTCATTGCAAACAGCCACTGTCCCAGAGGACTGTTGGGTTGTCATTGTAACACTCATCTAAGCGGAGTAACAGTAATAATAATTGTGGTATTTGTTAAGCACTTACTATGTGCCAGGCACTGTACTAAGCATTAGGTTGGATGCAAGTAAGGATTCCAGGTGACATCTTAGTACTTTTAGATGCAGTGAGTCTCTACCAGGCAGGTGGTAGAATCTATAATCAGTGAATACTTAGAGAAATACACTTGGATGGGAGAAAGTCAACAGGGTTTCTGTAAACTGAAATTGCTTTTTTTTTTTTGAAGAAATCAATAAGTAGAAGTTAAATGGGCATTCTTGACCATGATAATTCTTAGATGCTTTTTTAAGATGCTTTTAAGAAGGTATTGCACAAAAGGGATTGGAGGGAATGAGTTGACATGGATAGAAAACTGGCTAGAAGATAGGAAAGCCATGGCTAATGATTGGTTCTGTTAAATGGCTACTTTTTATAATGCACGAGTGTAAATAGTGAATTCCCCCAAAGATCAGCACCAGGACTAATTTTGTTGAACATCTTTTAAATCACCTGAAGGAGGGTGGATGTAATCAAAACTCCCATGTTTACAGGGAACACTAAGCACTTCTTGGTAGTAAAATGCCATGGAGAGGCAGTATGGCGAAGAATTGACGTGGAAGAACTGTGACCCTGGAAGTCAGAAGACCCGGACTCTAGTCCCAGGTCTGCCACTTGTTACAGTGTGGCCTTAGGCAAGTCATTTAGCCTCCATATGCCTCAGTTTCCCCATCTGTAAATGGGGATCATAGTATTTCACAGGGTCATTGTGAGGCCTAAATTGAAATAAGTTTTGTAAGATGCTTTGGTAATAAAAGCACTAAATAGAACTCAGGTCAACTCCATGCAGGATTAGGAACTGTGTCAAACCTGATAACCTTATATCTATCCCAGTGCTTAGTATAGTGCTTGACATAAAGGAAGCGCTTAGCAAATACTATAACTAACTTATTGGGATTAGATTGAAGAAAGACCTCATGAAATTGAATGAGTGGGCCCCAGAATGCCAGATGAGCTGCACTGTAGGCAATTGTAAGATAAATGCTGTTAAGGGAAATATATTCCAAATTATGGAAACATGATGGTGGCATTCCAATTATTAGTCACATCTCCAGAAAGAGGTCTTTGACTTCTTGTTGGCAGTTCCTTCAAATCATCAACCCAGTATGCACCTGCAGTTGCCAGGAAGATCAGTTAGATTTTGGGTGTTTTCAGGAGTAGGAAAACAAATGGTTATAGCCCCATTCCATATAAAATCATCCCAGTGTGCTCCTGGAATACTACACATGGTTCTAGTTGCCACCTCTTAGGAAGGTAACTAAGATGATTGGGGTGGAGAGGCTTCAAATGAGGATACTCCAAAAAGGTTAGGGATTTTCAGTCTGGAAATGCAGAGACTGAAAAGTCCGTGAAAGAGGTGGACAAAGCTATGGCAGAAATGTTCCTCACTAAATGTCCTGATACCAGGTTGAGGAGGTCTGTATTGAAACTTGAAGTTGGTAGGCTTATAATGAACAAAAGGAAACATTTCACGCAACAGGTGGTATGTGTATGGCATTTGTTACCGCAGGAAGTTGTTGACTGGATGCCTGGACGAGAGATCAATAAGATGCTACTATCATTTATTCAGTGGTATTTATTATGTGCTTCCTATGTGCAGAACACGTTCATTCAATCGAATTTATTGAACACTTATTATTTGCAAAGCACTGAAATACTTGCTTGGGAGAATTCAGTATAACAATAAACAGACACATTCCCTGCCCACAGTGGGCTTACCTCTGACATCTTCCCTCCTCATGAGGAACTTACAGTCTAGATGGGGAGACATACATTAAAATAAATTATGGATATGTACAGAAGTGCTATGAGGAGGACAGAGAGGTGAATAATAATAATTATGGTATTTGTTCAGTGCTTACTATGTGCCAAGGCACTGTACTAAGTGCTGGGTTGGATACAAACAAATCAAGTTGGACACAGTCCCTGTTCCATGTGTCGCTCACAGTCTCAATCCCCACTTTACAACTGAGGTAACCGAGGCACAGAGAAGTGACTTGCCCAAAGTCACCCAGCAGCCAAGCAGCAGAGCCGGGATTAGAACCTATGACCTCCTGACTCCCAAACCCTTGCTATGGCCACTGTGCCACACTGCAGATATAGTACAAAGACGGGCAAACGGGAAGGGAAGTAGAGGAAAAAAGAATTGAGTTGAAGAAGAGCTACTGGAGAAGATATGATTTTTAACGAGGACGTGAAGGTGGGGAGAGTTTTGGTCTATCAGATATAAAAGGGGGAGGGAGTTGCAGGCGAGGAGGAGGACTTTGGCAAGGGGTCGGCAGCAAGGTAGTTGTGATGGAGGTACAGTGGGCAGGTTGGCGTTGAGGAACAAAGTGAGTGGGCTGGGTTGTAGTTGGAAATCAGTGAGGTAAGGTATGAGGAGGCAAGCTGATTGAGACCTTTAAAGCCGATGGTAAGGAATTGAAAAGCTAGAGCTGTAAAGGGAAGGAGGACTGTTGTACGGTACACCTCTCACCATTAGGCTAGTGGTTAAGGAGGGCAACCAACACACTGCACCCATATGCCACTGTTGTAGAGAGGATATTGGGCTGGAGGGACATTGGCCTGATCCAGAAATGGCCCTTTTTCTGCAAGTCGTAATTTCAACGTTTATTAATGTTCCTGCTTGCTTAGGGCCTTGCTTCATTTAGATGCAGCCTGATTTATTTTGGGGAGGAGAGGGAGGGAACCCGTGCACATTTTTCTACCTGCTTAAATTCATTATGCTGGTTGGCACTCCCTGGATCACTTCTCAGCCTTCCTCCTCCCCAGTCCTCTTTGTGGAAAAACTGCTAACTCCAAAGCTCGAGACAAAGGGGCCTGATCAAATCAGCTGTCTTGGATAAAGCTGGAGGAAAGACTTGTGAAGAGTGCTCAATTAGCATTTATTACTGTTAGGGGCCCTGTGTTTACAGGCAACCAGAGCGGATGGTGGTGAAGTGTTCCTTATGCAAATATCCCTCTCCTGCCTTTCCTGCTCTCCTCAGCTCTTCGAGCTGAAGGAGAAGAGATTCTTCAAGTTTGGCTGCTTCAAGGAAGATTGATTAAAATCAGCTGCAGTTTGACTTAATTGGCTCCATATGCTTGGAGAGGGAGCTTGACTATTTGGAACTTTTTGTAATTAGTTCACAGCTGGTTGGTGAGGAAAACAAAACTCCAGTTACAGCTTAAAGCGGGTGAGTGTGGCAAACCTGTAAAAATAATGAGCAGTGACTTCTTGTCATTGAGGTGTGGGTGTTGCTTGTTACCTTTATTTAGGTGAGTGTTTTCAGGAAGCCTACCAATTTATATGTGTGAGAGGTTAGGGCATATTTGGGGAAAATCTCTCTGCATTTGGATTAGTCATTAGTACTGATCAAGTACCTACTGTGTGCAGAGCCCTGCACTAGATGCTTGGGCTCCTATAATAAAAATAAAAACAAGGTCCCTGTCCTGAAAGAGCTTGCAGTCTTCTCTGTCGCTAGGTGTGAGTCAGAGTCTAAGATATCAAAAATGGGTACTGATAAACCACCTTGGAGAATGGATTAGGAGGATCTGTGAATTAATCAATACTATTTACTGAGCATTCACTGTGCCCAGAATGTTGCACAAGTTGCCATGCAGAGCCATAGAGGAGGTAGCGGCCTAACCAAGGGTTGTACACCAGGCAGTACTGCACAGGGTCTTGGATCCAGCACTTGTCTTTGGTGAATTCAACCAAGAGGAAGGGTCCAGGATTGTGCCCTTCGTGGCGTGGTGGGGGATGAATAGAAAAAAGGTGCAAATAGTGCCCCTTTTTGGACAGGTTCCTGTGGAGATGGGAAGAGACAAAGTTAGCATGGTTGAAAGCAAAGTGGTCACCCAACAGCCCCTCTAGACTGTAAGCTCCTTGTGGGCGGGGAATGTGTCTGCTTATTGTTGTATTATACTCTCCCCAGCGCTTAATATAGTGCTCTGCACACAGCAAGTGCTCAATAAATACATTTGAATGAATTGTCATGTTAGAGAGTAAAAGATTTGTCCCATGCAGTCTCTCATACTAGCGGTTGTCCTCCTCTCTCTCCCCTTCCCTCCATTTCCTCCTTTGCCCCTTTCCCTCCCTCTTCCTTTCCCTCCCTTTCTCTTGCTACCTCTCTTGGTTCTCCTTCCCAAAAGTTCACCTTGTATTCATTCTTGGAATACAAATGGTCTCTATAGGAGCCATTTTGTGAGGGGTATTTGAGGAGTCTAGGGGAAAGGGTTAGCTAGGTTTTATTTTGAATTAATAAATAATTAGGCAGCACTGAGGTATTGCTAACTCCCTCCTGTAGGAACCTTCAGGTTGTAGGAAGTAAATGACAAGAAAAGTTAAATATTTATGGCAAAAGTAACGTTACTTAACACTTTTAACTGATTGTTTATGTGGCAAATGAACAATGACACCTGTTAGGTTGACTGCATCTCTGAGTTTCTTCTCTAATCTCCCAAATCCATCTACTTGTAATAATACGCCATATTCCGTGTCAAACACTGCATCAATCTCCTTGCTGACCTCCCTGCCTCCAGCCTCTCCTCAGTCCATACTTCACCCTGCTGCCCAGATCATTTTCCTAAAGCATCATTCTTTACACATCTCCTCACTCCTCAAAACCCTTCAATGTTTGCCCATCCGTCTCTGATTCAGACTCCTTACCATCCACGTCAAGGCATTCAATCAGCTCTCTCTCTCCCCCATCTACTTATTCTCACTCCTCTCCCACTACCACCCAACCTTCTTCAAAACCAGCTTACTCACTGTCCCTTGCTCTCACCTCATCTGACATTTACCCCTTGCTCACCCCTTCTCTCCTGCCTAGAAGTACCTCTCCCTACATATCCAACAGAACAGCATCCTCCCCCATCTTTAGAGCCCTGTTAAAATCGTATCTCGTCCAGAAAGCCTTCTCTGACTAAGCTCCCATCCCCCAGCCTATTTTCCCTCTCTAATGCCTTGACGGTGCACTTAATCTTATCCCCTAAACAGTTAGGTGAGTACTCGGCCCATGCCCACAGCACTTTTGTACATATGATTATACTCCATTGCTTCCCTCTACTACAATTTATTTAAACGTCTGTCTCTCCCGTCAGTCTGTAAACTTCTTGATTGTGTCTCCCAACTCTATTGCCTATGCTGCACAAAGTAAATGCTAATAAATACCATTGATAGATGGCTTATGTTCCTATATCAAAGAGGTTGCTGACAAGAATGGGTAAGTGGGCCTCTCTGCCTCTTTGGCCAACTCCAGATTGACCCCTCATTGGCTCAAGCTTCAGCCCCAACATATTCTGTACTTCGATGCTGCCTTAACTTCAAGCAAAGTTCCTGGCAGTAGTCGAGAACACAGCAGTTTCTTCTGTCTTTTCAGGTGGTTTGGCCCTCCCCAGTTTGTAGTGCCATTATTCCCCATTGATCCTGAAAAATTCCATAACTCTGCTTGTCAGAAAAACTGATAAGGTTCTCCTCCTCTACTGTCTATTCCTAATTTCATCTTGGATTTATGCTATCTCCAAGTTTCTACTCTGGTGATAACATCTCTGAGAAATCAGAACGGATTAGGCGGACAATAGTCCAACCACTTTGTCTCTTAAGAAAGCATTCATTTCTAGCCTATAGAGGGGCCATATGTTTTAAAAAGTGGTGCTCCAGCAAGATAGCATCTCCCCTTCATCAGGGTCCAGATTGTCCAGACCTCAGGGAATGACCCATCTTCTGCTTTGACGTGTGACTGGAATTTTCTTCCCTTTTTTCTTGTTGGTTGATAGGGGGAGTTCTTGTTAAGGGATTCACCAACTCAGTGAGGTTTGGCTGAGCACCAAGATGCAGTCCAGCTGTGGTAGCTACTTAGGATAAAAAGATATGAAAGTCCATTTAAAAATGCACCTTTGAAAATGGGCATCTGGTCCATTCCCCTGCCCCCTGGGTTCTAACCCTACTGCTCCTCCTTCCTTTGCCCTTGGCAGTCTTAATGAATGAACTCCCCCTCATGCCGAGTTGTCCTGCTCTCACCTTTCTCCTCTCCGAACAAGAGTTTGGATTTCGTTACTTACACTTTGTGGTATAAAGAGACAATCTCTTATCTGAATTATAGATTTTTTATTTACATGAATGTCTCCCCTGCTAGTTTGTCACTCGTTGTGGGCAGGGAACATTTCTAAAAATTCTGTTGTATTGTACTTCCCCAAGCAATGCTCTACACACCGTAAGAGCTCAATAAATATGTTTGAATGAAAAAATGAATGAATAAATACCACTGATTGATTGCAAATCATTGAAAAGCAGCTTGACCTGGGAGATAGAGACTGGGCCTGGGAGTCATAAGGGTCTGGGTTCTAATCCCTGCGCTGCAATTTATAAGCTGTGGGACCTTGGGCAAGTCACTCAACTTCTCTGTGCCTCAGTTACCTTATCTGTAAAATGAGGATTAAGACTGTGAGCCTCATGTGGGACAGGGACCGTGTCCAACCCAATTTGCTTGTATCTGCTGCAGCACTTAGTTCAGGGTCTGGCACATAGTAAGCGCTTACTGGATACCACAATTATTATTTTTATATTAAAGTCCATTGAATATACTTTATCAGTTGTATAGTAGATGTATATATATAGATAAATATCTATTGATATGTCTTTATATATATATATATATAGCACTTGTTTGATGCAAATGATTTCCTCCTAAAAGGGGTAGGACAGTTATGTTAGTAAATATGGTACTATTGGTTGGTTCATTTTCCTGGTTCTCCCTCCCCACGATTTGAACATAAGATCCTGGAGGGCAGGGACTGAATCTTTGACGTCTAGTTTAAGCACCTAGCACACTGATTTGATGATACCAATGAGGGTGATGAAAGAACTTAAATTTTAAGAGACAGAAAAGAGAAAATGAAGCCCAAAATAACACATACACTCTAAGGAGAAAGACACTTTTATTGAATTGTGGAAAGCGCACAGTGCTGTCAAATCAGCAATGCTGTTTAATGGTTTCCTAGGACTGCAGATTTGCTCTGTAAGATCTCCAATAAAAGGATACCTCAATCAAAGGATCTCAGAGGAATTGGCAATTCTAGTGCCTTCTTTCCTGAGCCTTCCGCATCAAACACCCTCATGCCATCCCAGAGTTCCATTGTCCTTAAAGTGCTCATGCCCTCCCTCCTGCCTGGAATTCTCCCTTCCCCTTCCATCTGACAGAACACTACTCTGCCCATCTTCAAAGCACTCCCCAAATCCTGTGTTCTTCAGGAGGCCTTCCTTGTCTAATATATCACCTTTGCACCCTATTTCCCTCCCTGTGTGTCATCTCTACACCGGAGTCTTAACCCCCAAAGCATTTAGTCATCCTACCTCATCCCTCACCCTTACAGCACTTATGTATATAGCTTATATGCCACCGCTTCCCATACTTAAAATTTATTTAATGTCTTTCTCCCCTGCTGGGTTGTAAGCTCCTTGAGGGCAGGGATCCTGTCTGCATACTCCTTTGGAACTGCAGCCCAAACCCTTCTGGGAACACTGTCTAACCGTGGTTTCACTGACACTGTCCTCTCCTGGTTCTCCTGCTATTTCTCTTGGGCTGTGCCATCTCTGTCTCTTTCACCAGTTCTTCCTCTACCTCTCACCCCTTAATAGTAGATGTCCCTTAAGACTCACTTCAGGGTCCCCTTTTATTCTTCATTGACACCCACTGCCTTGGAGAACTCATCCACTCCCGTAGCGTCAAATGTCATCTCTAAGCGAATGACTCCCAGACCTCTCCAGCCCTGACTTCTCTCCTTCTCTGTAGTCTTTCATTCCTTCCTGCCTTCAGGACATTTCTACTTGGATGACCCACTGACTCCTCAGACTTAACTCCTGACCTTCCCAGACCCTCTCCTCCCCATCATTTTGTCATCACAGTCGACAATATCACCATCCACCCCATCTCACAAACCTGTAACCTTGGAATTATCTTCAACTCATCTCTCTCATTCAACCACATATTCAGTCAGTCACCAAATCCTACTGTTTCTACCTTCACCACATCTCTAGAATCTGCCCATTTCTCTCCATCCTAATTATGCCATGCTGGTCCAAGCACTTGTGATGTCTTGTCTTGACTACTGCATCAGCCTCCTCACAGACCTCCCTGCCTCCTGTCTCTCCAGTTGACACTTCACTCTGTCCAGATGATTTTCCTAAAAAAATTATTCCCCAGATGACTCCAGCCTACTCACTGTGCCTCAGTTCCAACTCTCTTGCTTTTGACTCTTCACTCATGTGCTCCCTCCTGCCTGGACTTCCCTTACCCCTCATAACCCCTCATATCCAATGGACCACCACTCTCCCAATCATCAAAGCCCTAATAAAATAATGTCTCCTCCAGGAAGCCTTCCCTGACAGTTTTTCTTCTCCCCAGCCTATTCTCCATCCCTTCTATCACTTATGCACTTAAATCCATTCTTCCTAAGCACTTAGGTAATCACCCAACCTACACCACCACAGCACTTCTGAACATACATAGCCTTTTATTCTGTTATTTCCTCTACCTGTAATTTATTTTTATGTGTCTCCTGCTAGATTGTAAGCTACGTATGGGCAGGGATTGTATCTACTTATTTTTTTGTATGCTTCCATCAATAAATCTATCATTTATTGAGTGCTTAGTACAGATCCCTGTACTAGGCACTTGGGAAAGTACAGTATAACAGAGTCTATAACAGAGTTGGAAGACGAGTTCACTGCCCACAATGAGCTTACACTCTGGCAGACAGACATTACTATAAATAAGTAAATTACGGATATGTACATTAGTGCCGTGGGGCTGAGGGAGGGGTGGATAAAGGAGGCAAGGGTGATATAGAAGGGAGTGGGAGGCTACAGAAAACCCCCTGGGAGGAGAGGTGCTTTTTTTAAGGCTTTGAAGGTGAGGAGAACTGTCACCTTTCAGATATGAAGAGGGAGGGCGTTCCAGGCCGGAGGCAGGACATAGGCAAGAAGTCAGCAGTGAGATAGGTGCGATTGAGGTAGAGTGAATATATTGGCATTAGAGGAATGAAGTGTGCCGACAGGGTTGTAGTAGGAGAGTAGTGAGATGAGGTAAGAGGGGAAGGTGATTGAGTGCTTCAAATCCTGTGGTAAGGAGTTTCTTTCTGATGCAGAGGTAGATGGGCAACCACTGGGGGTTCTTGGGGAAAGGGGAAATATGGACTGAACGTTTTTGTAGAAAAATGCTCCAGAAAGCAGAGTGAAGTATTGACTGGAGTGGGGAGAGACAGGAGGCAGGGAGGTCAGGGAGGAGGTTGATACAGTAATCAAAGCAGGACTGGCTAAGTGCTTGGATTAATGCGTTAGCGGTTTGAATGGAGAGGAAAAAACTCCCATGCAGTTAGTAGGCTGATCGGCATACAGTAAACCTTCAGTAAATACTGTGGACTGATTTTTTTATTGTATAGTACTCTTCCAAGTGCTTAGTATAGTGGTCTGTATTGAAAAAATGCTCAATCAATATTATTGATTGATTGTATATGCTAGGGGTAGCAAGCATGATCATAAACCCAACTAGATCCTGGGATTCAAAAATGAAAGTAGCGATTGAATTTGGAAGGAAATTGCTATTAAGAATCTGTCAGTCATGTTCACTGAGCATCTGCTTACTGGGTGGAGAGCATGGGCATGAGTCCCCATGTGGGACAGGACTGTTTCTCATGTGCACAAATTAAAAATACCCCAGCACTTACTATAGTGTTTAGCACATAGGAAGCATTTAAAAAGTATCTTAGCTATAATAATTAAGTGCTGCAAGCAGTTGTTGGTGCAAAAGTGTTAAGGTGGTATTTGAGGGCAGTATAACCTTGGGAGAAATGAAGTTAGTCATTAAAAACCTTCAGGAGAAAGTATGATTTCAGAAGGGATTTGAGGAGTGGTGGTCTCTCTGATTTGAAGAAGGAGAGAGTTCCAGATAGAAAGGAGGGCAAAGAGATGAGAACAAGGCACAGTGAGGGGGTTAGTCTGAGAGGAACGAAGAAGGCGAGCTGAGGCGTAGAGGGAGAAGAGAGCAGATAAGTAGGATTGAAAAATCTGGCTAAGTTCCTATCAGCCTGATCAGGAGTTTCTGCTTGATGCAGAGAGGAGTGGGCGACCATTGAAGAATTTTAAATCTGTGCCCTCTCCAATTTGGGAGAACGAGTCCGCGTTTTTTAAAAGGTGTATTAGTGCTAAGAAGTCAGAATTCATTGGCTGAAATATATGGTGCCTTGTGACCAATCAATAAATATTTATTCATTGAATGAATAAGCAGTCACAATAACCCTGTTCACTGGGGAAATACAATGCAGCGAGCGCAAACTTTTCAGGCTTCTAGTAGCATATGGGGTAAGTGACCCTTGGGGTAACAGAAAGCTAACCCTTTCTGCCAAGTGCTGGGGTGGAAAACATATTGGAGTAATGATGTGATCATGGCCTTGCTGTACTGGAGTTTGTGTTGATGTCCTTGTGAGAGCAAAGGAGAGGAAATGCTTGGCAGGCTGAAGAGCTGCCTTGCTGAATGTTATATGTAAAATAGAAGCTTAATGGCAGAAACAAAAGCACAATGTTGCATCCAGGCTGCTCATGTTTATTAACATTGAGGCCTAAAAAAAGCGAAGTGATTCACATTTGTGCAGTGAAATTTCCATAGGCGCTGATTTTATTTTTTATTCAAAAAGGATGATGTGTATTGAATATTAAACTTGAGAAGTTTCTGGGGTTCCTGCCCATACCCAATGCGGCATTCAACCTTGCTTTGCTATACCTTTTTGGAAATCTTTGAGGGATGTGTAAGGGATGTACTAATGTTTAGGAATTCTCATTAGAATGGAAATACATTGCTCATAACATCCTGCCGCTTCTTTTATGGGGAGCCTTTCTATCTCTAAAGACACATCCATCCCATCTGGAGTGAAAGGAACAAAAGGGACCTATCAGGTTGGCTACCAGAATGAAGCATGACCGTGAAGATAGCATTGAGAAAGTTCACAGGAAAATATGTCCCCAGTTAGACATGGCTGTTTCCATTGGCAATACTATTAAGCCTAGAAACCAGAGGGTAATAAGTGAATAAAATCATACCAAGGGAGTTCAGGGACCATGAGTCACCAAACAGGCTCTGGTTAGGGGAAAATAAGCATCGTGGATTTTTTTTCTTTCCCCATTGTTTGGTCTGGCAGAAACCTCAATCTTCCCTACAGTAGGTGGTGATAATTAAAGCAAAAGTCCAGGAGCATGAAGATGAGTAGGTTTTTAGGGATATGGTGCTTACCTCTATTTGCTGTGATTCTATCAGTGGCCTCAAAGTTGTAGCGAGTTTAGGCTTGTGTTGTCTCTGGGACTGTTATATTTCAATCCTACATGTTCCCTCAGGTTATGACTTCCAGGCAACATCCTAAGTAGGCAGAATTATTTTTCAATCCAGAAATGTTGAACTGTAAAGGACAAGTTTGGGAGCACTGCAAGGTAGACTAGTCAGGAATTGCTAGGTTGCATGGGTTGAGTTGTGTGGAAAAGAGCTGGGGGTGGTGGAAGGATAGAGGAAGAGTGCTAGGCTTTAAGGGGGCTTTAGTACTGTGGTATTGAGTTACTGTAGAAGCAGCTCTCTCACAACTCTTTGACCTTCAGGTATTGACTCTCCATCCCCACCAGGACTCCAGACCTCCCTGTCGATCCCACACAGGAGAAAGATGCAGGGAAGTTGTTTTAGGTCATTCTTGTTGCGTGGCCAGCTGAAGGCTGTGACTGGCCAATTGCTGAAGCCTCCAGTGTGGTTTGGGGAACTCCTGGGGTCATTTAGGGAGTTCAGGCAGGGGCCAGAGCGAGATGAAGGGGCTCATTCCAGTCCACAATGATCCCGAGGACCAATCTGGAATATTGTACTCCTGCCCGTTCGGGAAACACTTCGGTCAGACTGGTGGTTCTGCACGCTTTCCTTCTGACTTTTTGCTGAATAGAAAAAATGTACTGAGAAGAAGTGGGTATGGGAAGTTACCCTTCATTCATGGAACACCCATTCTTCATTGGAATCTCTCAGTCCATTCTCTGTGTCAGGCCAGGGGCCCCAACTACTGGGGAAGAGTACCATGGATTCCATTTTTAAAAGCAAATTAGCTTCCTCTGCTTTGGAGTCAATTCATTTTCCCTTCTGAAAGTCCTGCCTGGAGACTTGTCCCATCTCATAACTTCTCTCATTCATTTTCCCACCTCTGAAACGCCTCATTCCTGTCAAACTCTTACTAGAGGTACCGACTAGTCCCTTTCGGGAAGGAAGTGTCATGGCATCCTTGATTTAAAGAGGCCCGATAAAGATAGAGATGTAGTAAGTGGTGGGTTCGGAATACCATTAGGTATCCCAGAATCAACCACCCTCCTTTGTCTGCCTGGAATGAATCCCTCAGAGTTGCTGCAAGTGGTTACCCAATTATGCTGAGAAACCCCAAGGCTCCTAGAAACTTCAGACTCATGCTAGGGTTTGGGAGATGGAGTAACCGACCTCCTCTACTCTCCACCACTCCTACCCCATTGCTCAGTAGCGGTGTTGCATGAGAGAGAGGTAACTTCCCATATACCCTGTCTTGCTCAGTAAACATTTTCCTATTTAGCAAAGAGCCAGGAAGGGAGACCTGAAGAACTACCAATCTGCCCGTAGGATTTCCCAAACTGACAGGAGTCAGGACCATTATGGACTAGAACGAGCCTCTTCATCTCACTCTGGTCCCTGCCAGAACTCCCACAATGGTCTGAATGACCCCATGAACTCCCCAAACAATCACGGTGGCTTCAGCAAACGGCCAGTCGGCAGCCATCAGTTTACCAATCTCTGACTCATTGGAGTGTGCTTCTGAGGCTTATGCCAGTCCGTATGATAAGCAGCAGCACGGTAACTTTAGCACTTTCCCTACAGCATAATGGGGAAAAAAATATGAGACAGTATTATGACTCACGTCTTGCCCAGAGCTTTGGACTTCGTTTTGGGAAAGCCATGCTCCAGTGGAATCCCTCAGTTTATCCCATCTCGCTCCAGGTCGGTGTTGTCAGAGCAGCCACAGTTACTGAAGGAAAGGACTGTGGATTGCATTTACGACAGTGAATTGGTTGCTTCTCATTTGGAACACTTTTCACCACCTTCTTCAAGTCCTGCTTGTGGTTTTGCCCATCCCACAACTTTGCTTTTAATTTCTCCTTCTCCGAAATTGCCTCCCTCCTGTCAAGCTCTGACAAGAAGTATCAGCTATTCCTTTTCCGGAAGGGAGCGTCCATGGCATTCTTGAATTCTCTATGCACTGGCGTAAAGAAACAATTGAGTGAACCGAGAGGCAGATAAAATATCTGCTCACTTTCTGCAGCAAATGCAAATTGGCTTTCCGGCACCAGCTGGAAAATAATTGAATTCATGAGGGAGAAGGAGAGGGTTAGAGGGAAAGACCTTTTTTTATTCTCTGCCCCTTATCCTCTCTTTCCTTCTCTGCTCTGCCTTTCCCACAGGCTCTCTCCACCCTACACCATCACCTCCCCCTCTGCCCAAAAAAAACCCCTCAACAAAATGATAGGTGTCTTCTGAATGTGTGACCCAGAGAGATGACTGTCAGAGATAGGGGAAGCTAATTAAAATGTCACTTCATCCATGAGGGTGATGAGGTGGAAAAGGCCGCTTCCCTTCTTGGTTCAAGGGGCTTGCCTATATCTATACAAACTGCATAATCTGCTGCAGTTGGAAATTTGCACTTCAGAGTTAAGAGAAAGGACACTCTTGAAGTCAAATAAGATTGGGATAACAGGAAAGTAATTATGGTTGACTTTTCTTCTGGTATACCCTTGAACTGTAAGCTCATCGTGGGCAGAGAACATGCTTACCAACTCTGTTGTAGTCCCCCACGTACTAAGTGTTCAGTGCCATTGATTGATCTATTGATTGGTATTGCTCCACTTAAAACTGGGTATCTTTCGTTGGTTAGAGGCAAGGGGTATTTTTTTCTTGATCCCTTTCTTTTGTGGGTTCCAGCAAGAGGAGTGGCCCAAGAGTGCTTTTGGATTTTTCCCATCAGCACATGATGCTCCTGCATTCGATTGAAAAATCATCAAAAGCAGGAGCACCATGCTCTTCTGATGTGCATTCCCAAGTGTCTCATACGATGCTTTCTGTACAATAGGCTCCCCATAAATGTCGTGAACTAGCAACCCATCTCATTTGTATCTGTTTAGTGCCATGAAAAGATGAATGATGGGATTGTTTTATGGGTGTAAAGAAGTAAAATTTGCGTTCTGCTAATTGCAAAGATCCAAGAAAGAGAAAATAGTTCTGAATGTTGTCCAGTGAGCTGTTACAGGTATAATTAATTGAAGCAGAGTTCAAAAATTCAGTTGCCTATTTGAGGAAATGTCCTATTAGTAGATGTCAGAGTCCTTTCCAAGAGGATATGGGCATCTGGATATGGGCATCTGCCATTGGCTTTGATGTTTTCAAATATAGGACACAAACTTGAGGGTCTCAAAACTACAGTGTGGTTTAGTGGATAGAGCACGGGCCTGGGAGTGAAAAGGATCTGGGTTCTATTCCCAGCTTCATCACATGTCTGCTGTGTGACCTTGGGCAAGTCACTTCAACTTCTGTGCCTCATTACCTCATCTGTAAAATGGGGATTAAGACTGAGCCCCATGTGGGTCATGGATGTGATTAGCTTGCATTTACCTCAGTGCATAGTGCAGTGCCTGGCACATAGTAAACACTTAGCAATTACCACAGAAATACCACACTCACAGAAAGAGGAATAGAGAATTTCATTGGCCTTTTCCATCCAGTTTCTTCTATCCATCAGCCTTCTGATGGGAAAAAAACATCAGTACCTTAACGGGGGAATGCCAATTTATATTTTATATCCTCTGCTTCTGTGTTAAACCCTTCACTGATGACATGATCAGAGAAGTTGCTTGGCCTAGTGGAAAGAGTCTGGAAGTCAGAGGACCTCCTCCAAGAAACCTTCCCTGACTAAACCTTCCTTTCCTCTTCTCATTCATTCATTCAATCTTATTTATTGAGCACTTACTGTGTGCAGAGCACTGTACTAGCTCTTGGAAAGCACAATTCAGCAATCCCTGCCCACAGTGGGCTCACAGTCTAGAAGGGGGAGACAGACATCAAAACAAGTAAACAGGAATCAATGGCATCAATACAAATACATAGAATTATAGATATATATACAAATTATTAATAAAATAAATAGAATTATAAATACGTACTTATATACACACAGGTCCTATGGGGCCAGGGAGTGGGTAGAGTAGAGGGAGCGAGTGGGGATGATGGAGAGAGAAGGGGGAGCAGAGGAAAAGGGGGGCTTAGTCCGGGAAGGCCTCCTGGAGGAGGTGAGCGTTCAATAAGGCTTTGAAGAGGGAAACTGCTAATTTGGTGGATTTGAGGAGGGCGGGCATTCCAGGCCAGAGGTAGGATTCATTCATTCATTCATTCAATAGTATTTATTGAGCGCTTACTATGTGCAGAGCACTGTACTAAGCGCTTGGAATGAACAAGTCGGCGACAGGTAGAGACAGTCCCTGCCGTTTGATGGGCTTACGGTCTAATCGGGGGAGACGGACAGACGAGAACAATGGCAATAAATAGAGTCAAGGGGAAGAACATCTCGTAAAAACAATGGCAACTAAATAGAATCGAGGCGATGTACATTTCATTAACAAAATAAATAGGGTAATGAAAATATATACAGTTGAGCGGACGAGTACAGTGCTGAGGGGATGGGAAGGGAGAGGGGGAGGAGCAGAGGGAAATGGGGGGAAAAGAGGGTTAAGCTGCGGAGAGGTGAAGGGGGGTGGTAGAGGGAGTAGAGGGAGAAGAGGAGCTCAGTCGGGGAAGGCCTCTTGGAGGAGGTGAGTTTTAAGTAGGGTTTTGAAGAGGGGAAGAGAATCAGTTTGGTGGAGGTGAGGAGGGAGGGCGTTCCGGGACCGTGGGAGGACTTGGCCCAGGGGTCGACGGTGGGATGGGCGAGACCGAGGGACGGCAAGGAGGTGGGCGGCAGAGGAGCGGAGCGTGCGGGGTGGGCGGTAGAAAGAGAGAAGGGAGGAGAGGTAGGAAGGGGCAAGGTGATGTAGAGCCTTGAAGCCTAGAGTGAGGAGTTTTTGTTTGGAGCGGAGGTTGATAGGCAACCACTGGAGTTGTTTAAGAAGGGGAGTGACACGCCCAGATCGTTTCTGCGGGAAGATGAGCCGGGCAGCGGAGTGAAGAATAGACTGGAGCGGGGCGAGAGAGGAGGAAGGGAGGTCAGAGAGAAGGCTGACACAGTAGTCTAGCCGTGGGGTGAACGAGAGAGACGAGTCAAGGATGACACCGAGATCCCGGGCCCGAGAGACAGGAAGGACGGTCGTGCCATCCACAGTGATAGGGAAGTCTGGGAGAGGACCGGGTTTGGGAGGGAAGATGAGGAGCTCAGTCTTGCTCATGTTGAGTTTTAGGTGGCGGGCCGACATCCAGGTGGAGACGTCCTGGAGGCGGGAGGAGATGCGAGCCTGAAGGGAGGGGGAGAGGACAGGGGCGGAGATGTAGATCTGCGTGTCATCTGCGTAGAGATGGTAGTCGAAGCCGTGAGAGCGAATGAGTTCACCGAGGGAGTGAGTGTAAATGGAGAACAGAAGAGGGCCAAGAACTGACCCTTGAGGAATTCCAACAGTTAAAGGATGGGAGGGGGAGAAGGCGCCAGCGAAGGAGACCGAGAATGACCGGCCAGAGAGGTAAGAGGAGAAGCATGTGGGCCAAGGGTAGGATGTGGGCCAGGGGTGACGGCGGCAGGGCAGGCAAGAACGTTCTCCCACTCCCTTCTATGTCCCCCTGACTTACTCCCTTTATTCATCCCCTTTCCCAGCCCCACAGCACTTATGTACATTTCTGTTACATATTCATTTATATTAATGTCTGTCTCCCCCTCTAGACTGTAAACTTGTGGGCAGGGATTGTATCTGTTTATTGTTATATTGTACTCTTCCAAGTGCTTAGTACTGTGCTCTGCACACAGTAAGTGCTCAATAAATGCTTTTGAATGAATAAATGAAAGGACTTGGATTCTAATCCTGGCTCCATCCCTGGTCTGCTTTGTAACCTTGGGCAAGTCACTTCACTTCTCTGAGTCTCAGCTCCTCATCCAGCTCCTCACCCAGAATCGAAATTAAATCGTTACTCACTTTTTCCACCATGAGTATCTTGTACCTTCTCAGGGTGATACAAGAGAAACAACGTGGCCTAATGGAAAGAGCATGGGCCTGGTAGTCAGAGGACCTGGCTTCTAATCCCAGCTTTGCCATGTGTCTGCTGTGTGACGTTAGGCAGTTCACTTTCACTTCTCTGAGCCTCGGTTTCCTCATCTGTAAAATCAGGATTAAATCCTTTTCCCTTTTTCATAGACTGTGACCCCCATGTGGGACAGGGACAGTGTCTTTCCTAATTAATTTGTATCTACTCCAGCACTTAGAATAGTGCTTGGCACACAGTAAATCCTTAATAAGTACTGTAATTATTAGCACTTAACAAATACCATTTTTTTTTTAAAAAAGCCAAGCTATTTGTTCTTCTCAGAGATCTGAGAATTGCCTAAATGCAACGATGACCTCTGAAGGAATTTTCAGTGTTTAAGTTCTCCTTGAGGGTGAGAGGCTTCATGGATATCTTGGAAACCTGATGATGAGAAGGGAATTTTCTAGATAGAAATCCTAACGCAGGTGGAGCATGAGAATCAAACCTATCCTGTGAAGACTGAATTTCTCCTTAATAGTTGGGATTAAAATGCCAGGATCTAGCCTGAATACTTCAGGACATAGAGAGCCTCTCCTTTTCCATTCCTTATCTAGGTCTATGTGTTTTGGGGTCCGCCCAAATGAATTGAAATTTCGGAAGCTTATCCTGAGTCTCTCAGTTTCAAGAGGAAATTTACCATCTGGTGCTCAGGTCAGAAAGGCATTCTTGAGGTCTCGAATGATTAGAGCTGAAATAACCCCAGGTCCTTCCCTGCGCCTTGGAAACCGATCAGCCTCTGCTCATTTCCCATGCTAGCCAACACCATCCCTTCCTGATACATAATCCCATTTCCACCCCCTAAACCCAAGTCTGTTCCTTCATTGATTGCCTCTGGCAAAAACCACATTATTCTTCTGAGACCCACCAGCTTGCTGGCCCCTTGCCGTCTTGGATTTAGGCTGCGGGCTATTGTTTGTCGTCTATAATGGGGGAGATCATGTTAGCGCAAGCAGCTTACATTTCCATGGCTGTTGCCCAGCCTCTGAGGGCTGCAGATACGCGGGTTCCACTGATTGGCAGCTCCTAATGGCAGAGAGGATTAAAGTGGCTGAATGGTTCAGAGGAGAGGGAAACAGAGGTGTCTTGAATTTAGCAAAGTGTGTGCACATTTTCTTCCTCCCCCTTCCAAGTAAACATCAATTTGTCTTTTCTTCACCGGGGAAAGGAAGGCCGATTGTATGGATTCCCCTCCTATGAGATGCCCAAATGTAATAACAGATGAGAGAGTCAGGCCATCCATTAGCTGCAAGAAATGGATGAGCTTGTTATCAAAGAATTGTGCTTATGCAGCTGTGCGGTGAATCCATAAAGATTTTCTATGTGGTCTGTACTTTCTGGATTATTGGCTATCGCCCTGCACCTCTCCTTCCAACTCCGGTCCACCCCCTCCACCTCCGCACCATTTCCCTCCTATCCCAAGTTCTGACGAAAATTCTTGCACTTGAGCAGCTCCCTTGGGCTGGGTAATCAGCAGATGCAATCTCGGTCCACGAGGCACTGCACAGGCCGAGCATGCAAAGCAGCCCGTGGCGGCAGGATGAGCAGGGAGACGGCACAAATAATGTGGGAGAGAGAGAGAGAAACATAGCGTGGCAACAGGGGAAATTCACAGAAATGAAGTTTAGCAGAAATCAGATTCCACGTTATTAAAATGGTACCGCTGATGAGCAGGAGATGTCTCTCTGTTTTAATGACTGTGATTTAGCTCCCTTCAGGCTGTCGGTCAAGGAGCCTTCTTCCTGAACCACTTAGAAGGTTCTAACTAGCAAAATATTATCTTGTGAAGGACTATGGTGGGGAGTCAGCCTCGGAATTATTAAAGTCGAATAACAAACTGCGAGTCCTTTATGGGCTGATGAAACAACAATCCAGCTTGATGGAAACGGCTTGATTCTGGCTGAACACAGGTAGTGGAGGAGGAGCTAGGGGATCGCCGGGTTTGTCCCAGTGACAGATGCTGAACGGTAGATTCGGCAGATGGGAGAATTCAGAAATGCGAGTCGCCGATCCATTTATTTACCTTTCTTTTCTCATCCCACCTTCGTGCTGCAACGCCCTCTGTTTGCTTCTTTCACCAGCCGATCTCCCCACAATAAAAATGTAGTCGGTCTGATCGGTAAGGGGTCTGCCTGCCTGGTGTTCTCTCTCTGCCCCTCTCCATCCCTCTTTGCCACCCAGCCACCGTGGTTTCAATTTCTTCAGACCAATTATTCACCTGCAGCTGAAGCCTGGATATAAGTTAGGGCTGTTTTGTTTTTTGGTGTTTTTTAAAAATCCCTTTAGTATTTGAGATGTTATCTTTTTTCTGTCCGTTCATGATGCAAATATGAACAATACAATGTAGACAGGTTAAACGGGTCTTCTCCTGCCTTTCATTGCTTTCCTTCCTCATTTCCCCGACCCCCGTCCCATCTCGCCAGTTCCTTCTCATTGGTGTACACACATGGTAGAAACTGGTCAAAAGGAGCCGCGAGCAGAGGGGGCTGTTTCTCCATTCACACTTTGCCAGCCTGATTTCACGGTAGAAGTTGGTGGAGCAGCTGGAGGGCAAGGGGAACCTCTGTTCCTCAGTTGTGAGCCAGACTTATTAGGCAAGTTAATTCTCCAAGGAGATAGGGACGGTGGCATGACTGAGAGCTGAGCTGCTCTGGCCTTTAAGCCACTAGGGGCTGGGGGTTCTGGCCCTCAGGCCACTCGGGGCTGGGCTCTTCTGACACTCAGGGCTGGGTGATTCTGGCTCATGGGTCACTCTGCTGGAGTTCACTATTGAACCGTATGGTCCACTTGTTTCAGTAAGAGAAAGTGACATGTTAAAACTCCAGGCATGTGTCATCACTGTTGCCCATAAACACTTAATAACAGGATTAAAATTTCTCCCCTCGTACCCACTTGGTCAAATTCTGTCACCTCTTTTCTTAGAGGTCATCCTCATAGAAAATTCCTCTGGTCAGCTCTATGGATTTTCTAGGCATTTCCCACTTCTCTCATGAAGGAAGGAACCCAGTGACTCTCCCCAGACAGATTCTTGGCACCCTTTAGAGTTTAAGCTCCTTGTGGGCAGGGGATGTGGTGGTTATATTGTACTCTCCCAAGTGCTTAGTACAGTGCTCTGATCAAAGTAAGCGCTCAGTAAATATGATTGACTGATTGACTTTAAGTCTTGTTTCCATTATTCTTAGTAATAGAAGTAGTAATAATAATAATAGTAGTAATGGTATTTTCTGAGCATCTACCAAATACAGTGCATTCATTCCTTCAATCACATTATAGTGTGCTATACTATTTGGAAAAGTACAACAGAAGCAAAAGACACATAGCTTTCCTTGCACAGGAATTTAACCTGAGGTGGATATGGTCTTTAATCAGAATCACTACCCCTTTTAAAAAAATTAAAAATAATAATGTTGGTATTTGTTAAGCGCTTACTATGTGCTGAGCACTGTTCTAAACGCTGGGGTAGACACAGGGGAATCAGGTTGTCCCACATGGGGCTCACAGTCTTCATCCCCATTTTACAGATGAGGTAACTGAGGCACCGAGAAGTTAAGTGACTTGCCCAAAGTCACACAGCTGACAAGTGGCCGAGCGGGGATTTGAGCCCATGACCTCTGACTCCAAAGCCCGCGCTCTTTCCACTGAGCCACACTGCTAAAAAGCAACACCAAACATACCAACCCATGCCACATGAAAGTAAAAAAAAATAATTGGGGGTGAGGGAAGTCCAAAATCATTCCTCATCCTCAGTCAGTCCATCAGTGATATTTATTAAGTGCCTACTTTGTGGAGAGCACTGTATTAAGTGCTTGGAAGAGTACGATAGAGTTGGTAGGCACATTCCCAGTCCAGAAAGGAGAATTTGGTTCAATCATAAAAGACATTTATTGAACACTTAACCTGGGCAAAGGACTCCGGCTGCATTGGAGCGTACAGTAAACGTAGAAGGCAATGGTTCTGCCCTCAAGGAGTTTAAAAGCCAATATAAAAAGAAAATGTTTTTTGAAAGGAATTTTTTTTTTACAAACATTTCTCCTACAACACAATGGTTGCATTCCTGTTAGCACACTCCCCCTACCCCACTGTTGTCCAAAGCTAATGTTGTCAGTTGTTTCAATAAATTCTTTCAATAAGGAAATTTATTGAGTTTCGGTAAGAAATAAGGGCTGGGGGCAGGGGGAATGGTTTGAAAACAGTTGAAATACATGGCTTTTATCCCACCAGATGAAATTCATAAAAGTTGTGGATGAAGTAAAAGTTAGTTTCAAACTTTATATGGCAAAAGCTTGAAATGAACTTTTGTCTGCTGTGTGACCTTGGACAGGTTACTTCACTTTTCTGTGCCTCAGTTTCCTCATCTGTAAAATGGGGACTGAGATTGTGAGCCTCATGTTGGGACAGGGACTGCATCCAACCTGATTAACTTCTATCTACCCCAGTACTTAATACAGTGCCTGGCACACAGAGAGCACTTAACAAATACCAGAATTATCATTATTGTTATTGTTCTTCACTTGTTTCTCTCATGTTTATCTGACATGTATCAGTAGTCATTAGCATCTCACAGAACCAATTTGCACTGTTTAAAATCAGTTTATAATAAATGAATTTTAAATAAACCAATTGCCCTTTGGGGATTTGTTCTGAAAAAAAAAAACAAAAAACAAAAAACAACCAACCCTTGATAAGGAAAACTCTTGTTATGGCTATGCTCACGTCTACACAACTGTTTGTAATGACATCTCATCGCATTGTCTCCAGAAAGGGTGCATTGTCAAATGTTTCTTCATTCCCTAAAAGTTTTCTATCTAGAATATATATAGTGAAAGCATCTTTTGTGGAAGAAACAACTGTTACCACAATGGTTTTATTAATAATGCTAAAGATAGATTAATTAGAGGGTCGCTAAAGATCACACCACGTGCTTGAAACAGCATTGCTGGGCCAGATACCCTATATCGTCGTGCTATAACCAATTCACTGCTACATTATGGTACTGAAGTGCCCCTATTTTTCCATTTCGCTATGCCCAAAGCCTGTAATAAAATTACACCCTAAGCAGAAATCACTATACTTATTACCTCTGTCCCATTGACTCTCTGCAAATGATCTCTCTGCCCCTAAAACATTTGATATGCCTCTTCATTTCATGAAAACATATCCCAGGTAGAAGATGGAACCAAAAGTCCCAAAAGAAAGGACTTGAAGAAGTATTTTGCTGGGCTAAAAAGAACAGGGATGCATCCTTTGGGGGAGGAAGAAGGGGAAAGAGACTTGAAAATAGTTTGAAAGCCAAAGTGCATTGGCTATGAGAAGCTTCAGATAGTAGGAAACCTATGATTTGAAAACTAAAATTTAGTGGAATGCTAATAGGGTTTTTGGTAGGAAAAAGCCAGATTGAAATAACATCTGGTGCTGATAGAGCCTGGGATTATGGCTCTGAGGTTCCAGTCAGTGATAATGAAATTTGCTCAGAAAACGGGGTGTGCTGCCCATCAATTAAGGATCTTGAGCCAAAGTGTTGCCTTATAGCTTAGTTGGAGGAATGCATTGATTGAGGGAGTCATTGGGATAGGGTTCCAACCCTGGTATTTCTCACTCATGCTGTTCAGTATATTTCACTAGATAATATATTACCCTAGACGGATTTGGCAAGACATGGCAAAGAGAATTATCTTCGTGAATAAGGGTTCTGAAAGCTTAAATCAATCAGGCACCTGGGGCTCACTTAGGGCTCACGATTGAGTTTCCTGAATACCTTCGGTCTTTCGTAGGTTGAGCTGGGGATGGAGAGGAGCCCTCTTGTCTTGTCTCCTAGAGCAAGTGACACAGCTTTAAAATTGATCTAGGAAAACAGATCTGACCCGTAGGGTCAGATTTTCACAGGTAGTTGTGCTGTAGCTATTAAGAGCTAGATTACAAGAATCCAAGCCTTGTACTTAGGTCCTGACTGTATATTGACTGGGGCCAGAAGGACAAAACTTCCCTCTGGAATTGGATCAGGGATTTGTTTTGATGCAGAACAGGCAGGGCTTTGGCTTTAATGTCCCGGCTTATGGGGAATTCAATACATCGGCGTTAAAAAGACAGAGCATTGATGAATGTGATCCACTACAAACCCAGGCCACCAAGCCACCCCAACCAGTCAAATATGGCAAAATGCTCGGAGCTCACAGTATTATCCCTTTTGTCCACTCACTTCTCTTGTTTCTCTTTTGAGGGCTGGGATATCAACAGGTAGAGCATTTTGACCAAGGCCGAGTGAAAGAATAAGAAGAAGGGGCAGACGGAGATTAAAAGCCAAGTTGCTCCTTTTGGAAGTGTAACTTTCAGCCATTCACTATCGGTTCTATTTCAGGAACTGGAGAGGACGCAAGAAATACAGCAGCTGTCCCAGTCCAGAGCAGAGTTATACAACACTGACACTCATTCCTATTCACTTTCCCACCTTTAGTCGCAGTATCATAGTTGAGACCCTAGCTGGGAAACAAGCACGTAGGGAGAAATTTCTCATAGAGTAATTCAGTAGGCGAAGAACTCCTTGAACGATATGTGGGCCATTTTCAAGCACCCTTTTCTCTAATCAACTAGGCTCTTTGGTGTAAGCTGGAATTTTTATTTTGTTCATTCTAAGCCTCCACTTGTTTGAATGCAGAGATGCATTTTTCAAGTGTTGGGCATACCCGGACGCACAGGTCACTCCTCCTTTGGCTTACCCAGAAGCACAGGTCACTCCTCCTTTGAACTGCCTTCCATACTTGTAGAGGGCTAGTTTTCCATTGGGAGAAACCAGAGGCCTGGGCTGTGGGCTTTGTCTGGAATTGCCAGCAGTGGGAGCTGCATATGCTGGCCATGTAGTAAGAACCGGAATTTAATAAGTCATGAATTAAGACCCTGACAACTAAAGGAGGAATTGTGGACTGTGGATCCAGAATGTTTATTCTGCCATGTGGGCCTTGTACAAAAGGAATGCAGAGTTAGTGAACTTACCTTGTGGGCAGGAAACATCTATTAACTCTGTTATGTTGTACTCCCCCAAGCGCTTAGTACAATGTACTGTATACAGTAAGCACTTAATAAATACCATTGATTGAAATAAGGCCCCTGGAAATAAAGACAAAATTGAACCAGAAAACTGGTCCTTGATGTGATTGCTGGCATTTGGCAGAGCACACCACAGCTTCTCGTCCCTTCTGTCCCCCAAGAGCAATGAGGAGGCGTCTTTTTTAAGGACACTTCTATGCTTAGTGTGTGAGCTCCTGGGTGAGGTGGGAACCCCGTCTGACTTGCCCTCCATTGAACCCTTAGTCCACTGAACTAAGCCGAGTGCCTCGCATGTAAAAGGCATTGAATAAATGCTATTGAATGAATGAATGGACGGGGAACTCTAATCACAGAAGCGGTTTCCAAGAATGCTGGTTTGCCCTTCAGTTGTGACATTTGTGAGTGTTTCAAGGCTGAAGAAAGCTGATTTTAGCAGCTAATTTTGATGCCTTTTGATGGGAGGACTTTATGTAGTCCCCACTGGTGAAATCCTCAGTTCCCCTAGCTTAAATTTCACATTCTTACCAGACAAAAATCTCCCACAGGGAGACATTTTCGGAAGTTCTGTTCTTTGACCTACATTGGCCAGGTGTATCTCCCTCCTTCCGAATGTGACTGCGTGTTGAGCCGGTCCAAAATCCATCCAGGTTCAGGCTGAGTTTGATCTTCCCACCCTCTTCCTCCTTGTCTTGCCACCCTTGTTTGAGAGGGGACAAAATGTTGGTGTTGCCTGCAACAGTATATGCTTGGTGGTCTCTGTGGATAGCTGGGATTGCATATGCCAGTAGCCCTGGAGGGGGGCAACAGGACCCACGCAAAACAGTGCCTGTACCAAAAGTATAGCCCAGTGTCCTTTCCTCTGGCCCTCGACCAAAGTAGGTGCCAACACTGGGGCTCGTTAGCGTCTGGAATGGGAACAAGAAGGGTCAAGCAGGAAGAGCTTATTTTGGGAAGGCCCCTGCCTTTGGAAGCACCTCTGTCTTACTAGGAGGCTCTGTAGTGAAAGCAGCCGAGGTATGAAAATCAGTGTAGTCTCGTGGGTAGAGCATTGGAAAGAGAATTGAATGGAAGTATTCTCTTCCTGGCTGGACGTTTGTCCTCAGTTTTGTTTGTTCTTGATGGTATTTGTTATGACTTAGTATGTGCCAGACACTCTGCTAAGTGCTGGGGTAGACACAAGACAGTCATGCTCCTCTGTTTTCAGCTCCCAATTGTGAGGGTTGTGATCTGGGTTGGTTTCAGGTTATCTAGCTCAATTACGGATGTCCCTGAGATGCATTTATCAGTGGCATTTATTGAAGGCTTACCGCGTGCAGATGGCAGGAAGGCCGAAGGAAATGCGAGGCTGCAGAGGAGACAAGTCAGGGCTGGAGAGGTAAACTTGGAAATCATCCACATAGAGGTGGTAGTTGAAGCCATGGGCGAATGAGGTCTCCAAGGGAATCGGTGTAGATAGAGAATAAAAAGAAACCCAGAACCGAGCCTCTAGGGACTCCCAGTGTCAGAGGGTGGGAGGCTGAGGGGGAACCTGCAAGAGACTGAGAAGGAGTCAGTGGTCAGAGAGATAGGAGAAGAACTAGGAGAGATTGTTGTCAGTGAAGCCAAGATTAGATGATATTTGAAGGGGAAGGGAGGGGTCCACCGACAGTGTCAAAGGCTACTGAGAGGTAAAGAGGATTAGGATGAAATAGAGACTGTTAGGATCTGGCAAGAAGAAAGTCACTGGTGACCTTATGGAAGTTTCCATAGAGTAAAGGGGGCAGAAACCAGATTGTAGGGGATAAGGGAGAGAATTGGAAGAGAGGAAATGGAGACAGCAGGTGTAGACAACTCGCTCAAGGAGATTGGAGAGGAATGGTAGGTGAGAGATGGGACAGTAACTGGAGGGAACCGTGGGGTCATGGGAAGGTTATTGAGGATAGGGGATACCCGACCCTATTTGAAGGCAGTTGAGAAAAAGCCACTGGAGAGTGAATGGTTGAAGTTGGCAGTCAGGGAGGGAAGAAGATAGTGAGGAAGTGTTTCAATAAGGTATGAAGGGAAGGGATCAGAGGTGCAGGTGGAGGGGGTAGATTTTAAGGGGAAGTGAGGAAGAGTGGCAGACTCAACTCTCCTTTCTTTTCCTTTTGTCCAGACCGCTGAATCCTGGGGATTCAATCTCAGCACAACTGCCACATCGCACCACCCCTCCCTCCCTTCTTCCCTCCCTCCCTTTTTGCCTCCCTCCCTCTTGTTTATACCTGGGTAGGATTGTTCTCATTTGCTGAGGAGGGTATTCCAGGGGCTCCAGAGGAAACGCAGCATATGCATCAAAAACCCCTCGAACACTTTTCCTCCGTAAAGCTCTACGTCTCGCTTTTTCTCACTCAAGCAGTATGATTTTTGGAGGAAGAGTATTGATTTAGTTTGGATGTCGGTGATTTATAAATATGCATGAGGATTTGGGGTTATTTAACTGTGCTTTTTAATTCTCCTCGCATTGCTGACTTGCTCAAGCTCCGGGTGCTTTGTATGCACATCAAGTGTCTGGGCAGCAGCCCTCTCCTTGCTGGCTGAGACCTTTTGGGTGTTAGTTAATTCAAATCTTCAGTAACCTGCATGTTGTGGGGTGGGGCTGAGGAGGAGGAGGAGGAGCATGTGAAAGGACAGGTGACGTGCCCCCTCTGCTATGTGAAAGAGGGGAGGAAGAAGAGAAACAACTGGTCTTTAGGGGGACAGCAAAATCAAAGCAAGGCTGGAGTGGTAGGAGGAATTACGTCTGCCTGAGTCGAGTCCAGAAGACCAGAACTCCTTACCATCGGCTCTAAAGCAGTCAGTCAGCTCGGCCCATCCTACGTCACCTCACTAATCTCCCACTACGGCCCAGTCCATACCCTCTGCTCCTCTAGTACCAAACAACTCACTGTGTCCCGATCTTATCTAACTCATCACCCACCCCTTTCCCCACATCCTCCCCACTTATCTGGGAATTCCCTCCCCCTCCATATACCCCAGACGACCACTCTCTCCACCTTTAAAGCATTACTAAGATCACATCTCCTCCAAGAGGCCTTTTCGATTAAGCCCTCTTTTCCCCAGTTCACTCTTCCTTCTGCATCATCTATGCATTTGGATCTGTGACCTTTGGATATTTGATATTTGCCCCAACCCCAGCCTCGCAGCACTTTAAATCTTATCTTTAAATTATATATTATAAACTGTAAGAAGGGGACATATCTGCTAATTCTCTTGTAGTATACTCTTCCAAGAGCTTAGTACAATGCTCTGCACATAGTAAGTGCTCAGTAGATGCCATTGATTGATTGATTGATTGATTGATCATGCATTTGCATTTCCTAGCAGTTCATTTAATGAAAAAGAAAATTCCAGAAAGGGGATGGGGAGGACAGAAGCACCTCTTTCTCCCTCTGACAGAGGGGAAGAGGATACAGCACAGTACCAGAGTCTCCTGAAGACAAGAAATGTTATGGTGAAGTTGGGCGGCGGGCGGGAGGGGGAAGATGCCAGCCTATGCTTCGTGAGTGAGAGAAGCATGACCTGTTGCCAGGGTTCCTCAGGATTAATGAAGCCCAGCTATGCTGAGAAGAGGGCTTTCATTCCTCACAGGGCCAGAAGAGTAACTTCTGTGCCTGCTGGCCCGCCAAGCGTCCTGCTTACTGGAATCAATCAATCACAATACTAAGTACTTGGGAGAATAAAATATGATAGAGTTGGTAAAAATGTTCCCTACCCATAATGAGCGTACAGTGTAGAATAGGATATAGGCACTAGTATAAGTAAATTACAAGTAGGTACATAAATGTGGTGGGGTGAATAAGGGTGGAAATCCAAGCTCAAGGGCGACATAGAAGGGAGTGAGTGAAGAGGAAATGAGGGCAAATTTGAGGAAGAACTCTTGGAGGAGATGTGCTTTGAATAAGGCTTTGAAGGCGGGGAGAGTGATCATCTGTTGAATATGAAGAGGGAGAGCAATCCAGGCCAGTGGAGGTGGGGAAGAGGCCTGAATCCAGCGTAGGACCACACTTAGCAGTTCGACACTCAGCAGTTCCCCTCTCTGCCCTTTCTGTGAGCACTTGAAAGGTGGCTGTGAGCCCCTAAACCATGTGCAAGGGTACACTTTTAATTCTGGCTCCACCATATGTCAGCTGTGTGACCTCGGGCAAGTCACTTAACTTCTCTGTGCCTCAGTAACCTCTTCTGTAAAATGGGGATTGAGACAGTGAGCACCATGTGGGACAGGGACTGTGTTCAACCTGATAATCTTGTATCTACCCTGTGCTTAGTACAGTGCCAGGCATATAGTAAGCACTTAACAAATACCATTTAAAAAAAGCACATAGAAAGGTGCCACTCAACTAGTAAGAAGAGTCTAATTTTTCAGGCAGGATTTTTCAGTCCCTGGATCATCTGGTGGTAATATATTTTGAACTTTGTTCATCACCATTTTTCATTATCTCTCAGCTTTGCTATTCACCTTTTGTTGTTGGTAGAAAGGAAACTGATGCAAGTTTACAAGAAAATGCCAAGCATTCCCCTTTTCTGGGGAGCAAAATACTTTTAATAAATCAGTTATTTTACTGTGGCCTAAGATGAATGTTCAGACCTGTTTTTTCAGAGGCCTTCATCCGTGTCTCAATAGTTTCCTCAGCTCTGAATCAAACAAGCCAACACATTTTTAGCCGAAAACCTCTCCCTGTCTTCCTCAGAGCTGTCAACATGCAGGACATTTCAATACAGTTAGTTTTTCTGTCTGCTGGAGATTTAATGGTCAACAGAAAGGTTCTGGATATCTCCAACCAGATTAGCTTCTCCTGCTTTAAGGGAGGACAACTTTTTTTTATGATATTTGTTAAATGCTTACTATGTGTCAAGCACTTTTCTAAGTACCGGGGTAGATACAAGGTAATCAGTTTGGGCACAGTCCCTGTCTCACATGGGGCTCACAGTAGGAGAGAGTAGGAATTAATCCCCATTTTACAGATGAGGCATATGGGGCACAGAGAAGTTAAATGACTTACCCAAAATCACACAGCAAGCAAGTGGAAGAGCAGGGATTAGAACCCCAGTCCTCTGATTCCCAGGCCTGTGCTCTTTCCTGTAGGCCACATTGCTTCCTATTTCTCAGACTTTGGTGAAGTGATTAGATCTCAACCTGACTGGAGACAAAGGAGGTTTCAGGGAGCTTCTCTAGGTCTCCTCCAGCCTTGGACTGTCACTGGACTGAGATTTTCCTTAAGCCTACTCTATTTCCACCTAATCCTGCACCCTTCCCAACTCCCAATACCATCTGATGTCTTAATGGAACAGGGGTCTGAGTGACTCCTGAGAAGCAGCGTGGCTCAGTGGAAAGAGCCCGGGCTTGGGAGTCTGAGGTCATGGGTTCGAATGCCGGCTCTTCCACTTGTCAGCTGTGTGACTGTGGGCAAGTCACTTCACTTCTCTGTGCCTCAGTTACCTCATCTGCAAAATGGGGATGAAGACTGTGAGCCTCACGTGGGACAACCTGATTACCCCATATCTATCCCAGCGCTTAGAACGGTGCTCTGCACATAGTAAGCGCTTAACAAAAACCAACATTATTATTATTATTATCTGACTAGTTTTCTCATTTTAGAAGAGAGGAGGAGCAGGAAAAATTCCAAACCATTAAGATGTCCTTTCTTCCCATCTTTCCTTCCTTTAGGACATCTCTACTTTGATGTCCCATGGACACCCCAAACTTAACATGTCCAAAGCAGAACTCTCATCTTCATCTCCACCCTCATCTTCCCAACCAAACTCTATCCTCCCCCATACTTTCCCATCTTTGTAGACACCACCACCCTCCCTGTCTTTCAAGCATATAGCTTTGGCATTTTCCTTGGCTTATCTGTTTTATTCAATCCACACATTCAGTCTGTCACCAAATCCTGTCGATTCCACCTTCCCTAAAATCCACCCTTTCCTCTCCATCCATACTGCTACTACACTGATCTAAGCACTTCTCATATCCTGCCTTGACTACGAAATCAGCCTTCTCACTAACCTCCCTGCTTCCTATTCCTTCCCACTCCAGTCCATACTTAACTCCTTTGCCCAGATCATTTTTCTGAAAAATCACTTAGTCCTTATCTCGCCAATCCTCCAATGTTTGCTCATCCACTTCTGCTTCAACCAGAAACTCTGTACCATAGGCTTTAAGGCACTCAATCAGTTTTCCCCCTCCAACCTTCCCTCTCTGATCTTCTACTACAACTCAGCCCACACACTTCACTTTTCTAATGCCAGACTTCTCTCTGTACCTTGAGTGTGTGTATCATGCCGACAGCCCCTTGCCCAAATCCTCCCTCAGGCCTGGAGCCCCTCATCCTTCATATCCGACAGACCTCCACTCTCCTCCTCTTCAAAGCCCTCCTAAAATCACATCTCCTCCAAGAGACCTTCCCTGATTAAGCCCTTATTTCCCCTACTCCCTTTCCTTTCTGTGTCGCCTATACATTTGGATCCGTACTCTCTAAACCCTCGATATTCATCCCAACTTCAGCCCCACAGCACCTATTCCCTTGTCTTTTTCCTGACATTTCATTCATTCATTCAGTCGTATTTATTAAGGGCTTACTGTGTGCAGGTCACTGTACTAAGCACTTGGGAAAGTACAGTATGACAGTAAACAGTGAAATTCCCTGCCCATAACAAGCTCACAATCTAGAGGGGATAGACAGACATCAGTGCAAATAAATACAATTAACCGATATGTACATAAGTGCTTTGGGGCTGGAAAGAGCCAAAGGAGCAAGTCAGGGCGACACAGAAGAGACTGGGAGATGAGAACAGGTTGTAATTTATTTTAATGTCTGTTTCCTTCTCTAGACTGTAAGTTCCTTGTGGGCAGGGATCATCTCTACCAACCCTATTGTACTGTATTCTCCTAAGGGCTTAGTAAAGTGCTCTGTACAGAGTAAGTGCTCAATACCATTGATTAATTTTTTTAATGTGTTTATGGAGATGTATTTCATTTCAAGATTTCTCAGCTGTATCCATTAGATTCTTTTTATTTTTTTAGCATTAGGTGTAGGGATTTGAAAATATAAAGACAATTTTTTTTCACACCGGAGTCTTCCCTTTATGGTTGTTGATCCCTGAGCGATTAAGCTTCTCATCAGCCTTTCACCTGGAGTCGCCTCCAGAAGTCCTATGGGACTGATTTCTAGAAATGTGTCATGAGGAGATGCAGAATTACCTGAAAGCCAAGGGAAAGAATTGTGATATGCCAGGTAGGAGGGAGCTTTGATTGATTATGTATGGATCCAAGTTAACACCAGAAAGTTCCTCATTTGCTTACTTGGGTGTGTTTGTTTTTTAACCCCAATTCTAGAGCCTTCATAAAGCTGCAACTGTACGTGCTTCCTCTAGTTCCTTTTCACAGTGGAGGACGACACCACTCGGTGCCCTTTTTCCTCTCCAGCCAGGTTGAAAAGACCCTCGTCCCCTCCTGCCTTATAGCTTTCAATTGCAAGTAAATCTGGGAAATAAGCAAGTACTGCATAGTGAGCGCTTCCTGACAAACTGACCTCATACTTAGTTGTGCCTCTTTGCATCTCAATCTTAATGGCCATTTCAGTTAGAATCGAGCCACTCCGTTGCTAGGCAATATTTTGATAGTCAGACCCTAATTATGCTGAGGAATGATCTGGTGGAGATCTCTTCTGCCACTCTCTGCTTGCACTTGTGGTATACTTTCTTTGATTATTTTTTAAAAATCTGTGTGTTCTCTCAGATGCCACGTTTCTTTTGGGGGCTCCCCAAAGCAGGTCATTTCCCTCATCCTCTCTGTTATGTTGGAATCATAGAGATTGGTTGTTTTGCTGCCATAGTCGCTGATTGTGAGCCCTTTGAGGAACAGGCTCTGTGTCTAATTCCCTCCATACTCTCTCCCAACACTTGCATTCATTCTTTCAATCAAATCTATCGATCACTTACTGTGTTCAGGGCACTGTACTAAGCGCTTGGGAGAGTACTATAAGCAATAAACCGGCACATTCCCTACCTATAACAAGCTTACAGTCTAAAGGGGGAGAGAGACATTAATGCAAATAAAGAAATTACAGGTATTATGTATATGAGTGCTGTGAATAAAGGGAGCAAGTCAGGATGATGCCGAAGGCAGTGGGAGAAGAGGAAAGGAGGCCTTAGTCAGGGAAGTCCTCTTGGAGGTGAGGTGTCTTCAATAAGGCTTTGAAGGCAGAGAGAGTAATTTTCTGTCGGATTTGAGGAGGGAGGGTGCTCCAGACGAGAGGCAGGGTGTCAACAAGGGATTGTCTGTGAGACAGACGAGATCAAGGTACAGTGAGAAGGTTAGTATTAGAAGAGTGAAGTGTGCTGGCTGGGTGGAAGTAGCAGAGTAGCAAGGTGAGGTTGGAGAGGGCAAGGTGACTGAGCGCTTTGAAGCCGATGGTGAGGAGTTTTTGTTTGATACAGAGGTGAATGGGCAACCCCTGGAGTTTCTTGAGGAGTGTGGAAACATGTTTTGAATGTTTTTGTTGAAAAATGATTTGGCAGCAATGTGTATTATGGACTGGAGTGGAGAGAGACATAAGACTGGGAGGTCAGCAAGGAGGCTGATATAGTAATCAAGGTGGGATAGGATAAGTAACTGTATAGATGTGGATGCAGTTTGGATGGAGAAGAAAGGGAGGATTTTAGCGATGATGTGAAGGTGGAACCGACAGGATTAAGGGACAGATTGAATATGTGGGTTGAATGAGAGAGAGGAGTCAAGGATAACACAAGGTTATGGGCTTGTGAGACAGGAAGGATGGTCCACAGTGATGGGAAGGTGAGAGGGTGAACATGGTTTGGGTGGGAAGATAGGGAGTTTTGTTTTGGATATGTTAAGCTTGAGGTGATGGGAGGACATCTAAGTACAGATGTCTTGAAGGCAGGAGGAAATAAGAGACTGCAGAGAGGGAGAGAGATCAGGGCTGGAGATGTAGATTTGGATATCATCTGCATAAAGATGGTAGTTGAAGCCATGGGAGTGAATGAGTTCTCCAAGGGAGTGGGTGTAGATGGAGAGTAGAAAGGGACCCAGAACTGAATCTTGAGAAACCCCCACAGTTAGGGGGTGGGAGGCAGGGGAGGAGCCTGAGAAAGAGACTGAGAATGAGTTGCCCGAAAGATGAGGAGAACAAGGAGAGGATAGTGTTAGTGAAGTGGAGGTTGGATAATGTTTCATTCATTCATTCATTCATTCATTCATTCATTCATTCAATCAATCAATCAATCAATCGTATTTATTGAGTGCTTATTTTGTGCAGAGCACTGTACTAAGTGCTTGGAAAATACTATTCAGCAATAAAGAGAGACAGTCCCTGCCCACAGTGGGTTTCCAGGAGAAGGAGGTGGTCCACAGTGTCAAAGGCAGCTGAAAGGCCAAGGAGGGTTAGGATGGAATAGAGGCTGTTGGATTTGGCAAGAAGGAGATCAATGGTGACCATTGAGAGGACGGTTTCAATAAAGTGAAGGGAACGAAAACCAAATTGGAGAGATTCGAGGAGAGAATTGAAGGAAAGGAATTTGAGATAGCGGGTGTAGACAGCTTGCTCAAGGAATTAGTGCTCAAGAAATACTATTATAACTGAGGAGTCAGGGCCCTTGTCCTGGGCTTTCAAGAGTTTTCTCTGGCTTGGGGGTATGTAACCTAAAGACAAATCAGGCCACCTGCCTTGGCTTGAGTGCTCATTTGCCAAGACCCTTCTCACAGTCTCTAGATATCAGTTTGCCCATGACCCTTAGGCCTCCCATCAGACTCAGGCATTCCCCCATGCTGAGATAGCATGTCTCCGAGTTCTACAGGCAGAGAGATGAAATGGGCACCAGCCCCTCTTGCCCTTCTGGCTCTGGCTCCTCCATGGTCAGGTGTCATAGTGTGGGCCTTTCAGACTACATTCATACATACCTGGTCTCATCTTCAAAGCTGTGTTTTCGAGGCCCGGTTCTGGTTAATTTGAGCCTTCAGGTGCATCATGGCATGAAGATTGCACTTTCAGATCAGGTGCCAGAAAATATGCCAACAGCCAACAAATATTCTCTGGGAAATGCCCTCTGATCTGTGCCCCATTCTACAAAGGGTTAAGATGACACTCCCAGGCAAATATATTTATACTGTATTTAAAGCTCAAAGACAGATGATTTACTACTGTTTTATCATCATCAGTGGTATTTTTTGAGCACTTAATATATGCAGAGCACTGTACTACGTGCTTGGGAGAGTAATACTAATAATAGTAATAATAATAATAATAATTCTGGTATTTGTGAAGCACTTACTGTGTGTCAGGCACTTGTACTGGGGTGGGATGGATACAAGCAAATCGGGTTGGGCACAGTTCCTGTCCCACATGGGACTCATGGTCTCAATCCCCATTTCACAGATGAGGTAATTGAGGCACAGAGAAGTCAAGTGACTTGCCCAAGATCACACAGCAGACAAGAGGTGGAGTTGGGATTAGAACCCAGAACATCTGAGTACAGTTCAATGGAGGTGGTAGACACATTTCCTGCCTACAGCAAGCTTACAGTCTAGAGGGCACATTTGTGTGCATTTTTCAGTGTTAGCTGTATTTTTCAGTTTTGCCTCCGCTGCATTTCTTCTGGCAGGACTTGAAATTAAATGGTGGAATGTGTTGATCAATTGGTTCATTTGCTTTGTCCTCTCTTAGCATTTAGTTTGGGTAAATTAGGCAGGTTAGGGAGAGATTCTAAAGCTCCCTGGAGTCTTAGAGTAGAATCTGGATTTCGGAACCTACATTTTGTGATTGGATCCCAAGGAAACTATTTGAGTCTGATCTCCCTACCCATTATCACTCCAGTGCCTGTATTTGGTCATCTTAATTTCTCTGCTCAGCACTGTTAAAGAAACATCTCTTATTTTATCAGGAGACCGTTTTTCATTTTGTTGCAAGACCCTGACTGTGAAGGGCTGAAAGAAGTTTGTTCAGATCATGCTTCTGAACACACAGAGAAAATATCTGTTCCCCTGTGAGTTTCAAGAAATGGCATTTCCCATTTTTAAGCCTGACTCAGTGAACAAGGGTTTGAGTGAATACCAAATCAATGGACTAGTCTTCGAATGAAATAAAGCAACTAAAAAGGGAGAGGGGGAGGGGAAATGTGTGAGCTACACTCTTCATAAATATTTCCGAGTTCCTTCAAATCCTTTCATTCCCATAAGTGTACATTAAGGGTCCGGAATATATTCAAACATAAGTTTAACAAATGTGGTAATACCACACACGACAGGTGTGTGCCACCTGTTAGAAATGTAAATGAAAACAAAAATATAATAACATTTATGTAGGAAGTTGAGTGCTTGGGAAAACCGGAATGATGGGTGGGACCAGGGTTTCTGGAGTTTTATTTGAGTTTTGAAGGAGCCAAGGGACCTGCCTGTCTTTGAATCTTTAGCGGAGGGAATGCAGGTCATTAGGCCCTTGGGAACAAGTACAAATGATGGTCACCAATTTTTTTTGGTGCAGTTACATTTTTGTTACATCTTACTCATGTTCTTTTTCCTTTATAAGCACAAAATTCACCACACACCTTCCCTAACTCCCCAAGATTATTATTTAGCATACATTTAGCTTTCCTCCCCAAGATTATTGTTTAGCATACATTTTGCTTCCTTTTTTTCCCTCTTTCAGTCAGTGACAGCTTTTCTCCACAACAGCCTTGTAACCAACCCCACTTTCTAGTTGGCAGAACCTCTGTGAACCATCTCATGAGTAAAACTGAATATGGGTGGTCTACTCCCAGCATGTCTATTGGGGTTCCGGAGCCCCTGATACTAATTATGGTATTTATTAAGCGCTTAGTATGTGCCACACACTCTGCTAAGCCCTGGGGTAGATATAAGGTAATCAGGTTGTCCTACGTGGAGCTCACAATCTTAATCCCTATTTTACAGATGAGGTAACAGACACAGAGAAGTGAAGTGACTTGCCTAAGCTCACACAGCAGACAAGTAGCAGAACTGGAATTAGAACCCACGTCCTCTGACTCCCAAGCCTGTACTCTTGTCACTAGGCCATGGGGCTTTTCTGTATCACTGATATCACTGGTCTCCACACCTAGCCCACTGGGTTCAGAAATGGGTGTGCTCTTAAGCAAATGCCACTAAGTGTCTCAAGGAAGGTATGTTGTCTTGTCATTGGGTCGATCAATCAGTAGAATTTGTCGTGAGCTTACTGTGTGCAGAGCACTTTACTAAACACTTGGAAAAGCAAAATACAAGAGTTGGTAGAAGCAGACTCTTCCCTCAAGGAGCTGACAGTCTAGTGGGAGACTTACCATCTAGTGTCCTCAGTCCAGTTGAGCTACCCAGTCATCAGTCAGTCAATCAGTTGTATTTACTGAGAGCGTATTGTGTGCTGAGCACTCTAGTAAGTGGTTGGGAAAGAATAGTAGAGCTGGTAGACCAACGCCCCCACACAAGAAACGTATATTCAAGGGAGCTTACAGTCTACAGTCATACCTTTGACACTCTCCCATTGTCTCTGTTGCCCACCGTGGCACATTAAGGCACAAAGGCAGGAATGCCTAGACCGTGGAATGGAGAGCAGATTCACTTTGTGAGTGCTTAATAAATACTATTACTACTTCTTGGTAAAAGCAGGGAGTGTAAGGTAGTGTATGGGGGGATAAATGAGTGGATAGGTAAGTGCAGGTGAGTTTTTCCCATCAACTTGGGTGTTAGATTCTTGTCTAAATAAAATAACTTGCTGAACAACATTTGATGTTGTCCTGATTTTATCTTTATAATCCACCTTCAGTGATGTAGTACATTGTGGGCCCTATCTATCTTGTCCTATCATTTCTGGGTTTCCCTTTTAACAAGTCATTGGAAAATAACCTCTTTAGTCTAAGATGAATTAGTGTATTCAGAGCACTGTGTGTGTGTGTGTGTGTGTGTGTGTGTGTGTGTGTGTGTGTGTGAGAGAGAGAGAGAGAGAGAGAGAGAGAGAGAGAGAGAAAGAGAGAGATAGAGAGAGAGCACACACACACGCAAGAGCACTACCTGGTTCAGGGTTGGGAAACAACTAAACTGGGAAAGATGCCAGCCCTGCCATCAGAACTCATTTAATCACATTCAAGATGACTTCACTGGGAGCAGTCAGCCGTCCTGCTGCAGAAAGATGAACTGGTTTTCATAAATTCAAAAGATTTTCATGATGTCCTTGGGTAGGAACTTTCCATCAAGAAAATGGTGCACAGATTTAGGATTTTAATCCATAGACGTGTATCCCAAAGACTTGTATTGAAATTTAAAGATAACATCAATCATCTCACTTTGGGCCTGGTCACTTTTTCAATCTGGGCATTAAATGGAATGTGACAATTTAGACCTCTGTGCTCCAGAAACTACTCGAAACAATCTCAACTTTTGGCCATATGCATGTAGTCCTGTCCCAATTCTTCTTTTCTAGGCTTTTGAACTTGTAAAGATAGCTTCCCAACACCAACACAGCACCAAAACTGACTGTTCAGTCAGACTGGGTAGGGAAGTTAACTGTGCATAGGGCCTCAAATGTCAATCACTCAATTAATCAATCATTTTTTGAGTGCTTACTGTAGTGCACTGTAATAAACATTTGTGAGAGTACAAAGGGAGCTGGGAACGTGTCTACCAACAATTATAGTGTACTCTCCCAAACACTTAGTAAAGTGGTCTGCACACAGTAAGCACTCAGTAAATACCATTGATTGAATATAACAAAGTCGGTAGACACATTCCCTGTTGGCAACGAGCTGACAGTCTAGAGGAAGCTCTGCGCACAGTAAGCGTTCAATAAATGCCATTGAATGAATGCTTAAGTCAAGGACCACCAGGGAGACCCTGGGAGTGAATTGGGGGTAGGAAAGTCATTCTTCTTCCCCTGTGGGTTTGAACAAATAGAGGGATGTCCGGTTTGGGTGAAAGAAACTAGAGGACATGGGCTTTAGTTGCCCCAAGAGCTGAGCTAGGGGCTGAATTGTATGACTCTTGAAGTCCCTCCCAGCTTTAGAATTTTCTGATTCCGTGATATCTAGCTGAAAGGACCTGAGGAGCAGCACACCAGAACATCCTGCTCGTTATGTTGTTGTAATGGGCTTAGCTGATGCAGCAAATCAGTTGTATGCATTTCCTGGGCACATTTCCATTTTTCCTACAATGGATTACCCCTGATTGCTTTTAAAGAAGGTACCCAGGGTGCCTCCCAGCCGCTCAGATATTTTTTGCTACTTTAAGCACTAAGCACCGCAGTCCCTAGTTAGCATCCAACTTTTAAGGAATGAATAATTCGCCGTACTTCCTTGAATGGCAATCACACCTGGCAGCTATCAGTCAACCCATAGAGCACTTTGCTGGAAACCAAGGCGCTTTGTATGTCTCTCAGTCACTTTTGAATTACCAGGTCAGCATAATTCCTTCGGGACTGCTCATAGGGAAAGTAGTCGAAGGTCATGGCTACCTACAGTTCTTAATAACAATAATAATAATAATAATGTTGGTATTTGTTAAGCGCTTACTATGTGCAGAGCAGTGTTCTAAGTACTGGGGTAGATACAGGGGAATCAGGTTTTCCCACTTGGGGCTCACAGTCTTAATCCCCATTTTACAGATGATGTAACTGAGACACCGAGAAGTGAAGTGACTTGCCCAAAGTCACACAGCTGACAGGTGGCAAAGCTGGAATTAGAACCCATGACCTCTGACTCCTAAGTCCGGGTTCTTTCCACTGAGCCACGCTGCTTCTCTCTTGATATAAGCATGTTGGTACAATCCTGACTTGGATAAGGTGGTTCTTTAAAGTCAGAGACGAAGGATGTCCTCTGTAGGAACTAGAAGAATGCCAAAAGCCAAGGATGCATGGGTTTGTGAAAATGATGCAGTCTCTCTTGTAGTTTGTCTTCATGATGAGCCAAAGACGGGTCCTCTGAAGGAGACTACCGACTTTGTATCATTAGGATGGTTTTCTACTTCCTTGTCTATTACTGTGTTATTGGTCAGTGTGCACCCTAGGTAACAAAATTCAGTCACAGCTTTTAGCTCTGTGCTGCCAACATAAATTTTTGGTCAGATATATGGCTTTCCAGGAGATATAGCTTCCCTGTTGCTGACAGATAAGACAGCTCAGTTTTTGTTAGACTTATCATAAGCCTGTAGGGTCTGGCTGAGTGAGAGAAGCGGTTCACAATAATTTGCATGCTTTCTTTAGGGGTCGGGTCTCTAGGGCCCAATCATCTGTATGTAGTAATAATAATAATAATAATGTTGGTATTTGTTAAGCGCTTACTATGTGCAGAGCACTGTTCTAAGCGCTGGGTAGACACAGGGTAATCAGGTTGTCCCACGTGGGGCTCACAGTCTTAATCCCCATTTTACAGATGAGGTAACTGAGGCACAGAGAAGTTAAGTGACTTGCCCACAGTCACACAGCTGACAAGGGGCAGAGCCAGAATTCGAACCCATGACCTCTGACTCCAGAGCCCGTGCTCTTTCCACTGAGCCACGCTTCTCTAACCATTAATAATGGTTTTTAGGACTTTGGATTATGTACAAAGTGGTGAATAGAAAGAGTTTCCCAGGGATGCAGAAGCATGTTCTGATACCTGCAACCAGCTGTGTCTTCTTGTATCATCCAGCTTGGCTGCATAGAATAAATGGAACCGGACTGGGCCCGCTGCACTTCTCTGCTTTACTGCATTGGTCATGGGCATGTTGGTAAAATGGACAGAGCAAGCTCAGCTCTGAACCAGCCAACTTTGCCATCAGGAAATAGTCTCAGAATCTTGATGTATTTCCCATGGCAGCCAGACTTGCTTGGTAATATCCAAAGCCCAGATTTACAGATGGCATCGAATGTTTTGGCAGAGTCAGTGAAAACTACGTAGAGTGTTGTTCCCTGCACTTTTTCTATATCTGGCGAACCACAGACATCACATCCACCCTGCCACGCTGTCGGCCGCAGCCACATTGTGAATGCCAGAGCGTTCGGTCAACAGCATTCTTTAGGATCAAGTCCAGAAATACTCCTACTAGGATACCGCTGGCGACAGTAATGTTACCTTGAAAATCAATCAGTTGCATTTATCTAGTGCTTACTGTGTGCAGAGCAATGTATGAAGTACTTGGGAGGACAGCAGAGTTGGTAAACACATTCCTTGCCCACAAAGAACATACAGCTACAATCTGTTCTTTCACCTTTCTTCTTAAAAATGGTGATGATTGGAACATCTTGAGATCCTGCAGCAGTTCTTTGGGGTCCGTGTGTTGGGAATACTTTGTGCAAATGATTAAACAAGGTGTCCCCTACCTTTTGATTTGCACCAGAATTGGATAAACTCCATTCTCATCATTTTTTTATGAGAGGCAGCGTAGTCTAGTGGAAAGAGCACGGGGCTGGGAGTCAGAGGACTTTAGTTCTAACCTGGCTTTGCTACTTGCATGCTCTGTGACTTTGGGCAAGTTAGGAAACTTATCTGTGTCTCACCTGAAAAATAGGTTCTAAATTCCCGTTCTTTCTATTTACACTATGAGTCCTGTTTGAGACGCTCCCAATTTATCTTGCGTCTATCCTAATACTTCACACACAGTTCAGTGCTTTCCAGATACCTCAGTAATTGTTTTCATGTTCACCTGTGGAAGATAGGAGTTATTACTGAGAAGCAATGTGGCTTAGTGGATAGAGCACAGGCCTGGGAGTCAGAATGATGTGGGTTCAAATTCTGGCTCAGCTGTATGTCTGCTGAGTAACCTTGGACAAGTCACTTAAGTTCTCTGGGCCTCAGTTACCTCATATGTAAAATGGGAATTAAGAATATGAGCCCCATGTTGACCTGTATAACTTGTATCTACCCAGAGCTTAGACCAGTGCGTGGCACACAGTAAGTGCTTAACAAGGACCACAATTATTATTATTATCTCTTTTCAGTGATTCAGCCAGAGTAAACTATGTTGACTGACTACCACAGGAAATCGCAGTATTCGATTTATAAAAGCAGATTTTGAAGAGACAAAGGACTAATTTAAACCTTGCAACCAAATATGAGAAAGGAAAGAGCATTGAGGATCCTGGAGTTTGATAGAATGACTTGGGCTAGTCATACTGCTGCTTCTCCATGCCTCAATTTCCTCATCTTTCAGGTCGACTCAATAAGAGACAATCCTTGTCACTTTTCTGTCTCGGGGAATATGGTGGGAGTTAGTGAGTTAATGCAGTAGAGCTCTTTGAATCCTTTTAGAAAAAAAGATGCTATGTCAGGCCCGAAGAGGCTTAAACAGTAACAGGAAGTTGCCGGCCAAATTCCTTACTAGGAGCTATGCAAAATGTAATCAGAGCTTTCTCTGGAATCAGCAGAGACCTCCTCCCATTATTTCAGTATGTTGCTTAAAATATTTTCCCCTTCTAGAAAATTTTCTGGAAATCAAATTACAAATTCTTTATTCCAGCTCAAAAGGATAATAACACAGGCAAGTAAGAAATTCAAGAGGCTGGTGTTCTTTCATAGACATTTAAAATGAGATGAGATTCTACAAGAGTATTATAATGTCTTTTTAGTGTGTCAGAATTTTAAATGATTTCTCCCCTTTTACATTTTTAAATGGAGCATCAGGCTAATTGGGAGGTAGCAAGTGCTGGCAAACCCATCAAAATGGGAGTGCATCCCTGCACTGCTCCAGGAGTGTATAGGAGAGCCAGGAAGGCAGAGCCTTTATACTGTGCCCTTTTTTCCTTTTTTTTTTCCTTCCAGTGGTGTGAATTACAGATGGGAATGGGAGCCTTCGAGATAGTGCTAACACTGATCTAGATAGGGAAGACAGCTGGAATTGCCGCTGTGGCACATTTTTCTTCTAGCCTGGGATCAGTGTTTTCTTTTCCACTTCAGCTCATTAGACAAAGTGACTCCATTTCACAGGGCAGTTGGTCTATGAAAGCAGATGGTATGCTTAAATTCAGAAGGACCATAGAGAGGGGCTTTCAAATCCTCTTTCCCCTATTGGGGGTGGGGCCGTAGGTGGGGACCCGGGGTTCAGGGAGGGTTGAGTGTAGTCAGCTGTTAGGGACAAAAGTCCCTAACCCCTTCTTTGTCAGTTTCCTCTTCTGATGGGAAAAATGAATAAAGTAATGACCCTAACAGCTTTGAGTTTCTAAGAGAAAGGTGATAGGTAAATACAAGGTGACTTAAATACTCTGTCGTTCCCTTGCCCTGCCTTCTGATAGGGAAAGCGCTCTGGGAACTGGGCATGACTGAGGAAGGAGTTTGAGAGAGTGAGCAACGGAACCCGATACTATCCACCTTTTCGCTGTTTTCTTAGAGGGGGACACATCCTCTCTGGAATACTGTAAAGGGAATAATACAGGCGTTCATGTTTTCAGGCCCAGTGTTGGTTCCTTGAAGTCTAAAAGTACTTCTTTATAAGTGACTACTGAAATCAATCTGAACACCACTAGAGGGCACAAAAACAGCTGCAAGGCATTTAACCTTTACTTTTCTGCCTGTTTTCTTTCTCCACTACCGAGACAGGGAAATGAAATCAACTTGGAAAACAAAAAAGTTTCAGCTTCTCATGGCTGTTCTGTTCCACTGACTTGTGGGGCGATTTAAAAAAAAAACACAAAACAAGAACAACGACACCAGTGACAAGGATATTTTGAAAATGCCATGGCAGTTTGCTGTTAAGAAGTCTCAAAAGACTTCTGGGCCAGCATCAATTTGTTAACATCATTTTCTTAGGCTGTGCTCAAAGATTTCAGGACATAGTGCAAAAGCCAAAGATCAGCATGGCCCAGGAGCTTTCTCTAACTCAGCAAATGCACCAGGAATCATCGCTGGTCCCCAGAAACAATTAATAGCCCTTTCTCAACAGGCTGCATTTCCTAAAGTACAATCCCTGCCTTCAGCTTCCCATTCTAGCAACATAAGATGGATCTCCAGCATGCCTGGATTTGGCAGTGATTTTGTTTTCCTTCTTACGTAGCTGTTTCCTGTGGTTGCCTGCGGATTGACCACATGTTGACTGGATAGCAATGCTTCCTAGGGGAAAGGGGATAGAGATATATGGAAAGTCTCTTTCCAGAAGTCTAAATGCATGGCTTAATGAATGATTCCTGAAGTAAGACATCAAAGTATAGAAGACTAGTTGTGCCTCACACCATTTACTGAAGATGTAAATAAGATTATTTACCATGCAGTGGTTTTTGCCTATTATTCACCTTGAAGTTCACATTCTTTTAATGTGCCTGAATAAAGTGCAACATATGATAACATTTGGAGACTTTTGATCTCTTCCTAAAATGTCTAGACAACCACTTGTGCCTTGGCTCATTATTTTTATAGTGAGAGGTTGTGGAGGAAGCTGGGGGTCCAGGGGACTGAGTTTTTGGTAGCTGTAAATGTATGAGGCTACGGATTCACAGGACACACATCCTCCCCTCCTTGGCACCCAGAGAACCCCAGTGTCCACTCCTACTCCACTCTTGTTATTGAAAGAGAGGGCGTTTGTGTCGAAGAGCCCACCCTGACCCCAGAGTGATGTGTTCTTTACTGAGATCAGAATTGGTTTATATGGAAATGCAGGAGCATAACAACAAATAAGTGTGGAAGGGTGCTCTCAATTGGAGGAGAAACATAATCAGGCACAATGGGATTTAGCTGACTGGTTTCAAGCTCTATAAACCAAACACCTCCCGGTAAAGATGTTTCATCGGAACGTGTGCTCGCTTCTCAGGTACCCGCATCGCATAGCTCACCCATGACCCCCAAGACCTCAGCTTGGTGCCCTTCCAGATTTGACAGAGTAAATTAACCGTGTCGTCTGTTCTCCCTTCCTGCTGTGGTAGGAGACTATGTGGGCGCGTCCATCTTCCGACATTCTGCTCCTGTTCGGTTGTGACTGAGGAGGATGTTCCAGCTGAACAAGAGATGGACTCTTAAAATGGGGGAATCCTCTCTTCTGATTCATTCTTCGTATCCTTGGGCCTTAAACGTGGGCGGGTTTGGGGTGGTGTTGACCTTCCTGTGAGATGGTCTAGGCCAGGTCTGCTCACTTGAGTGGGTTCATGTCTTCCAGGGGGACTATGACCAAAGTAAAATCAAAGTGCTGCACTTCAGCATGAACCCAACCAACCTGGCCAAGCAGCGTCTCAAAACGGAGCAGCTCCAGCTACAAGAGGAATGTGAGAGGCTGAGGGAGCTGGTCCGGATCCTGGAGGGGGGAGGCTCCATTCCGACCACTCTGGAGGGAGCCGGAAGCCTCCAGTCCCCACAGGAGATTGCAGGTATGTCTGTACCTACCTTCTTTCCAGCCACCAAAGTTAAGAAGGCGAAGCGAGGGGGAGCCACAGGAACTGGACATTGCAGCTGACAGCTTTAAGAGACTTAGACCCTGTAGGAAGTTACCCAAGGATGAGGAAAAATGGGCGCCTTGCAGAGAGGGTCATAATGGATGAAGGATGAGGGAGCCCAGCGATTGACTTGGACAACATAAACAGTGTCCAGAGAAGGAGTGGGGTTGTATAAACAGGGTTAGGCATAGAAGTCCGCAAGGAGCAAGGAATATCTCTTGTAGGAGTGGAGAAAAAATGGCTGAAATCTTTTTAGACCGCCCCCCCCAAAAGAACAAATTAATATCGTTTATCAGTTTGTAGGTGTCCCATTTATCATGACTAAATCCAATACTCCATGAAGATAGAGCACATCTTTCATTGGTCTAAATACGTTTCACCGAATCCAAGGAGTCCTTTGCAATAGAGTATATCTTCCATTCAGTGATGAGAATGGGAAAGAAAGAGTTACCTTTTTATTACAATAACTGAGAGGTCAATGCCTCTCACGCACACTCTCCAGTTCTGTAAATCAAGGTAACAATATCTGCAACGTGTGACTTGTCACCTAAAACGCGGCGAGGTGACTGGCTAGAGTCGATTCACACCGCAGAACCCTGGAGATTTTTACAATTGCAAGTCCTGCCCTCGGAACATCCACTTTGCAGCTGCAGAGAAAAACAGATCAATCACCAAGAAAGAAGGAAGTGGCTCTGGGAACTAAACTGTCCTGGTGCCATTGTGGATGGCCAGAGACCACTGTGGAGGCCATTTTGGGCTGTCTAGCCCTGAGTTGCCAGCATGGATCAGTGTTCCACGAGGCCCTTTCTGCTGTCGAGGATACCCCAGAGGCATCTCTCTGGGAATTAATATCACCTGGTGGAGGAGCCCTTGATACACTGCCTTGAAAGTAGAGGACTTGCTTTTCGTTAGGGCTGTTGATAGCATTTTGTTGTCAGGAATGTGCTTGAGCTGTCCAGGAGGCTTTGGCAGGTTTGGAATGAGGAACTCAAGTAAGAAGAGGCTTCTTTGGAAGGTTGTGGCATTAACCCAGTTCCCACTGTGTCAGAGGGACTTTTAATAGTGGTGAGAGCCTTCCCGGGTGGAAATATTGAAAGATGCCCCAGCTCGACATGAGCGGGAAATTAAGGTTCTCCATCATTTTGAGTGGTAATGCACTTCTGGTCCAAGTATATGTCATTTAATTTGTTCGTTGTCTGAACTCCCATCCCTCTACCACCTTTTACCGGTCACAGCCCTCTTCCTATAGAGACTGATAGTCAATGACAGGCAGCGACAAGATTTGCCAGTCCAACCCATGGCCCCTGGCCCCTGGCCCAAAACCCCCCGCAACCCTTCCAGTGTAATCACCACACCAGCTGTCATATCTCAGCACATAATCAATGGAGGAGACCATCTTTACCCTCCTCATCCCCCGCTATTCTCTGAACACTGAGCTATTATGATTCCAGAGGGCGTAAAATGTGGAGGTAGGTAGTGTCTTGTTTTTGCCCCCTCCCATGTATGACCCACTTGCTTGTAGTTTGAATACAGTGATAGATGACAGTGAGGGGTAGTTTGTTTTTTTTTGTTTTGTTTTTGCTTTAATCTCATTGGGATTTGTCAAACATAATTATGGTTTGGCAAACTCCCCCTTAGTTTCCTCCACATTTGCTGTGGAATGTGGACTCTTTCAGTGCCAGCCATTTAGTAGGTTGATGGAGCAACACCTTCCTCACCAAAGGGTTTCAGGATGTTTACAGTCCCAAGGCTTTGCCACTGTCTGATTCCTTCCTCAGGCCAGTTGTCCTTCCACTGCTTTGGTTCAGAGCTTCATATACTGGCAGGTGACATGTGGTTGCCAAAACAGCCACTGGGGTCTGGTGCTCTGTAGCTGCAGCCTCAGAAGAGCCATTTAACATCGTCACCGGAAGGCCCTGAGCAGCATCTGATTGCTCCAAAGTGCTAATGGATGTGGTTACCTAAAGAAAATGGGGAAAAAAAATAGATAAAAGGTCAGAACAGCCCGGCCAATGATGGGTCGCTAGTTCAGAGTCTCAGGAAGGTGAGTCTGTGCACAGTCGAATTTTTAGACTCCCATTTTTTGAAGTTTCGAATCACCTGAAGTTCCGGCATGGAAGGCTAAAGAAGTTTTTCCCTGAAAAATTGCTCATCACATGAACAGCTACAAGCACACTTCCTGGTGCCCGGCTATCCGGAAGCTGTGGAGGGGTGATTGCTAGGCAACCGTGCTAATGCGGTCTATCCTGCCGATTATTTCCCTTTGATTCCTTTTACATACACCACGTTGAGAATCGTCCTCGTAGGCAAGTCCTACGTCAGCCAGGGCGAAGGCTGAGTGGAGAGCGGATTTGGGAGGTGTGAGTCAGGCTGATCTCAGGTGAGATTGGTGAACTGACACAAGGTCATTCCAGCTCCTGGGCACTGCTCTTATGGGAGTTTGTTTGCGCAAGCCAAGGATATGAGGTAGTGGCTTTCATGAAATCAGTTTTGTAATAGAGTGTGTTGCAGATTTTGCCTGAGGAAAGCCATCCCTTCAGACACTGGATGTTTGCATAGGACTCTCGTCCTTTCTGACATGAATGGGATTATCTCTGATTGGTAACTGGAAAGTACCACCTTCCTTGTCCCTGCTTCACCTCCAGCTCGGTCTTCAACCACCTGACTCTCAATGGGATGGCTCAGGTATAGGGTGGCATACACGGTGAAGAAATAATGATACCAGCTCTGGGGGAGAGCCCATGTATGGGCAGTCTTTGAAGTTGGCAAGGGGATCGGGGTGAACTGAGGGGTTCCAGCCTTCCAGGGAATCTCCACTGTGCCTGATGTCTGGTGACCTTTCGCCGGTCAGCTTTGCTGCCTTTCAGGAAGCTTACCGAGAGCCACGACTGTCACCCGGCGGGTTCTGGGGATAATAATTACAGCAAGCAAAAAAGACATTAAGGACAATGATGTTGATGATTCTGATAATAATATGTTGCCCATTACTGAGACCTTTCATCAAGCCAGCCTCCAGCACGTCTCCTCTGATCACGGGGCCGATTCCTGGGTAGGTAATAAGGAAATTATTACTGTGGACGCTAAAGCTCATTAAGTGTGACTCTATTAAAAATCAAGGTTAAGCTGGACTTTAAATCTCTCTGAGCAGAACTACTGGCAGCGGCAGTGCTCGTTGGCAACTCGCCACCAAGTTCAGTGGCCCTTTCCCCTCACTTATGAAGTAATCATCTCCATTAAAACGGGGCATGTGGCTCCATCAGAGGCGGCGTTGCTGGCAGTGTGAGCAATAACCACGATTGCCCTCTATCCCACGGTCTGAAGATTGGAGACAGGTCAGTGTGGTATTAATGGGGCAGACCTGTGCCAGGCCCATTATTTGAACGGGCTGAATCTTTATGGCTTACTTTTTCCTCCCCGGTGACAACTTGGGTATGGATCTTGTCACGGTAGAGCATGGAGCAAGGTCAGACAGCTCTCTGGAGAGCACTTTAAATCTTCTGGTCAATGAATCTGGCTGGGACAGGAGTCCAAGCTAGAAAGAACTGACGGAGGTCAGTGTGGGGAAGGGAGCATCCTCTCTAGCTGTTGGTTTGCTTGTATTTTGTAGTATTTGTTAAGCACATACTATATGCCAGTCATTGTTCTAAGTGCTCGGGTAGAAACAAGCTAATCAGTTTGGACACCGTTCATGTCCCACATGGGGCTCACCGTCTTAATCCCCATTTAACAGATGAGGTAACTGATGCACAGAGAAGCTAAATGACTTGCCTGAGGTCACACGGCAGACAAGTGGCGGAGCTGGGATTCAAACCCAGGTCTTTCCTACTCTCAGGCCCATGCCCTTTCCACTAAGCCATGCTGCTTCTCTAACTGTTCTGACTGTTCGCCCTCCTCCCCCATTATTTTGGGGGTTTTGTGTCGTGTCTATTTTCCCGATCTTCACAGCCACTTCTCTGCCCTGTGCCTCTCGCTTATTTCTTTCTCCCTTTCCCGCGAGTTCCCTCTGACACTTTCCCCAGTTTGCTCAGTGTTTGGATTTCTTCTGTTTAGGCAATTGCTGCAAAAGCAGTCAGATATCATGATACTCTTGCGTTTCTGACAGGAGAATGAAAGTAGTAGGGGTAATAGGAACAGGAAATTTTATTGTGAGCCCACTTGGTACGGGTGCTTGAAAAGAGCAGAATAAAGAAGTGGCATATCTCTCTCTCCCCTCTGCACCCTCCCCCCCCAACCCAAGAAAAGGGAGATGTCCTGGAGATGAGAGGAGATGAGGGATTTCAGGTCAGGTGAAAGATCAGGACTTTATAGATTTGAAGATTTGGGAATTGTCCATATAAAGATGGTAGCTGAAGCCAGGTGAGTGGAGGAGTTGGCTTCGATCCCCTGTTGGGGCACTCACAATCTGTCTCTTTGGGATTGTACCCCATGATAATACACTGCTGGTTCTACCAGCTATTTAAAGAGACAGAGTTTCTGCTTGTCTGCTGTTTGTCTTTGGGCAACCCACTTAACCTCTCTATGCCTCAGTTGCCTCATCTGTAAAATGGGGATTAAGACTGTGAACCACATGTGGGACAGGGACTGTATCCAACCCAATTCACTTGTATCTACCCCAGCGCTTAGAACAGTGCCTGGCAGATAGTAAGCGCTTAACTCATTGTCATTATTATTATTGATGGGTTTTGCAGAGAGGAATGGTCAAGCATTGAAGTATTTGGGGTAGTGAGGAGTCATGTGCAAATCAATTTATTTACTTTTAGAAAAATGATGCCTGATGAGTGGTGAATGATGAGTGATGAATGGACTGGCGAGTTAAAAGTCTGGAGGCAGGGAGGTCTTCAAGGAGGTTGATGTTGCATTCAGCTGGGTATCTGACAAGTACTTACACCATTGTGATGGCAGTTTGGGTGGAGAGGAAGGGGGATTGTTAAATTATTGTGAAGACAAAGTGACGTTATTTGGTGACTGACAGTGTGGGAATTGAAAGGGAGAGTGGAGTCTAAAATATCCCATTTGAGGCTTGAGAAATGGGGAGGATGGTGTGTTGTCAGCAGTGATGGGTCAGTTATGAGGCGGAAAGAGTTTGGCAGAGAAGATTGAGTTCAGTTTCAGACAATTTGAGCTAGAGATGTCAGTGAGACTTCCATGTGGAGATATCCTGGAGGTAGGAGGAGATGCAAAATTGCAGAGAAGCAGAGAGGTTGACAATCTGGGGAGTCATCTGTGTAGAGATGGTAGCTGAAGCCATGACAGCAGGTGAGCTGTCCAAAGGAATGAGTGTAGACTGAGTGTAGAAACCAAACTGGAACTGAGCTCTGAGGGGACATCCACAGTTAGGGGATGGGAGGCTGAGGAGAAGCCAGCCTGGATGGGAGGCCGAGAAGGAGTGGCCAAAAGGTAGGAGGAGAATTAGGACAGGACATTCCAAGCGCTTAGTACAGTGCTGTACACATAGTAAGCACTCAATAAGTACTATTGAATGAATGAAAGACTGTATCTGAGAAACCAAAGTTAGTGTTTCCAAGAGACAAAGGTGGTCCTCAGCAACAAGAGCTGCTAAGAGGTCAACGTGGATTAGAATATAGTAGAGTCTGATCGATTTGGTGAGAGCAGTGGAGTGGAGGAGATCGGAGGCGGATGGTAGAAGATAAGGTAAGGGAGTTGGAGGAGAGGAAGTGGAGGCAGTCAACAACTATGGACAGGAACGGGAAGGTGGAATGGGATGATAATTGAAAGGGAGCGGTGGAAGGAGGGCATTTTTAGGATAGGAGACACATGGATGTGTATGAAGCAGTGGAAAGAGCTACTGGAGAGAGAGCTGCGAACGATGGCTGTCAAAGGGAAGAAGGAGTGGGTGCAAGTGGTTTTATAAGTTGTGAGGGAATGGGGTTGACAGCACAAGTGTAGAGGGTAGACTTTGAAAGCAGGTGGGAGTTCTCTTGAGAGAGGACTGGGAAGTATAAGAGAATGGATGCAGTGAGGAACTGGAGAAGTTTGAGGGAATTCATGCCTGATGGTTTCAGCTTTGTCAACTAAGTAGTAGGCAAGGTCCTTGGGGTGGGGAGTGGGGGAGGGCCAAGGGAAGATGGAGGTGGGTGCCCTGGAGGTAAAAATCTGAAGTTGTTACAGTCTGCTGAAACATAGGACACTTGGATCAGGAGTTATGCAGTGTGGGAATAGAAACTGCATTTGTAGGATCTGTACTCGGAGGGTCTGTATTTGTGGAACATTTTACAGCCATTTAATGTGCAGAAGGAGAAAAGGGGCGGTGAGAAACTTGGTACTAGCTGACCTCCATCCTGCAACCGCACAGGGAAGGTTAAAAAGGAATCATTGTTTTGTAATTTCTCCGGTCACCTTTAAAAAGGAATTACAAAGGGCACAAGGCTCCTTGTATTTGCAAAAGACTGAGTGAAGCCTTTGCTTGTTAAACAGGTTCTTCCTGGTTCAGACAGACTCCTGCCTTGCCCCCAAATTCTGTAGCTCCCAGCTACATGCTGGGTTAGGGCTCAGACATGGGAATTGACTATTAGTTGGTCTCTAATTAGGTAATAAATTCACGTTGTTGTTTTTTTGAAAATCTCATCTAGTCAAGATGACCAGTTGGAGTTGGACCGGTGACAGATTTGTCACTGATGTTCCAGGGTGCTGATTTCCAAGGAAGGGCACCTGGAAGGAAAGGAGTGATGGTGGGGCAAAAAGTTGCCCTCTTGGGTGAAGGTTGATGGGTATTGCTGCCTCTGGAAGAAGAGTGCTTGAGAGGCAGCATGGCCTAGTAGAAAGAGAGCCTGGGAGTCATGGTACCTGGGTTCTAGTCCCGGATCCCCTATTTGCCCCCTTTGTGAGCTTGGGTAAGTCACTTAACCTCTGTGTGCCTCAGTTTCCTAATCTGTAAAAAGGGAATAAAATACCGGTACTCACTCCCTCTTTGACTTGTAAATCTCAAGTGGGATAGAGATTGAGAAGCAGCGTGGCTCACTGGAAAGAGCATGGGCTTTGGAGTCAGAGGTCATGGGTTCAAACCCCGGCTCTGCCACTTGCCAGCTGTGTGACTTTGGGCAAGTCACTTAACTTCTCGGTGCCTCAGTTCCCTCATCTGTAAAATGGGGATTAAGACTGTGAGCCCCACGTGGGACAACCTGATTCCCCTGTGTCTACCCCAGCGCTTAGAACAGTGCTCGGCACATAGTAAGCGCTTAACAAATACCAACATTATTATTATTATTATTACTGTGTCTGATCTGGTGATCTTGTATCTACACCAGTATTACTCACAGTGCTTGGCATATAGTAAGTGCCATCATAAATGTGATAAATGCCATCATTATTATTATGAATGAAATTTGAGGGCCATTCCAGGGTTGACGTTCCACTAGGACGGCATCTCAAACCTGACTCAGCTGAGCCAGCGTGGCGGCCACAAGCAAAGCAACCGGTGATTTGCTTTTCCATCTTTTCTTTTGGTGCCTGTGACTTTGAACTTCTTGGTTCCCATTGTCCTGCCTCACTGACTTGCTGAAATTTTCCAAACACCCAAGCAAGGGCTGCCTCTCAAGGACCCCGTACACTCAGGGGAAGAAGCTGAGTAATGACACGTCCATGCACCTTCCGAGCTGCTGCTTGAATCCAGCATCTTTGTATAGATGAGCATAACAAAAACAGAAGAAATGCAAAAAAGAGATAGGGAATCCTTCCCCGGAAAGTATCAGATATTTGGCTTAATGCTCTGAGGCTGCTGTGGTGGGCATGCACCCCTTCCTTTTCATAATCCACAGGGATTCCTTCTACTGGCCTGTGTGATTCCCAGGGCCATCTTACTTTGAATCTACAATCGATGCCTACAATCTACAATCTACAATCGATGCCTAGAATTCCTTAACTCCCATTCTCTCCTAGACCCCCTCCAATCTGGCTTCCGTACCCTCCACTCTACCGAGACTGCTCTCTCTAAGGTCACCCACGACCTCCTTCTTGCCAAATCCAATGGCTCCTACTCCATTCTGATCCTCCTTGACCTCTCTGCTGCCTTTGACACTGTCGACCATCCCCTCCTCCTCCATACCTTATCTCACCTTGGCTTCACGGACTCTGTCCTCTCCTGGTTCTCCTCTTACCTCTCTGGCCGATCATTCTCGGTCTCCTACGCTGGCGCCTCCTCCCCCTCCCATCCTTTAACTGTTGGAGTTCCTCAAGGGTCAGTTCTTGGCCCTCTTCTGTTCTCCATTTACACTCACTCCCTCGGTGAACTCATCCGCTCTCACGGCTTTGACTACCATCTCTACGCAGATGACACGCAGATCTACATCTCCGCCCCTGTCCTCTCCCCCTCCCTTCAGGCTCGCATCTCCTCCTGCCTCCGGGACGTCTCCACCTGGATGTCGGCCCGCCACCTAAAACTCAACATGAGCAGGACTGAGCTCCTCATCTTCCCTCCCAAGCCCGGTCCGCTCCCAGACTTCTCCATCACCGTGGATGGCACGACCATCCTTCCCGTCTCTCGGGCCCGCAATCTCGGTGTCATCCTTGACTCGTCCCTCTCGTTCACCCCACACATCCTATCCGTTACCAAGACCTGCCGGTTTCACCTCTACAATATCGCCAAGATCCGCCCTTTCCTCTCCACCCAAACGGCTACCTTACTATTACGGGCTCTCGTTATATCCCGGCTAGACTACTGTGTCAGCCTTCTCTCTGACCTCCCTTCCTCCTCTCTCGCCCCGCTCCGGTCTATTCTTCACTCCGCTGCCCGGCTCATCTTCCTGCAGAAACGATCTGGGCATGTCACTCCCCTTCTTAAACAACTCCAGTGGTTGCCTATCGACCTCCGCTCCGAACAAAAACTCCTCACTCTAGGCTTCAAGGCTCTCCATCACCTTGCCCCTTCCTACCTCTCCTCCCTTCTCTCTTTCTACCGCCCACCCCGCACGCTCCACTCCTCTGCCGCCCACCTCCTCGCCGTCCCTCGGTCTCGCCTATCCCGCCGTCGACCCCTGGGTCACGTCCTCCCGCGGTCCTGGAACGCCCTCCCTCCTCACCTCCGCCAAACTGATTCTCTTTCCCTCTTCAAAACCTTACTTAAAAATCACCTCCTCCAAGAGGCCTTCCCAGACTGAGCTCCTCTTCCCCCTCTACTCCCTCTGCCATCCCCCCTTTACCTCTCCGCAGCTAAAGCCTCATTTTCCCCTTTTCCCTCTGCTCCTCCACCTCTCCCTTCCCATCCCCACAGCACTGTACCCGTCCG